>NW_017729022.1:62086539-62095606 GCF_001723915.1 Gavialis gangeticus
CAGGTCTTTCTTCTGCTGCCCAGTCAGTCAGCCCTCAACCTGCATAGGATTGTTCTGTCCTAAATGCAGGACTTTGCACTTGCTTTTGTTGAACCCCATGAGATTTCCTTTGGCCCAATCCTCCAGTTTGTCTAGGTCACACTGAATCCTAGCCCTACCCTCCAGCATATCTACTACAACCCCCAGCTTGGTGTCATCTGCAAACTTGCTGAGGGTGCACTCTGTGCCATCTTCCAGGTTGTTGATGAAAATATTGAACAAAACAAGCCCCAGGACTGACTCCTGGGCTGCATCTGGCCCACAGGCTGAGTTGCAAAAGCTTTGGCTCCAGAGTAATCTTGCAGGGGCCATCTGGTGCATGACCAGCTTCAGAGTTCATTACAAAATCTTTCCCTTTGATACAGCATTCTTCATGTTATGCTGGTTATACTAAGAACAGCAATATGACAATTCTCCCTGAACAGATATTCTCCTAAACCAGGCGCTAGAGAAGAGCAGAAAAACCCACAGAAGTCCGTTAGAGCAGGGATGTTGAATTTGAATGAGCTGGCAGATCTGATCTGGACCACAGGGGCTTCTCACGGGTTAGGTGATCCATGTCAAGATGTGGCTCACAGGGCTTCTTGCTGTGGCTGCCAAAGCCACTGTGTTGGTGCAGCCAATATGTGGGGATTAACACTGCTACCAGTTACTGCCCCAATATCAATATGCACAAAATAAGGATAACACCCCCCCCAAAAAAAAACACCCCAAACCCCAGACATTTTGTGGAGGGTAAGGACAGGGGTTGTGTTAACCCCCTGTATGCTGAACAAGCTAGCACAACATCTCTGGGATCTGCAGCAGAGGTCCCACCAGCTACATCTGGAGAGGTGTTATCCAGCCACAGAGAAGCCTTGTAGGCTGGATGACCCACCTCTGTGGGCTGCATTTGGTCCATAGGCTACATTTAACACCCCAGCAATAGACTACCTTAACATGTAAATTTAGTTTACCTGGGAAGCACTTGAAAACACAGCTGTAGTTTGATTATGGGCACTGCAGAAACCTTCAAGTTAGAGTCTAGCAAAACTCAAAAATGTAAGTAAAGGTATTTACTTTATCCTATCTTCCTTTGCTCCGAGGATAAAAAAAGAGGTTCTCCTTTCCTGTGCAAAAGATGTACAAATCCCACTGACCATAACTACATCTCAGCTTTCTTGCCCCCTTGCTGTCAGTCTGAGAGTTTCCTTGATGATTTCCTTCCTTTCCAGATATGGAAAATCTGAAGTTGATCAACTTTGGGTCTTAATTGGCAAGGATAAACATATAAGACAGATCTAGCAAGGGGTACAGTGCTCTTCTGGTCTCCTCCTACCTCCCCCCAAACAAACAAACAAAACAGTATCACCCAAGTTCCACTGGTTCTAGGGTCACACAGAAGCTCCTTGTCATCCAGGTGTAAGAAGCCAGGATCCTTGTTCCATTTTCCTGCCAGAGACCACTGCACTGCCTCCCCTTATTCAGACCTTGAGCACACACTATGCCAACACCCAGAAGTCCTGCAGAGTCCACGTGACCAACTGGAACAGACTCTCTTCCCGACCCACTCCTTGTTTCCTTGTGGCATCTAGTTCCCATAAGGATAGTTGTTGTGCCAGAGGAGGAGGATGTCAAGAGGCAAGTGCAGAGACCCACAGCTTGGTTTCCAACATAAATTATCATAGTCATTGCTTGTTGTTTGAATTCCATAGTGATTAAACTAGATCAAAATGGAGCTTGCTGGTTCATTTATTTTTATGTTCGCATGAGAGGTGACATCATGAAGTGAAGTAACAAGGCATGATAAGACACAACACTGAGAAGAGAACAGGGACAACTGAATAAATGCATCTGAAAGGAGTTCATGTCCCCAAGCAAGCCCTGAGGCAGCCAATAGAGTGTATGTGTACTGCGTGCAGGAGAACCACCGATGAGCTCCCTGTCAGCTTCAGTGGATTGCAGTAGAGGAATTCATGGACCCAGTTTGTCTTCCTGGGATCTTCAGAGCTGCAGGGCACTCACAGCTCCAGTGGAAGTTCCTGGGAGCTGTGGGTACCCTAGGAATCAAGCTGTATATCTATTAACTCAGGTGCCCCAAATCTGAGTAAGCTATAGAAATGCCTACACACATATAACCTATTCTTAGCTGAGCCTTCAGCTCAGCTAACATTAGATGGTCAGTTCATTTATCATAAAAGAAATGAGTCTCAAGGATGGTTTTGGAAGACAAAAAGGTAGTGGCTTTACAGATCAGCTCAAGGAAGATGTTTTCTGCATTACCTTGTGCATAGAACACACCAAGACAATGATTCAGGGAGCAGCTGATATGCATGGTGTCCAAGGGAGGTCCTGTCAGCACAATGGAGAGGTTGCTGGGTGACTCAGTAAGAGGCAAGAATGAATAAGGTATTTCAGGGCCAGTATGTCAGGGGCCTTGAAGATGAGGACAAGAAGCTTAAGCTTTATGCAGCAGTTAACGAAGGCAAAGGCAGCAGAACGATTCAGACAGATTGAATAACACAGTGTGAACAACGGGCAAAGAAGAAAATGTTAGAAACGGCAATTTAAACGGCCTGAGGGGGCTGATGTGGGGGTCAGGGAGGCCAGAGAGAAATAATTAAGAAGGAAAGAGGAGACGAAAGCTCAGATGCCATGGTGATGGGCTCACTGTGGAAACCTACATAGACAGACAGAAGGAGGATTGTCTCCAGCTATGTCTTTTTGGAAGGACGTTAGTTTCTTTTTCATCCCTCGGATAAAAGACTGGCAAGAAGGGATGGTTGGGGGAGGCAATTAAATCCAAGAGACAATAAAAAAAAATGAAAAAGACTATAAAGACAGGCCATGAAATAAAAGGCGATAATGGTGGGATTACAGCAGCCAAGGGGAGGAAGCGCTGTACCTCCAGCCCCACCCCCTGTCCATCACCACGCCACTTGAGGTTTGGCACAGTGCTCACTTTCCCACAGTAGCCAATCTATTACTGCCTGGAATAACGTTCCCAGCCTCTTCCTTCCCTTCCCCCCTCCAGCCCCCCCATTCCTACTTTCAGCCCACAGGGGTCCTGCTTGGCAGCCTGCAGATCCCCCTCTTCTCTTCTGTGAAGGGTTGGTGCTCAGCCAATCCACTACAAAAAGCATTAACCCCTATTCACCAGACTGAAAGAGAGAAACCTGACTCCACATGGAGAGGTTTCTGCTAGGGGTGTCTCTCTCTCCCTCTCTCCACCCCGCCATCCACCCCCCTCCATTTCTCTTTCATTTTCTTTCTCAGACACAAACTCCAGCACTGGGAAAGCTGCCTCCAGAAAGTGTTACTTGAACTTGGGGGGTGAGATTTTTCTTGGAACAAAAACAGAACTTATTTATTTTTCTCTTCTTCCTTTGTTTTCCATTTCCTCTTACAGGACTTAAAGCAAGATTGCAGTAATGTCACCTGGGCCCCAGTAGGCGTCAATCTCACTTATTTATTATTTTTGGAAAAAAGAGATGCAGAATCGGCAGAGCTTCTTCTCCTTGTCTAGTTTTGATATTTCACTCGCTCCTGCCTCAAGGCACAGGCTGGCATGGGTGCTGGAGATGCATTCTGGGATCAGGGCTCCACAGACCCAGGCTTGCTCTGGCGTATGGGCACCTCTGGTGGCCACAGCCTCTGCTCACCCAGGTTTCAGACTGCAGTGCCATAACCACTAGCTATAAGTCCATGGTAATCAGATGTTTGGTGCTTGGTCCATGCAGATTACAGGCAGATGGTACCTTAAAAAGGGATAGTTTAACCTCTTAATGCACTAAACCACAAGGTGTATTTTGACGATTGCCTCCTCCAGACCAACAAAATCTATTTTATTGAAAGACTGGCAGGCCTGGGTCCCGCACAACCTTCTGCCAAGCTGCACCAGCCCCATCTCTAGATTAAAATGAGGAGAGCGGAATTGATGACTCTGAAGTTACAGCTCCACAGCTCCCTTTCCCTAAAAGCAAGGCCAAGGAATAACTAGCCCTGGTGCTCTTGGAAAGGAGATAAGGCCTCCAGCTGAGCCCACAGACCACCCCATCACTGGAGAGCAAGGGACGAGCTTAAGGCTCCAAGACTAAGCACTGGAAAATTGCATTTTGTCCCCATCCAGTGGCCCAGCTGCAGGGGAAGCCAGAGCAGAAGAGATCTGCACTTCCGCCCATCCAGCACCACAAGCCAGCTGAGTCTTCACTACACTCCTGTTGGGCCTCTTCTGCTTGCTGTTCCCTGAGCCCAGTTCTGGACAGCCCCTTTCCCCTCCAACTAAGAGAATCTCCATGCTGAGTCAATCATGGGCTTTTCCTACATAAGCTGAAGTCCAAGATTCAGGATTTTTTTATATCAAGTTCTGGTCCAGTGCCGGGGGAGTGGGGGTGGAATGAAAGGCATGGTTAAACCAAGGCACCAGCACATTTCGTGGACCCACCACTGCCACAAACAAATAAGACAGAGCTCTGAAGTGGAGAGGTCCAGCTCTCCCCACAACCAGGCCTTGGTAGCTAGGGTCCTGGTGGACTGGGAGCTTTTGGACCTTTACTATCATAGCCTTCCAATGATGTGCCAGGTTCCCCCTCCTCCTCCTCCCCACCCCCTTCAGTTTCCAAACACTAAAAGCACATTAATCTCAAACTCTGGCTGTTTGCAAGGCATTGGCTGCCAAAGTGCTGCTGGAAAGGAAGTGGAGGAAGACGATGACAACATGATGATAATCAAGGACATCCCTGGGGAATGAAGAAAACATTGAAACAAAGGGCCTCTCTCTCTCCAGGGCAGGTAGGGCAGGAAGGAATGGTGCAGGCTGCCCATGTGTCTCAGTCATGTGTTGGGACAGGGGCGCTTCTGGGGAAAGACTGCTCAGCTTGCACGGCTCATTCTTTGCCTGTCTGTTGAAAGGGCTTGTGACAGCCCCAGCCCCCCCCCCAATTAGTTGATATTTTGATGGGGACATCTGTTGACTGGCAACGTGATGAAAACCTCCTCAGCTCAGTTCACACAAGTCATCGATCAACTATGAGGACTTTCAGCTACTACTGGAGAAGAACGCAGTTACACAGTCTGTTGCATCACGAACTACCAAGGGCAGAAGCACTTTACCAAGCTAAGACAGACTTTCAAAAGTGGGCTTGGACTAGAAACAAGATGGTAACTCCAGATTCCCCTCATTAGATCCTACATCTTCGCAAGGCACCCTCTCTCCACTATGGGTAAGGTAGGAGCTCAGACTCCACGTTCAGCCTATCCCAAGCTTTAGACCATAAACAGAGCTCCAGAAGTTGGTCTTTTTAGTCCTTCTCTAGCCCCCAGGATTCATTCTACCCAGCGGGTGTAAACAGTGACAATACCACTCCTAGATACGCTCTGTTAGAGAAGTCTCTCCGTGCCTCAGCTGCCAGGTGGCAATATAAACACAGACCAAGAGCGAAGCTGTACTACTTCCTCACCACTGAGCGATAATTCCCTCAGCCAGATAGCATCAGAAGCAGCTTTTTACAGGAAGCCAGAAAACTCTTATTCCCCAGCACAACTGCACTCTAAATTATTCAGGAGGCTGCTAAATTATGGAAAAGCAATCCCAGCATTCCTCAGGCCAGGCTGCATGCAGTTGGGGTCACTCCAAGCTGCCTCTAGATAAGGATTCAGGGCCACCAAGGATGTGCAATGCTAGTAGGTTATCTCAGTGTGCACACACAAACTTGCACGTACACTACTAATGCAGAAGTGGCAAGCCTTTTATCATCACGCTGTTTCCCAGCACCACAGGCATAAACAGCTTGGTTGTGTGGGCTGGGGTGTAGATACAGGGGTAGCGAAGGGCAACTGACCCAAGTTGCCATTTGTTCAATGGACACTATACCCAAGGCATGTCTCCTTACAGTAAGGCACCCCTCCATAAACAGTGAATGACCCCCAGGATAGGGGAGTGCCTGTTTTCCATGATAACATGCCCCATATCTGGGGGGGTTGCACCAAGATTTTGTCCCACCCCTGTATAAGACACATACACCAGGGGGTGGGAGGAGGGGGATACGGCATCATCCCTTCAGAGCTGGGAGCCTCTTTTTTCCACCTGTCATTCCTGGCCCGAAGCAGCTGGAGAGCTACCAGGAGGTCCCCATATGGGTCAGCATCAGCACAAGAGGATGAAAAAAAGAGGCAAGCAACTGAAATATCAGGGGGTGGGGGACAGATTATGGAGTAAGAAGTCAGGGGAGAGGTGGGGAGGTTGAACCATGGAGATAGAGTGGCATGCAGAGAGGACGTGCAGTAAAGGCACAATGCCTGTCCTCTTCCTCTGCACTAACCTCCCACCTTATGGACAGGCAGCTATCCAGGGGTGATACTGATCTAAGGAAGAGAAGGGAAGGGAGGATATGGTTCCTCAAGCACTAGAGTCATAATTAATGGACTATGGACCACAACAAGCATTTTACCTATATATAGGTATTATATTAAATACTAATATTATATTATATTACATATTATATTAAATCCTGCTCTGTACACCAGTCCATGAAGTAATTGCCTAGCACCCTCAAAGCTACTGCTGGTTTGCACTGTGAACTTGGGGCCAGGTCCTAGGTTGTTTCTTCTATGCAGCACCAAACACATTCAATCACTGCTCAATTAGAAGGCAGGGCTAGGTGGCCCCTTAAAGACTCACTTGTTCTGTTACAGCTTAACTCTGAATGAGGGAGTTTTTAAAGTGCCACCCTCCCCTGCCTTCTGCATAACTTCCAACTAACACAGCTCTACAAGTAATGTTTATGTTCTGCCTCCTCCAGGAGTCCCACTCTTTGCAGAGCTGGAGCTGCAAGATCTCCAAGATTCCTCCACCCCCAACATACTCCACCTCAACAAGCCTCCTCCTCACCTGCTGCCCAGCTGTGAGCCTCATTGTACAGGGTAGAATGAGTAGGCACTGCCATCACTCCCCCTGTGGCATCTGCAGAACTAAGAGGAACCCTTGAGGTTGCAGCCTACCTTCTGCTCCAGTCTTAGAGACCCATAGCCAAGAGGGTCCCCCTTTCAGTTTTCTCTCTTACAGCCTTGCTCATTTTTCTTGCTTTCAGTTCGGCTTCAGCATCTTTAAAGCCAAACCAAGGCATCCTCAGATTCCCAGAAGTTTAGAGCTGGAAGGGACCTTTTGAGATCATTGGGTCCAGCCCCCCTGCTCTGGGAAGAAAAAGACTCCTCAAGTCAGCATACCAAATATCTGTGTTTAGATCATAAGTTTCACAGTAGTAAGAGGTTTTATGCACTGTGCCTAATTTGCATTATTCTCTCAGCCCATCTCCAACTGTCTTGCTGCAGCTTACAAAATTACTACCAGGAAAATAAGAAAAACCCCCAAGATGATACCACAGCCTGAAATACATTAAGGGTTCTGAGTCTACCCCCACAAGCTGTAGCTGAGCCCATCAGAAGTCTGACAAAAAGAACACAGCTGGGGAAGTAAAGATGACAGAACAGACCTGAAGCAAGGTGGGAAAAAGAGCCATCAGTTTGGCAATGAGGAAGAAGTTACTGGAAAACAGCTCAAATTTGATACAGCAACACCCACCCTGTCTTCCTACTCCTGCCAGTGAAGAGGAAGCTCCTGAATTTCTCCTCACTCTGTTTATGCCCCATGCATCTCCAGCCATTTATCTGTGCCTCAATTTCCCTCTCACTGTAAAAAGAAAAGGAGTAAGCTATTTCTTTTTTGTACAAATCCCCACCCACCCCATCTCCACCCAAATCCTGATTCCTGCAATATAAGCCCCAGGTCTGCTAGGCTGGGGGCGGGGGGTGTGTGGAAAGAAGCATGCTGCTGATATACCACACATAGTGATGGAGGCTATAAAAGAGCCTAGATAAATGGGGATCTCCTTAGCTCTTGCTAACTGAGCACTCAGGGGTGGGCCCTCACAGACAGAGTCTAAGCCCCCCACCCCCAGCTGCTGCCGTCCAGGGTGGGAATGACTCTCCCACCACAAGAGCCCAGTTCTGCTCACAATCATTTCCTTAGCCTGCCCCAAGTTATGCTTCTCAGTGGGGAGAGGTCAGAGGGAGAGCCACAACCAGGCATCCCTCTACACAACTGAGCAAATGCCTGTGCAAAACTACTTTTGCTTTGCTTCAGGCTTCCAGGGCTTTGCAACCAAGCAAGCACTTGTCAGGCTAAGGGAAGGCTTGAAGGAGAAAAGACGGTTAGCACTGCAAAATGGAACCAGGGTGAGAGAGAAAGTCAAAAATATCAGGTTCCCTCTTTCCCAAGAGCTGAATTCAGAGCTCATTTCAAAGGGACACAGAAATCCAGTTCTCCCTGTTCACAGACCATGTCCTTACATGAGGATTCGAACCCACTGCATCTCATCTCTGACCTAAGTCCACCCTGCCAACCCACTTCAGACCTGGCCAGCAGCAACCCACTGTCTTGGGGTTCTGCAAAACTACCAATGTATTCCAGTCCTGGCCTCTGCAAGCTACAGTCCTGGCCTGAAGCACACCCCCACAGCCCTAGATATACTCTCAGACAGAGCCATCAACATAGCATGACCACAACCTGGAGCTGCTATTCTCATCTAGCTCTTCAACACAGTTCTGAAAGTAGTCCTCTGATCTGAGCTGCAGCCCTAACCTGGTTCAGCACAGAGGGAGAACTCCTTCCCCACCCCTCCTCATACAGTTCTTTCGTATCACCTCCTCCAAAGAGAATGCACAATGGAACATATTTGGCATGCACAACACACACCTGCATGGCTAGCTGTATTGCCCAATCCCCACTCCCCTGCAGATCTGAATTAACCTTCCAGGTACTAGATGCAAACCTTGCACTGTGGAGCCCAAACCATCCACACATGCCCCCTAATCACTAGTATGAAAAGCAGCAGGGATGAAGAAAATGGGCCTCGGGGCCAGCCAGTCACCCTCTCCTATCTCCTCTGTGGGTTTGAAATGTAGACCTGCCATTTGAGGCACCTAAACTGATCCAGAGGGGGAAAAAAAAAACAGACTTCTAAGCCAATCAGCACCCCCCTGCTTCCCCCCC
>NW_017729022.1:62095889-62099074 GCF_001723915.1 Gavialis gangeticus
CCCCCCCGCCACTAGAGCTGCTGTCAGCTGTACCAGTCTTCATCAGCACCACCTCCTCCGCCTCCAGTTACATCCCATTCTGATTGGGTCACAGATTCCAACAATGTACAAAGAGCTCATTTCAGAGCAAATAACCCCACCTCAAACTAGCCAGTCTTTACAAATGCTGGCACTGGCTTACTCACCCTGCCCACTGCCATACTGCCCATATCTCTCCCTCTCTCTTTACAGCCTGTTGTGTGGGAGAAGACAGTCGTTTTAGGAGAGGGGGAAGGAAGGTGCATCTGAAAGATGCTTGTACCAGGATAACTCATGATGGGATATCCAGACTATGCTGGCAACCCGGACCCAATGAACAGCTTCTCTCCTGGCTGATGGATCAGGCAGGAGAAAGAAAGAAGAGAGACAGCAAACAAATGTGCACTGTCTATATCAGTACACAATTCATATGCTACATACATACAAATACATTTAGCTGCACAGTTCCAAATACACAAGTACACTCAAACTTAAGCGACACATACAAATGAATGCACCTGCACATGAAAAACACTGCGCTGCACGCATGACTTGTGATCCACTTCCTGTCTCTGCAAAGACACACTTGATACACAATACCCAGCTGGACCACACAAATGTGCGCACAAGACATACGTGCACCAGACAAGCACAAACAAATTCATACAATGTATACAAAGAACACATGCTTCATGCATACAGCATCCATGTAGAAATATACAGACCAATACATCTGTACTCATCCATGCACACCTGGCTAATGTTAAGTATTGACAGGCTTTACAATCGCAAGGAAGACTCACTTACCCAGGGACCATTAGGTATCATCTCCACAGTAATGGGCAGGGAGGGAGGGTCTCGATTTCAGTTTTCTAGGCAGTTCTGTTCAACTGTTGGCCTGCCCCAAAACCCTGCCCTCCTCACTATGTTTACACCAACTCTTCTTTATCTCTTACTTAAATGAACCCTCGGCATTATTTAGATAAATCCTCTAAGCAGCACTGGAAACTCTTTCTCTTTCCAATTTTACTGATATTTGCAGTAAAGTATTTGAGGAAGAAGTGTGGCTCAGCTTTGAAACTGCACTAAAAAATTACTCAGAATGCTCTAGGCACCCCAGACCTGGGGTGGGATTGTAAGCATTGTGGATCAAAGGCATGTGTGTGTGCGTGCGCATATCCAGACATGCTACAGCCAGAAGCTTGGTCGCCACATCAGAAGAGGGGTATTATACTTCACCTGCCTGCCCCCATGAACTGGGCAGATCTCTCACCTCTCTCTTGACTATGTGCATTCTGTATCTATCAGAGCCTCCTGAATATCCAGATGATTCACTCTGAGCTATGCAGGTACAATAGAGCACCCTTGCAAGGAGGGCACGTCACACCTGCAGCAGATTTCCCATCACTGCTGCAAAATCATCTTGGGGTGGAGAGGGAGGTCCCACACTGGAATGGGAGCTCTGTGATACTTGGCGAGAGACTCAAGGCTTCATCCCCACTCTGCTGTACATGAGGTTGGGGGCTTTAATTCCGAACCTAGAGGATGTCTGCAAGCATGTGAAGCTGGAGGAAATCAGGACATCCCCAGAAATGAAGCAAGAGGAATACTCTTCTGTAATCCTGGCTTATAAGGCATCTTCCCCACTCTTACTACTTGGTCTAAAGAACAGCAAAGACTCTGGATGGATCTTCTGCTCCAGAAATGGGAGCTCTGGAGACTGGAGCTGCATTTTCAACCAGGATTCCCATCATCTCACACTCCCCTCTCCAGGAGGTTCTTAGCTGCCTTGAGCTCTGATTTGGGCAGACCCCAGTCAACTTGTGCTCTCCTCTCAGGAGCAGATGGTGACTCAAGCTCTATCCATAAGGAATGACAAGTGACTTGTCATTCAAGGTGTTTAGTGCTGACTCAAATGCCCCTTTGGAAGGAGGGATGCAGAAAACAAAAGCTCCACTCTGAAGGACTGGGGGTTCCTGGTGATTCAGGCCCTGCTGTTGGGGCGGGGGTGTAGGTGGCGACTTAAATGTCTGTTCTCAGGGGGCTGCAGGTTTCCTGATGACTCAAGCTGCACTTGGGGTAATGATGGCTGCTCTTGGTGACTTGAATTTCCCCACTCATAGGGTGGGGTTTGCTGCTGAGTGGAGGGCCTCTCTTTGAAGAGGGCTCTCAGGGCTTTGTCCTGGTAGGGGTTCAGTTTCCCTTATGATTCCAGTTCTGTACTTAGAGAGGTCCCAGGTCTACTCTAGGAGATGGAGAAGGGCTTTGCGGCGGTCCAAGTTTTCCCTGCAGTTGTCATCAGAAACCCCTTGAGAGAAGTGCAGCCTGTGACAGCTCAATCCACTCTCTCCCTGCCTCATCTGGCTTCCCCTTCCCTTGCCTGGCTTCTTCCTCTTTTTGCCTCCCTCTGTCCGCTCCGCAAGCTGTCTGCACGGGTCTGCAGCCGCAGCACAAGCTGTTCCCCCCATCACCTTTGCTGTGCTCATACAGAGCCTGATCTCGCGATGGCGGAATTGCACAAGCCTCCACTGCTTTAGAACCAATATATAGATATTTATAGCTAGCAAATCCCTGAGCTCTGCCAGCAGCCCTATAGAAGTGGGGAGAGCCAGGGAGCCCATAGTCCTTTGTGTGCAACCCTCAATGGGGGATTACAGCACTCTGACACAGGGATGGGTGGGGGGAGAATATTTAATTATCTATTTTTACATTGCTTCCCATCCCTCCCCACGCACATCCCCCTTTTACTCCTTATAGGCTGCTGCAGGTTTGGCGCACACTCACAATCAGTGCCCTCCTGGCATAAGGAGCATGGGCAACAGATGGGCCTTTGCTGCAGTGCCGGAGCCCTAGGCTTCCCCCTCATCCCTTGCTGTGTCCGTGTGCCTGGGAGTGGAGTGGGGGTGGGGGGTGTATAGAGCTGGCTAAGGGCAGGGGTGTGAGATCCTACTCTTTCCTCTCATCAACAACCAACTCGCGCTGGGCTTGAGGGGCTCAGGAAGAGAAGCATCCCTCTGTGTCAGGACATGGCAGAGACAATCACAGGGCATCTCTGCGGACACGGGTCGTGCTCTCTCTCTCCATGGGCAGGCGGGTGTGATCCCCTCCAGCCTTTCCCCTTACAGCCTTCACAGAAGCTGCAGCATCTAAAGCCATTGGGGGTCGGG
>NW_017729022.1:62099084-62099517 GCF_001723915.1 Gavialis gangeticus
CCAGGGACACGCGCGGGGCTGGGGAGCATCAAGCGGAGCAGCAGCGCCGCCCTCTCCCGCGCGCCCGCGGCTCCATCTCGCGCTCAGGGCCGGGGCGGGCCGGGCCGCGGGAAGCCGCAGCGCTCTCCTCTCTGCGGTGGGCGGCCGCAGCCATGCACGGCCCTTTGTGCCCGTGTGTGTGTGTGTGTGCGTGTGTGTGTGTGTGCGTGCGTGCTCGCGTCTCCTCCCCTCGCTCCCAGGCTCTGCCCTCCAGCCCCCTCCCAATCAATAGCCCCCCCCTCCACTCCCGCAGTCAGCCCGGCCCCAGCATCATCCCAGCCCCTTTCGGGAGGGGGACCGTGCTGGAGAGCAAGGCGCTAGGTAGTTGCGGGGCTTTGCGGCTGGAGGGGGAGCGCCGGCTTTTCTCTTTCGTTCCCCCCCCCCCCCAAAAGGG
>NW_017729022.1:62100146-62101034 GCF_001723915.1 Gavialis gangeticus
CATCCCCCTTTTACTCCTTATAGGCTGCTGCAGGTTTGGCGCACACTCACAATCAGTGCCCTCCTGGCATAAGGAGCATGGGCAACAGATGGGCCTTTGCTGCAGTGCCGGAGCCCTAGGCTTCCCCCTCATCCCTTGCTGTGTCCGTGTGCCTGGGAGTGGAGTGGGGGTGGGGGGTGTATAGAGCTGGCTAAGGGCAGGGGTGTGAGATCCTACTCTTTCCTCTCATCAACAACCAACTCGCGCTGGGCTTGAGGGGCTCAGGAAGAGAAGCATCCCTCTGTGTCAGGACATGGCAGAGACAATCACAGGGCATCTCTGCGGACACGGGTCGTGCTCTCTCTCTCCATGGGCAGGCGGGTGTGATCCCCTCCAGCCTTTCCCCTTACAGCCTTCACAGAAGCTGCAGCATCTAAAGCCATTGGGGGTCGGGGGGGGGGGCAGGGAGAGGCTACACACACATGCACAAACACATGCACACACATGCACAAACGCGCACACAGCACCGGCCAAGACTTGCAGGCTGCGAGCTGGAAGATGAAAAGGCGAAAACAGCAGCAGAGGGGCAGGAGGGCGCAAAGGAGACTGGGAAACCCCCCAGGCTCCCTGGGACCGGGCCCAAACCCATCCTGAGCCCAATCCTAACCTCGCCCCTACCCTACAAACACCCCCCAGGACCCGCTTCCTCTCCCAGCTCCTTTGCCCCCAGAGAAGGCCGTTCACCAGCCCAGCCGGGCAGCAGGGGGAGGCCGGGGCAGGAGAGGGGGCGCCGGTGCCTCACTCCCTCACTCACTCACCCATCGTCCGCTGTTTCTCAGCGGCGGCGGCGGGTCCTGTGCCTCCGGGGCCCGCGGCGGGGAGATGCTGGCAGGGGCGGCAGCCTCTCGC
>NW_017729022.1:62101939-62103430 GCF_001723915.1 Gavialis gangeticus
GGGAGTTGGGGGGTTTTGGGGCTGGGGGGGGGGCGCCGGCTTTTTTTTTTCGTTCCCCCCCCCCCCAAAAGGGAGTACAAAGAAACGCCTTGTGTTTGCAAGTAGGAAGGGGAAGAGGAAGGAGGAGAAGAAGGAAGGCGGGGAGGAGGAGACTGATGAGTGGGCTTTGGGGAGTGTCTTCAATGAGCGGCCACTTGTGCAAGAGGAAGCCTGCACCCAGCACAGCCTTCACCCATCCCCATGGCCAGGGCTGAGGATGGCGGGGCGCCTGCACCTGAAGTGCCCCAGCCCTGAATGGCTGCAGGATCGGGCACCCAGCACAGCCTCCCCTCCCCCTCCATGGCTAGGACTGGGGGGTGGAGGTGGCAGCTCTGAAGCACCTGCAGGCTCTTGTGAACTAGTACCTGCACAACAAGGCCTGGTCAGGGCCAGGCACCAAGCCTGTACCTAGCACAGCTCCCTCCCCCTCAACTGTCCCCCCGACTAGGGCTGGACTTTAGAACCATCCGGCCCTGATGCCGCTGGGGTAGGCAGAGGTGATGAGGCCAGGAAGGTATGTGACAGCCCTTGAGTGGATGAAGTCTCTTACTGTTTATAACTGGAATGGCTGCAGGGCCTGATCAAAGACAGGCACTGACCCTGCAACCAGCACTGCTTGCCTCCCCACCCGTCTCCATGCCTGGTGGTGGGGGCAAGTGCTGGGTTGCTGCACCTGACATTTGGAACCAGCTAGGTCTGATGCAGCTGGGGTAGGGGGAGGCAATGACCCGGGAGGGCTGTGGCCGCCCTTAAGTGCACACAGTCTCTTATTGCTTGTAACTTGTATGGCTGCAGGGCCTGATCAAGGGTCAGGCAGTGCCAGACGCTGTACAGCCACCTAATGAAAAGGCTTGCCTCTGCCCCCAAGGGGTTATAACAAGCAGATAGAGTCTGTGGAAAAAAACAAATTGCTGAGAATCCAAAGGCATCAACAGCTTCATCTGTCACAATACAATACTCTGCTGCTTTTAGGGCAGCTGCCTGTAATGCATTAAGCCTTCCTCAGGCCTGGAAGGTGAGCAAATATCAATTCCCTTATACTTCAGGGCAGTGTTATGGTAACTATGTTGGCCAGTTGTATGCGGGAAGTTTACAAGAACACCACAAATAGATTCTCCATCTGCTGACTCTGTCCCATGCCCAAACCACAAGAGCTTGCTTCTTAATTCAATTTGTCTTCCTCCTCACTATTTTTCTTTTTTTAAAAACATCATACCCATGATAAACACTACAGGAGTGCATGATTCTCCTGTCTCTTGCAACTGAAACGAAGTTAAAAGAAGGGGAATTTGGGAGACGGCATAGGCACAGCCTAGGTAAGCAGTATATTAAACAAATTAATCTTTAAGGTGCTACCCTCCCCTGGCTTCAGACTAACACAGCTAACTAACTCTCTCAAACACAGATGTCATTTACCTTTTTTAATCAGAGAGTGGCTGGAGCTGTTGAGGG
>NW_017729022.1:62108430-62109372 GCF_001723915.1 Gavialis gangeticus
TGACCCGGGAGGGCTGTGGCCGCCCTTAAGTGCACACAGTCTCTTATTGCTTGTAACTTGTATGGCTGCAGGGCCTGATCAAGGGTCAGGCAGTGCCAGACGCTGTACAGCCACCTAATGAAAAGGCTTGCCTCTGCCCCCAAGGGGTTATAACAAGCAGATAGAGTCTGTGGAAAAAAACAAATTGCTGAGAATCCAAAGGCATCAACAGCTTCATCTGTCACAATACAATACTCTGCTGCTTTTAGGGCAGCTGCCTGTAATGCATTAAGCCTTCCTCAGGCCTGGAAGGTGAGCAAATATCAATTCCCTTATACTTCAGGGCAGTGTTATGGTAACTATGTTGGCCAGTTGTATGCGGGAAGTTTACAAGAACACCACAAATAGATTCTCCATCTGCTGACTCTGTCCCATGCCCAAACCACAAGAGCTTGCTTCTTAATTCAATTTGTCTTCCTCCTCACTATTTTTCTTTTTTTAAAAACATCATACCCATGATAAACACTACAGGAGTGCATGATTCTCCTGTCTCTTGCAACTGAAACGAAGTTAAAAGAAGGGGAATTTGGGAGACGGCATAGGCACAGCCTAGGTAAGCAGTATATTAAACAAATTAATCTTTAAGGTGCTACCCTCCCCTGGCTTCAGACTAACACAGCTAACTAACTCTCTCAAACACAGATGTCATTTACCTTTTTTAATCAGAGAGTGGCTGGAGCTGTTGAGGGAGAAGCAAGAGAGGTAACTCTGCTTGAGCCTTTTTAGCCTTTGTTTTTTTTGAGAAATACTTAAAATGGTAGAGTGATGAATGCACAATAACAAAATGCGGGCCAATTTTGTGCCTTTTCTCATAAAAAGTAAGAGAATCCTATTATGGGATGTTCTTCAGAATTGCTATCACACAATGCTCGTAGCATGGGGAACAAACTGGAGGAACTCGCC
>NW_017729022.1:62109383-62112624 GCF_001723915.1 Gavialis gangeticus
AGGTCCCTTCCGACCCTTAATCTATGAATCTATGAATGCTTCCCAGAGGAATGCAGTAAGACATACATGCAAGTAAGACATGCATAAGACAGACTTAAAACCACAGACTCAAGGGCCCCAGATTTTGGATATGGAAAGGGACAATGTAAGGATAAAGGTAATAATCCTTGGTTGTAACCAGCTGTTGTGGTGCTGGTAAACTGATGCAAATGAAACTTGATTCTGAGTACCTTGAAAACACTAGAGAGACAGAAAATGAGTTACAAGAGCTGAAAGCCTATGAAGTAGGTGATATGGCAGTGTACAGCATCACAGTGGTACAAGCCTTGACAGACATTAAAAGGGTTTTGCACAAAGGAGATGAGATGACAAACAAGGAAGCTTTGCTTAGTGAGAATCTTTGGAAAAGAAAATAGTTACTCCATCTGCGAGTCAAGGTCTCTTATGGTTCTTTCTTTCCCATGAATTTGGTACTAGTAAATAGTTCTGGGTTGGCAGGTCTTATGGCTGGGAGCCTTGGGTGAGATCTGCAAACAGCTTAAAATGTAATTTGACTAAGGTGTTGGTTCCTCTTCCACAGAACAAGCAGCAGCAGAACAAATGGACTCCTCACAAAGAGCTTCAACCCTGCTGTGAAAAGAATCATCTCCAGAAAGGCAGCAGGGAGTTCAGGTTTCATGGGTCAATTTGCATTTAATCCTTGACTACTCTTCTGAGACTGCTAGCAAGTGACACCAGTTAGTCTTGCTTGTGTTCATGATGTGATTTCTGTTATGTGACTACGGATCCCATTAGGAATAGACAGAGACTGCCAATTCGTCTTGCCCAGGCCAGTGAACACCCATCAGATGGTACATTCACCATGTACACACTGTAACTGGTGACCTGCAAGAGAAAGGCTCTGTGTACCATCCCCAGACCCCAGGGGCATCCAGCCAAAAACACTTCAGTGATGGGTGACTGGGCTTGGGAGTGGGAGAGACTTATGGATCCTCTGTCAGACAGGAGTGAAGCGACTCTCTGATACTGTTGTCTCCATGACAGCAACAGCTGGAGCTGTTCTGGAGACCCTTGGCAGGCAAAATTGTGCCCTCAGAGCTGTTTAAAGAAAGCCAACACCTTTTCATGCCAGAGTGAGAGCACTGGCGTCCTTCCAGACTACATACCCACCCTACTCTAGAGGTTGCAAACTTTTATGGGTATTATAGCCAGTCACAAAATTTGGGTACAATCATGCACTCTAGTTCTTCCCAGAAAGAGAAGAGATTGCAGCTTGGATGGGTGTGTTCACATCTGCCAGGTGTAAACAAAAGGTTTAGAGCTAGATCCTGGGATCTCTAACTTACGGGGAGCAGGAACTCGCTCCTGAACTCAGGAGGTCCCAGACTTCTAAGAATCATCATCATGGATCTTCCTTTTGCTATCATTCTTTGTAGTCAACGGGCTATCTGTGCTCCCCTCTCTATAGAGGCACAGCGCCCTAATTAATGAACTCTCCATCTTCTGTAAACTTTTCCTCTTCCTGTACCTCAGTATGAGAACTGGAATGCTCCTTTGGGAGCTGTCTTTTAAATCTGACAGAGGGCTGCAGCCCCCACCCCCAGTTTTAAACACCCTTCTGCCTCCTCAGGGAGCAGAAGTTGGCCTGTCTCATTACTAGGCACACATTTTAGTGAATTCACCTTTCACAATTCAGCAGCCAGAGAAACTGATCTTAAAGAAAAACAAGTTTATTAGAAGAAGAGAGATAGAAATCAAGTCAAATCAAAAGGAAATGCAAGTCTAAAGCTGAGCAGTGGCACAGCTAAATGCTAACCTCTTTCTCTGCTTAGAGGTTTAAGCAATATGCATTCCAAGACACCACACTTACCTAGTTCTTCAGTCTCTTCCTGCCCCTACTCCTGTCAGTGTGTCTCTTCTAAGAGCAGCGCAGTGCTCCAGACCAATGACCACCATTCAGTTGGTGGCACCCACTTTGCAGTATAAGCCTTTGACGTAAAGATATTAACTAGCAGTCCTGTATTATCCATGAGCTCATTCCTTGCTCACTCCTTGGCCCTGCCCCATTCCCTTTATGCTGCCAGAAGAAAAGAGAGCTAGTGAACAGAACAACCCTACAGCTGCTGATCATTAGAGTATCTCTGAAGAAATGTGGTGGAACCCACCTAAATCTCCCCCTCAGGTGTGCTTTTACAAATACTTGAAGAGCTGGGCCCTGGGCCTTATATGAACAGAGATAAGGACTGTGTAGCTCTTATCTCTATACAAAGGTCCTTTTTCTTGGCAAGTGAAGTTACCACTCTTATTTGAGCAACAGATATCACAGCATCTCTTACACCAAAGTGCATTAACCACGTGGTTGACTAATAGTTAATTTTACTTATCCTACAAAGCTAGACTTGTGACACTGAATTCCAAGTTCAGTTGAAACTCCAGAACTAAACTTTCACCTTCCTACAGCAGACCACTGAAATTTCAGATATGTTTTTCTCTTGGGACTTCAGCCATTTGTATGCCCTTTTGAGCTACAGTTTTGAAAACAAGTTCCCCTTTGAGCCAGAGTCCTAAAATCTGCTGTGCTTATTCATTATGAACTGCTGATTGCAGGGAGGAAAACAACAACAAACTGACATTTCTATCATAGGTCACAAGACAGCAGCTTATAGAAATTATCTTATTTTTTTCCCTGTTGGATATTAGATCTCAAATCTGAAGAAAGTAAGGTCACTGGAGATCCTCAGTTTTGACGATCAGATTTTAGTCTAGAAAACTGGAAAGCAAACAGGCGCATCACAATTGTTGATGCTAGTACCACATACACCTAACACTATACTTCATTTTTAATAACCCATGTAACATCACATTGGTATTAAATAACGTACAAGCCAGCTTGGTCATATGAGGATTCTGCACACATTAATTGTCTACTCTCACTAAAGTGTTGTTGGCTGGCTTTCCCCCTGGATTATCTGCTAAAATACCATTCTCTTTAACTCAGTCTTTAAAGTGATATTTCATGATCACATTATTGAATAATACCAAACTATATGAAATCTGATTTTTCTACAGCTGGAAGTCAATCCTACATGGGCTAATGCTGGCAACACCAGTGTGCTTGAAGGGCTACAGCCCTGGACAAGACACTGGAAACTGGGTTCCAATCCCAGCCCTGCCACTGACCTACTGCATGACCTTAGGTGAATCATTTTACCTCTCTGAGCTTGTGTTTCTCCTCATATCT
>NW_017729022.1:62117624-62121796 GCF_001723915.1 Gavialis gangeticus
TTTTTCTACAGCTGGAAGTCAATCCTACATGGGCTAATGCTGGCAACACCAGTGTGCTTGAAGGGCTACAGCCCTGGACAAGACACTGGAAACTGGGTTCCAATCCCAGCCCTGCCACTGACCTACTGCATGACCTTAGGTGAATCATTTTACCTCTCTGAGCTTGTGTTTCTCCTCATATCTATTCATAGATTCATAGATACTAGGGTCGGAAGGGACCTCAACAGAGTCTGCCCCCCTGCCTGGGCAGGAAAGAGTACTGGGGTCAGATGACCCCAGCCAGATGCCTATCCAGCCTTCTGTTAAAGACCCCCACGGAAGAGGAGAGCATCACCTCCCCTGGAAGCCCATTCCACATTTTGGCCACCCTCACCATGAAGAAGTTTTTCCTGATGTCTAGCCTAAATCTATTCTCTGTCAGTTTGTGACCATTGTTCCTTGTTACCCCAAGAGGCGCCCTGGTGAACAGAGCATCTCCGGGACAATGTTTCACTATATGTTTTTAAAGCACTTAACATAATGATGTCTAATGGTGTCCTGAGCTCAGCTGGTAGTTTGCCCAAGTAAAGATGAAGGAAAAACAGAGTAAGGAACTCAAGATTTGGACCTGGCCTCACAATGCACGTTCCCATAGAATTTTTTGGTTTCAAAAAATCCCCACAGACTTAAGGAACTATGTGCAAAAATGAGGATGCAGCCATTTCAGAAGGAAACGCAAACTTTTTTGACAGAGGACAGCCACACCACACAGAGAAGTTGAGGCCAAAGAGAGAGGGATATCATTAGGGCAAGTATCACTAGGTTGTGCTGTTACACATAACCTTTCCTATTTTCTTTCTAAGCACATGAACAATGTTATCTTCACAGTAGGGATGCTGTGTTGCTGTTTGTTTTCTAACATCTGTTTTCTGATGTATTTTCCATAGTAAGCAGCAGAGATAGCTGCTCTGTGCCTTAGTCTAATTTGCATCAGTACTTGACTTTAGGATTCCATTGCTACCTCTTGCCCTTCCACAGTGTAGATAGTTGCTAAACTTAAATTCTGAACTCAAATCAGGAAATAAAACATTAAAGTACATGCACTTCCTACAATTCCATCTTAACTCTGTGTTCCCAATGCTGGCATTATTACTATTAGCCACTAGGGTGGATTCTGTTTGGGTACGACCAAAAAATATAGTTGAGGAGGGACTAGGAGACAATTCATACTGCCATTGTGTTATAGCAGTATGAATTGCAGCATTTATTTATATGCACTCCAACTGCATTTGCTGTACTAGGTATGGCTACACCGAATAATTGGAACAGGATGAGCTGACAGAACTGTTGCTGCAATAGGAGGAGCAGTGCCTCCAAGTATCCAGGGCACTTTTTCAGCACTGAATTCTAGGCTTTGTGGCAATGGAAGTGCACAAGGATGTCTTACCTGTGGTGGTTCTTCTCACCTCTGTTGTGCTTGTTCCTCTACCACTTCATTTCCTATCTATTCTCCATCTCTTCCCTGAAGACTTGTTGGGACACTAGGAAAGTAGATGACACCTATCCCCTGAAGGTCAGGATCTGTCCCAGCTCCTCTAGTTTATCTTCTTCTGGGGTCTGTCCCTCTCCACCACTTTCTCATTCTCTGTGCTTTGTCCAGTCTTCTCCAGTTAAGCTGACCCTGGGGTCCCTTTCTGCATATCACAGCCATTAGCTCTCATGTCCATCATAACACCATGTTGTTTCAAAGGCTGATTCAGCATAGCAAGGAGCTCTAGGCTTAGGACAGTACTGAGGACCAGGTCAGGCATTGCAGAGTACTCAGAACAGGCTGACAGTGATTCACCAGGCTGGCTGTTGGAGTCTTTTGCCTTGTGGCATAGTTTTGACTCTTTCTCTGCAATTAATTCCTGCTTGGTGGAACACATCCCCTCATTTGCCAGCTTCTCAGAGGTGTCCTTGTAGAAGTGCTGATTTCAGGGACATGCCCACAAATTGTGGAGTTTATTGTCTTTACATGAGAGGTCCACAAAGCCCTGGGTCAGAGCCTCTGGGCAGTTGGCAGCAGGCTGTTCAAGGCCTCCTCAGGATCTGCATGGAGACAGGTCAGGGCATGTGGAATGCAAAGTTTACAAGCTGACCCAGCATGTATAAAACCCAGTAGGTTGCTCCTGGAGCAGAAGAAAGGAGGCAAAGGCCAGGAATAGCTTGGGGAATTATGGGAAGGGATTGGAGGAAAAGCAACACCCAAATTAAGTAACCTGCATTTTCACTGCCAATTGGGCTGGATTAAAGTTCACCGTAGAGCAGAACTTGAGTCAGCTATGCCACCAGCTTGGGTACAAGCACCTCCAAATCCAGACCAAATTCACCCTGCAGTGAAAACCTTACCAGATTTGGGAATGGAAAAAGAAATCTGTTGGAGCATGCTGGCTGGGACCTTGGGCATCTTCCATCTCCAAATGATACCAAATGACTAAATTCCTAGGACTGCCTGGGAAAGGGAGAGGCTACAACGGCCCTCCATCCTGGTCTTCCACCCGTAGAAATCCAAAGTGGAAGAGACTCTTTAGATTTCCCAGCCCTCCATCTCTGACCATGACATAATTGTTCCCTACAGCAGATTTTCTAGGGCTCTGTCTTGACCATCCTCAACAGTGGGGCTTCAACCACTTCCTTCAGGAGTCTAGGCCACCCCCTAATAGACCTCTCTTGCAGGTAGTTGGTCATGAATCTAAACACAGAATTTTCTTTTCACAGTTTTAACCTATTATACCTTGGTCCACCCTCCAATAAGTCCTCTCTGGTTACATCCTTTGCATATGTGCAGGCATGTGTTTTATCATGCTCTACATTAGAGAGGGGGTGGGCAAATTCACCTGTTTCCCCTTTGGCTTAGCCTCCACACAAAATAGCATCAGTTCAACTGAAGGTGGGATTACAAATTGATTTAGTTACAGGGACATATTGTGATTCCAGTCAACTCCAAGTTGATTGCAACCTGTCATATCAGTTTTGCTTACACTAGTAACTGATATAGGTGTATCCAGTCATGGGTTTGCACTCATGTGACTAAATCAGTTTTTAAACCAATTTAAATGAAACTGGCATGGGCTTTGTGTGTAGATAAGCCCTTTGATAAAAGTCCAAGGGGCAGTTATCAGTATTTGACACACAGTCTAATAGGTGAAGCTCTTGTGACAGGGGCAGCAACATTTGGAGTCAGATAGCAGTGATTATTTACAGTACCAATATGCTGGGCTGGTGAAGCATGCAAAACTAACAGCTGATATAAATGGGGAATGAGATGCCTTGGAGGCATGAGAAAGTGGGAAGACATACTTCATCAACTGAGACACTGGCAGGAATGAGCAGAAGAAACCATCACAAACCACTCCCATAGGAGAAAGTCAAACATAGGATGGTCTGGGGAGCAAGAGCAAGGAGGGGATTGAAAACCACCTAAGAGCTCAGGGTACTTGTTCCCTGAAGGTGAGGTGATTGAAACAACTTCATCCTGAATGAGTCTAGGACAGAAAAAGGCAACTATGGACAGCGAGTGATGTTCAACATGGAGCTTTGGAAACACTTCCAGTGATATCAGTAATATTGGGGTCAGGTGTTGGAGGAGGTGTCGGCGAATTTTGGTCATTTTTTTGCCAATTGTTTCTCTTCATTTCACTCTATCCCTGAAAACAACCCACCAGCCTACAGGAATTTGGTGTCCATGTCTGTGTTGATCTTTGACAAAAGCAAATATATTGTGAAAGGCAGGCATTGTGACAGAACAGCCTGCAGCACTGAAGGCTCTTCTCAAGCCTACTCCACCTATTTCACCCTTTTCCACATCCTGCATTTGACAGTTCTTCCAACTCCTAAGTACTTTTTTGTGGATCTTGTCTGAGTTTCCTCTGATATAGAAACTTCTAGGTTGGCGGACCTCCTCCGGCAGGCTTTAAACTAGGCTTGTTGGGGGAAGGGGAAGACAAGGGTGGAGAAAACATCAGACTGCCAGACCAAGCAACATCCACAAGTACAGCCTAGCCTAGACCAACGAGCAGAACATATACACAGGTAAGCGACAGGGGCCAGGGTAATGCTGTGATTAGGGGGCCAGTGCACACATCCACAGGAGGCCTCAAATGCCTCTACACAAACGCTCATAGTATGGGGAACAAGCAGGAGGAACTTAC
>NW_017729022.1:62122878-62137238 GCF_001723915.1 Gavialis gangeticus
AGAAATAACGGTCACAAGCTGGAAGAGGGTAGATTTAGGCTAGATATCAGGAGGCGCTACTTCACTGTCAGGGTGGCTAGGATCTGGAACCAACTTCCAAGAGAAGTGGTGCTGGCTCCTACCCTGGGGGTCTTTAAGAGGAGGCTAGATGTACACTTTGCTGGGGTCATTTGACCCCAGTACTCTTTCCTGCCATAGCAGGGGGTCGGACTAGATGATCTTGTCACAGAGCACTTAGGTGCCCTGCGCCTGAGAACAGGGGCGGCTCAAGAGAGGCCCCTAGCAGTCAGAAGGGGGAGGCGCAGCTGCCAGTCACCAGGGCAGCACAGGTGCTGGTTGCTGGGGCAACCAGTGAAACCCCTGACAGGAAGGGGCAGGGCTTAGCCCTTCTTAAACCCAGGCAGGAGGCCAGGGTGGCAGTTCCTTCTCTAGCAGCCAAGGAGTGAGGAGCTCAGTCAGTGCGGAGAGAAGGCTAAAGTTTGGCTGCATGAGTATTTGTGGGTTGCTGCCATGAGCTGGAGTATTTTGCCTGGTAGGGATTCTGACCGGATGGTTTTAGCTTTATGTTATAGCCCGGGGGCTTTGTGTTTGTGTTTACTGTTTAACTGGAGGACCGGGTGAGGCTATAAGGGGTGGAGGAGGCCTCATAGGGACTCCCCCAGTAGTGTAGGGGTTCCTGGCACTGAAGAAGGTGCAGTTTGTTGTGGGGTGGATTGGCCTAGCTCCGAGGGTGCAGAGGGGCAGCAAGGAGCCCCGAGAGTGGCTGAGGGACCCCGAGGGTGCAGAGGGCAAAAAGAGGGCCAAGACATAACAGAGTCAGGTTACACCAGCACCATCTGCAAGGCTTGGGCTCCAGTGTAGGGGAGGAAAAGGAGCCACAGATAGTGCCCCCTGTCATTGGGGCACATATAAATGGGCAGCCTCCCGCTAATTACAGCAATCTATTAATTACATAAGATCAAGGCATGGCAGGAAAGTAAGGAGGCGGTTGGCCCATTACAGGAGGGCGGAGCCATACCTGGAGAGGCTCCAATAGTGGCACTCCTGTCACAGATCTGCTCAGGTCCCTTCCGACCCTACAAACTATGAAATGATTCCAGGAGTATGCATTCAAACCGATTTGGATAGCAAAGTTGTCCTGGGGACTGGAAACTTACTGAAAGGTTGTAAGCAAGTCATGACAAAGCAGCAAAAGTGTAGTGCTGGGAAGGAAGGATTTAGGCTGGGTACCATAGGATCCATCTGAGGTCCAGTGTTATACAGTACTAACAAAAATAGTGAATAAGTGGGAAGAAGGAGCTCATTAAAGACATCCACAAAGGATGCTAAATTGGAAAGCTTTCCAGGCACCATAGAAGACAGAGGAATAATACAAGGGTACAAGAGTGAACAGAAACAAGGGCAGGTCAACTTGAAAGGAAATAATACTTGCGCTTGAAAAGATACACGTATGGGCACACACACAAAGACATGCTCAGAAAGACAGAAACGGAGGAAATACTATGCCAGCTGGTTAAATACAAGTTTGTTGCTGTTATTAAAGGTGCCAACTGAGATCAGGGAACCACTAATGCTAGTTGCAGTACAAATATAGCAGGGGGCAGCAACATACAGCCTGCAGGCTAGATCCATCCTGTGGAGCCACTGGATCTGGCCTGTGGAGCTAGAGGGCTTTGCCTGTACCCGCACACCATCTAGGTTGGGGCTGGGCAAAGAGCTGTGCCAGGGTTGGGCAGCTTCCAGCTGCACCTGAGATACTGCCATGTCTCCTGCCCTTCTGGTTCCAGTCCAATGTTAGCCAGGTGGCTTGAGTCCATGGCAGAGGGCTTTTCCTGTGTCCTGGCTGGTGCCAAACAGATGACAGCTGCACCCATGCTGCTGCTGATTCTCCCCGCCTTTCATGCCCCTGGGTGTGGCTGCTACTTCAACCTGGTAGGCAGCTGCGCTGGGGCCATGCAGCTTCTAGCTACTCATGCTGCAGCTGGAGAGGGGAGTGGGAAGCAGCAGCAGCAGTACAGATACATTGCGCAGATACCTGGTCCCAGCGCAACTTCTGTCCGGCTGGAAGCTGCGCCTGTGCAGATGGGAAGCAGAATCATGGGGGGAGCAGTGGTACCATGGGTGCAGCACCCAGCTGCCTGGCTCCAGTGCCGGCATGCAGAAAGCACCTGCCACTAACACTACTGAAACCACTCAACCCACAGCAGATGGGAGACGGGGTTTTTTTTTTTTTGGTATGGCACAGTTGTATAGATATTTGTCGCAACACAGTTTTGTATCGTTTTGTACACAGGCTGTACAAAGTGTGGGCTCACTCCAGGGACAAAATGGATAAGATTTCCACCCTGGGCGCAAACCACAGTAGCACGGTTGGGGGGGGGAGAAATGTCAGTATGGTGCTGCCAGCAACTATCAGGTTAAAGCCCCCTACAGTTTCTGCCGTGGCCCAGTGCCACCAAATCCCATTGCCACCAAACTGTGGCAATGCTGGATTTGGTGGTACCAAACCTCAAGCTTCCCTCAACCACTGTGCACCGCAGTGCAACTCCGACCCCCGTGCCGTTCCTAAGTGCCACTCTGCCTCCTGTACCAAGTACCCCCTTTAATTTGGCACCCCAGGCTCATGCCCCTGTTGCCCATCATTTGTTGTACTACTACTTGTTTCTGCTAGTCAGTGCAGTCAAGGGGAGTTGCAAATGCTCAGTGAGACATACTCAGAGTCTCTCAGCATCTGAGTCGATAGTGTCCTGACCGAGGGGGCAGAATCTGCATTTGATTCTTGCTTCCTGTCACTGGCCTTCTGGGTGGCCTTGGGCAAGTCACTTCAGCTCTCCTCCCTGCAGCTTCCTTATCTGCAGAAGAGCAGAAAGGGATGCTAACCTCCCTACTAAAGTGCTCCTAGTTAAAAAAAAAAGAGAGAGAGAGAGATACTATAGAATTAGCTGTTGCCATTGTGGGATGGGGATGTGGGAGACGCAAGTTGAATGGTTTGAGATTGGTATCGAAACAAAGCTGGGGCTTGGTCGCTCATCTGGACACAGCATAATGTAACTTTACCTCAAGGCCCTCCTGTTTGTCTTCACTCCTTGCATGTTGTGAATGGATATTAAGTGAAACTCAATGGGCTCCAAACCGGTCTTGGAACCATCTGAGTCCACCGGGATTTGTTCCATATCTCATGTTTCACATATTTTCTTTAGGCACTTTTTAATGGACGGGTTTTCTTTTGTGAGCTGTAATATGCTGATGCATTTCTTTGCAATTGTTAATAGCCTGAATGAGTGCTATTCTCTGTTTCTCTGAGGCTTAGCAGGGAGTGTCTCCTGCAACATAATGAGGGATTTTATCAAAATTATGTCTCAAAATTTCTTGGAGGGCTTCAAGTACACATAAGCAGCAGGCAAGCCCAGAAAACGAAGCGTTGTTTCACAAAATTTGCCAGGGAGGTGCAGCACAGCAAAGCAAATGCCTATTTGCTTTTTATCTCAGCTTTTCTCCCTTTTACCAACAAGATCCCAATTCTGAGCTGCTGTTGCCCTGAGCAAAGAGTGGGGGTGGGGTGGGGGGAATGGTGGCTGTGTGGCCCTTTGTGGCTGACTAAATTTTGAACATTTTCAAGGGCTCGGTTGCTACTTTCAGCTGCAGTAGCCCAAAGTCTGCTTTTCATATGCTCAGCTGTGATTGGCCACAGAAGGATCTGCAGCCAAAAACCAGCTGGTGTACAGACATCAGGTACCCCCCCCTCCCCAGCCATGCCCTTTCATCAGGGCTTCAAGGAATGTGGTGTATAGCTTTGGCACTGGTTTGCTGCGACCTGAAGACTCTCTCTCACCCTGCCAGGCTGGAGAAACTCCCAGCTGGCTGATTCCGACGGCCACAGCACCTCTTTATGCCACTTGGCCACCTATTTGAGCCAGGCTACAGGAGATGCAGCACACCCTAGAATCAGGGCCAAATACTTCACATTTCTGGCAGCTTTACCTGTGCCTTGGTGCAGAAAAGCAGGTGGGTGTTTCCAGACACAAAGGCGTCTGGCATTATGAGTCATAAAGAAGGATCCTGTTGGTAAGATAATTGCTGGTTTCTGGCATTATGTGGCTAACTGGTTTGGGAAGCAAAAGGCAACTTGCCAAAGTATGGGCATTGTTGCAGCATGTCCTGGATGAGGAGAGCTATGCTGCTGCTTTCCTTTCCTTTCCTGTGTCTGCAACAAGGCCTTCAGCAGAATTCACAGATTCGTTGGACTCCGACGGGCTGCACCGTGAGTGCTTCTGCAATGGCCTCAAACTTACCTCTGGGTTGTTAACTGTGCACATTAGTGCCCGCACCACTCCAGCCCCCGTGCTGCTGTTGATGCCATATAAACAAGGAAACACATCAGAGCTTAGAGTCATGCTGCTGTTATCGTTGACAGGATTGTTACTACAGGGGGTTTGTTACAGCCCCTGGAATGGGGCCAAGAGCATCACACAATGTTTAGCGAACCATACACTAAATGCTTGATCCAGGCACACTCCTCCTTACTACAGATGATTAAACTGTCTTCAAGGCAGATAAGCCCAGCAGCCAGTACTATGCCTACTAAAAATAAATGTCTACAAATCAGGCCCTAATCTGAGTCATAACATGAAGTAAATGTAACAGAAGAAAGGGAAGGGGTTAAGATATTACCATTCAAAGGATTGAATAAGGTACATAGAGCAGTGATTCTCAACCAGGGTGCTGCGGCAGCACCCTGGGGTGCTACTAGGTCCTTTTGAGTGCCCATGGGGTCCTGCTTAGTATTAGCACCATCAGATGTGCAAACCCTTACATGATTCACAAGATAAACCCAGAGATTTCTAACAGGAATCCACAGTATCAAAAAAAATCTGACCTACTGTAGTCTCTGAATTCTCTGCAAAAGATAAATTACTCGATTATTTTCCAGTAGTCAAAACAAACAAAAAAATACAAAATACAAATGAAAGCTAAGATAGCATTTTCTACAGGGCTCCTTGAGTCTAATAAGGCTGAGAACCACTGATCTAGAGAGATAGGAAGGAAGGAGAGGATCAAAACAGGAACCTGAAGATACTTGCTGCAAGTACATACACATTGCAATGGATCTGTTAAAAGTGCTACTGTTTATATCTCTGACTCAAGTTTTGTGGAGGAAAAGCATCATGGAAAAAAGCATTTCCAAGAAGAGTTGAGATGAGGAACATGTTCCACCACCCTGCGGGCCACTGCACTTGCCAACTCGCCTGGAGGACAGCAACTGAGTGACAGCTGCTTGTGGAGAACTTGATCAATGTTCTGATGCTAATTTAAATAACTACAGTACTCTGAGCGCTTTCCCTTGGAGAATGGCATTTTATTCAGCCATCTAGGTATCAAAGACCTCAGGAATTCTTTGGCTTTTAATTTGCAGAAAGTTCTTTGTTGTTTTTCACTCTTTTTTTTAAAAAACAATTTATTTTTTTCCTTAGCCGAGTGGAAGATTTTTTGCAGGTACTGTAATAAAAGGGAAGATGAGGTACATTTTGGATGTTGGTCAAGTTTTACTCCAGGCTTGAGAGAGAGACATCTAAAAGGCTTAATTTTCTCTGATGTCTATTTCTGCACTTTTGGCTGGTCAGTGCATAGAGGAATTTTACAGTGGTTTGATTTTTTTTTATCCCATCACGACCATGAATCCTTTGTTCTGAGGCACATGCCAAGTCTGAGCAGATGTGTTGGAGCAGAGAAGAATTCATGCACCTTGGGCCAAGTAACAACTGCAGAGCCATACCATGGAAGCTACTGCAGTCTGATGGTTGGAGCCACCTCCGCAGACCCTTATACGGAGCATGGGAGGATCTCACTTGTGCCCAAAATACCATAGCTGCTTTAAGAACAAAACAAGCTCAGGCTTGCTGAAACTGTGTTTAATGCCAGTGTGATCAGAGATTGTACTGGTCTGGAGGAGGAATGCAAAGAGGTTATACTCATCTCCAGTCTCTATTCCCTGCCCCCGATACCCCCATATGTAGCATCACATCAGCAGTAACAACTGGAGGAAAGCACCATTTATATGCTTTGTAGCGACACTGGCAGTGCTGCCCACTGTCACAATATCTGGTGCATTTCTTAAAACCCGAGAATGTGGATTCATGTGATCAGGCAAGTCATAACTTAAAAATATATATAAATAAAACAAGCCAAGGTAACTTTTTAGCCTTATTTATTTTTCTTAATTTGGAGAAAAGCTTGAAAACGTGACCCAAAAGGCTCAGAAACCAGAACACACTAGAAAGAACCCAACATTGAAGATCCTTGTTATTAATATTTTACATTTTGTAATTTTTAAGACAGGCTTATGATTCCCAGGGGTGTTAACTCCTGAAGTTTTCACACTTGGGGTTGGAAATACTGCAGTACACTCCAGGCTCCTCAAAACATCAGCTTCCCTGGACACCATCCTAGAAATTAATGTTTTTCTAGGGAAACTCTTTAATCAAGGCATGATGACTCAGAGTACATAAACCTGGAGCTTCAGTGATATTAATAGAACTCTTATTATTATTATTATTCCAATCCTTACCCATCCCATTACCATTTTCCTTGTGTTCGTCTTCTTGTTCTATGTTTAGATAGTGCATTTTCAGCACAGGGATCGCAATGTTATTCTCATCTCTGGATAACACAGTGCAAAGGTATAGTGTTCTACCCATTTTCATAAACAAATAACATATGCCTGCCCTCCAGAATGCACTAATATCTCTGTCTGACTGAGGAGCAGCCTCTTTTTTGAGGCTGTGTAGTGAGTGACAGTAATGCATTTGTAACCTTTCAGATGTCCTTTTGACATTTGAAGAAGCATGTAATGTATAGGAATTGTGTAGCTTAAATAGTGTATGAACTCTCTAGTAGTGTTCAGTAGGCACATCTACACGTATAGTTAATGTACCTGAATTTTCTGTGCAGAAAATGCAGGCGCATTACACTGCTCCCATATGCATCTGAACACATGCGTCTGTCGGGAGCAAATTTGATACTAACAGGAGTTCAGCAACATGGAGATCGGGATGGGTCTAGTACCTTTTACAGGTTCTAGAAAATGGCACATTAGGCTACTATACTGTGCAGTAATCGCTGCACGTGTAGATGGTGACGCTTTAATGCACATTAGTTTAATGCGTAGTAAAATGTCTTGTTAGATTCACCTAGTGTTTTCTAAAGTTTAGCAGCCAGCTACAGCAGCTGCCTATGTATGTAGCAAATATGATATAGACCCAGCTTGTCCCTGGATAGCTTCTGCCACAATATATAGTTTACCTAAAAAGCAAGAGACAACAGTGGGTCTGACCTCTTCAACAGAAAACCATGTAAAATGTCACATGGATGTGATATGATGTGCACTACTTTCCTATAATCTTTCTAATTTATGGTGCTATCAAGTATTACTTGTAATAGCAGATGAAATATTTGAAGAGAAGTATGGGTTTAAGTACACAGTGCTTTTTTAATAGATGACAACATGCTTGTGCTTGTTAAAATTTATATGCTAGAAAAGGACTCAGTGAAGGGGATTCAGCTTCAAGGGGACTCCAGAGGATGTTATGGGAGTTGTACACAAGAGAATTATTGTTGTGTATGTGAATATGTGCAGTTAGTTAATGTAAACAAAGGCATCTACTAGCACTTGAGAATACGTAATATTGCTGCAGAGTTTGTGAGACCAATGACATTACTGACGTGGGCCGCAAACAGCTTCCTTAGCATACAGCTCTCAAAGGTCCATTTCCTGGGAACTCTGATTACCATTCTTCAGCATATGCTGGGGACTCACACTTGCTCTTCCATGTCTGGTTTCAGCATATCATATTCCTTCTAAGATTCTGGATGGAAGACAAGTGATGACTCTTGCTGCCATATCATACTGGCAGCTCCTAACGTGTTGACTGCCCACACTCAGAGATCTCTGCTTTCTAGATTTCATTGAATATGTGTATACCAGATTATTTTCCCCCTGCAATTGGTTAGTTATGCAAAGGTAAATTCAGTTTACTGTTTCTTATCCATTTTTACATCTCCAGCTCCCAACTGATTATCCACTGAACTATACCACCTGGTCTATTTCCACTGAAGTAAAAACTGATTCCTCTAAGAAAAGCTCCTATTCAAGAGCAGTTCAGAGGGACAGTTAGTTTTGTAGCTGCTGAACATGGGTGATGCTCACTGTAGCTTTAAAGTATCTTTGCAAATTCCAAGTGCATGTGCCGGATCATAGCTGAACCAAGGTGAGGGGGAGACCGAGAACTTGAAGTTGTGAGCGCACATGTATTCATGTAGGCACATGCCCGTGTGACCTTGAGATTCCAGAGCTGCTCATTACTATCACTCCAGATAGACGAGCTGCATATTCTTGCCCACTCTCTCTTTACTAGCCAGTAACTCTTGTGCATTGTGTCAGAAGCACAAGGGGCAATTTAACCTCTGAAGCACTGAGTTTGACTATCCTGATTCTGAACTCCTGTGCAAGCCATTCAAAAGGAAGCCCTGTATCGAACTCCCTTCCATTCTAAGGGTGCTAGCCTAAGAGCAGAACTGCATGGTGACCGAAGACAGAGGTTCAGCTTTACTTTGTTAACAGTGTCCCTTAAGCTTCATCCTTTACCTTTCACTGGGTTGGAAACCATGAATTCGAGTCTATAGGGAAGAAAATATTCTAAAATCTATTTTCATCCCAAATTGGAATGAAAAGGCAACATTTTGACTGTTTTGGAGCAATGGAAATTCTGGACAGTTTTGATTTGGAAACATTCCAGTGTTTTGTTCCATGTTAAAATACAGTAAGAAATAAGCATAATAACACAATAAAAATAATTCATTTTAAACATTCTCCTGTCAAAAGTTCTATCCAGATTGGCTCATTCCACCATAACAGTGGGATTTCGGTGCAACTGTACTTTCCTACTGAAAACTATACATGTGGTTTTTTTTATTACTTCAACTTAGTGCACTTGAATTATGCTGCCTTTTGGCCACTGCTACAACTTGGAGGATTTATTTTACATGACTTCATTAACATGCTGTTTACACTCTCCTAAATCATTTACAAAGATTAAGAAGGTAGATTTAATGCCTGTCTCTCTGGCAGTCACTTAGACCATGGTACCCTATGTAACATTCAGTAATCATTTATCATGGCTTTTTAGGGTTATTGAAACAGTTCTCAATTCACATGACACTGTTTACAGCCTTGCCTATTTTAATTTTTCAAGAAGTATTTTGAGACACTTAATAGTTAATTGCCAACACATATTAAAATTGTTGCTGTCTTTTTGCTCAATACACATAAAACACAAAGGATCAAGTTTGTCTGCTATGGTACGTTCTGCATTAACCATTTCCATTTCCTCCACCTGTTTTAATGTTGTCCTTTCTTCCTGCAGGAATATCACCTTCTACTGAGTAACAGCGGTGGCTGGGCCTTATAGGTTGGTTTCCAGTGAAGGAGAAATTGGTGATATGGAATTTGGGTAGACTTAAATGCATTTTCCTTTCTTTTTAGTAAAGTGTTGTGCAACCTATACATATTACTACCATGTGTACAAGTAAGGTTTGCCAGATCTACATATATACACCACTCTTGAATGCAACTAAGGTTCAATCAATTCCTTCCTCCCAGACTCCCAGTCAAAACCCAGTGCCTGGATCCCAAGGGGCAAGTCTGCCTCCAGAAATTATTTCAATCAGAGATGAGAGCAAAGCAAAAACAGTTCTATGCCTTGCACAGCTATCTGTCCCAAGACTGCTGCCTCTACATGAATCTTGCACAATACAATTAACAACACAGTATGTCTTCCCAAAATGACTATTTGCTCGTACATATAGAAAAAAAAACTTGGGAGCCATACCTGGTGAGGCCTGCCATAACAGTACTTTAGTTGATAGTAATTTTATAGTTTTACTGAGAATAAAAATTATAATGATTTATTAGCCAGTTTCAATTTCCTTTTCTGTGTCAGAGAACAAAGCTGCGTTTGCTTTAATCCAGTTCTTTTGCCCTTCTCAGATGATCTAAGCCTACAACTAGCAACACACCTGCTTGGAGCCCCACTGACGAGGTTGTAAGGTTTAGGAATATGCCTGGATAGATTCATTTGCTGGACTTGGCCTCAAGACCTCAGTGACTTATCAAAAACCATTATCTGGTAGTTAAGGGCATTAGCTCGCATGCATTGCAGCCAATCTGCTGCATATTGTATTTGTTCACTTTTGTCAAGGTATCTTATCTGGGTTCTTTTTAATTAAATGCTGACTATGTCTCTGATTCTGCAAACATGGAGTAACTTTATACAGGTGAACAATCACACAGAGTTCACTAAGGATGCTTGCATGCATAAATTGTAACTAAGAGTTTTTAGCATGGGTGCTCAGTGTTTTTTAAGAGACTCAGAAGAGGATAGTAAAATTCAAAGACAGACAAAAGCTGTAATAAATCTTAATTACTTCCTAGTTCTCCAGACCTCTGTTTTATTTGTTCATTAAAACACAGACAAAAATACATTAGTATCTCAAATATCTTGGAACCTTAACACACTCTCTCTCTCTCTCTTTTATTATTAGTAGGGCTGCTTTTCTTCTTTCCCAGATACTTATAAACCCCTTTTTATTCCCATAAGATATTTAGCTAGAAGTAAACTATTCTGCATTGCTATCCTGCTCTCATTTATGTTATATTCTTTTCCTCTTCACCTTTTTATTATTTTTAAACATCAGATCTCAAAAAGTCTCCCTGTGAAAATACTCTGGATATTTTTCTGTGTGGCAACTGAGAACCCTTGATCAAACTAATGATGGAAACAGTAAGGAAGAACAGATATGGTGACAGCACACAGTAGAATTCAGTTTGCTCTTTTTTTAATTGCTTATTCAGCTACCTGGTTCAAAAAAGTCATTTCCAAAAGCTATTGCCTTTTGGTGCTGATGTAGTCAACCCTCGTGTAGATTTCTCAGCTACAATTCTGTTTTAAGGGTCAGGTTACGAGCTGCTACTCTGATTTTTTTTCAAAGACAGGACAGCATTTCTTACTTTTCTGCACACCACTTCACTGAAGGTAAAGAATGTTACAGCGCATGGGAGCGCCAGCTGGAGCCACTTATAAAGGGGCTGATCTGCCTCAATGCCAAAATGCTGAACAGAACTTGGTGTTTCCTTTCTGAAATGGGAGATTTTGCTTTCATACACACATCTGATCTGTGGGGTTTGCTGTACTGGATACTTACATTTAATAAGTGTTCAAACTGAACAGGCACAAAGGAGCTCTGCATAAAGTGATCCTTTCATACAAGTGAACAGACATGACCTGAACTTGCTCCCATCTTTTAGTTATTGAGTAATCAAATGTTAATGTTAACTCCATCATCCATGGAAGTGCTTGCATACTATGTTAAGAATCCAGTTTAGTAACCTGGGTCCCTGCCAGAACATTTAGCTAGGTGTTTGTGTTATTGGTTGTGTTACTGAAATTGCAGCCAGAGAAATGAATACTCACCAGAATCTAATCAATAGTGTCACCCCTTCTCCAAGTACAGCTTTAGATTGTGTTCTTCTCTCCTTGCAGTGAAGATTGCTTATGGGTAACACCATCTTTCCTAAAGGTTTGGTGGCTTCTGGGAAGTCATGCTGGAAAACTACTGCTCACTCAACTTGTGCTAAGAACCTGTTACTCTGGGGCACCACCTGATTCTTGTTAACTGCTCTTAAAGCAAGCAGCAAAGGCTGAGGTTTCACATAACCGGGAATATGTGAGGGAAGGACAGGCTATATACAACTCTTTTGATCCATCTCGCAAACGCCAAGATATCCTAGCAACTGTTCACCATCCTGTGTGGATACTGCTCTCTCAGCTGCTCACCTCACTCCCTGTAATAAGGGATAGAGCAGGGAAAACATATAACTGCCCATTAGAGCCCCACTCTTCTTCACACCTTCCCCTTTGACTTCTCCTGAGAAAGCAGACTTATTGGTCTCCTTCCTTGTTAGAGAGCTCCTTTCCTTACAGTCCCTTCCTTCATTAGCACACCTAGAGTAGGGCATTTTTAATGGAAGGACCCGAGTTATTCACACTGGTCCCAGTGCTTTGCTGCTTGCTCTAAGCAATCACCCAACTGTGTACAAAGTGGGTGAGAAATGGCAGCATTTCAGCCCACTGTGAATTCATATTGCATGGGGGTGAAGCATAAACACAAAGAGGCAAGATAAAGCAGAATGGAGTCCTCAGTCTTGCCCTGAGTGGGTGGCTTGGAACTAAATGATAACAGCCAGCTTTTGACTTTATATTAACTTCTGTTCTTGGCATTAACTGGATCCAAAAAGATACTGAGGTGCCTAAATACTTTTCTGGATCTGGTCTTGGGTGTTTATGAAGGCTAATCTTACCTTCATGAATTGCAGGGTCATGTTCAGTCTGTTCCTTAAGATAAGAGGAACACATCAGCTACAAGGAAACATGAGGCCAGTGGCCTTTCTTATGGTTTAACCACTCTTAACTTCTTTGCACGAGAAGCACTGGATATATGTAAGCTACTAATGCTTACTGTTTATTGTAAAAAACTGAGAACATAACTGAAAACAGGGGGATTGGAACAGCTGAGTTCAAGCTGTATGAGCCGGAACTGAAGAGAAAATAGATGTCACATGCAAAGTTAGTGGTGGACTTACACCACCAAGAAACTGGCAGATTTGAATCCTATGCTATTAAAAGAGCCCAGATCTTGCAAATTAACCACCTCTGCTCTTCCCCATGGTGGTTTGCAGGTGGCCACGTTTTTCTGAATTCCTTTCCATTTTGAGTGCTACTCCACATTAGAGAATGGCCTGAGTTCTTAATTGTGCTCCTCAGTCGCATCTGATTCAATTGCATTGCTACACTTTCTGAGCTCTGTTATTTTTCCTTAAGTATAATCTTCACTGTGGATCTCCTGGTCTGTAGCTGGCTTTTGAGAAATCTACAATAGTCTTTTTCAGGGGGTCAAACACTGGCTATTTATAAGTCTAAAGCCACATTAGCTAAATTTGTTTGTGTGGATGTTTTTTTTTTGCCTGTGAAAATACTCTGTGTGGACAGATGTTTTGTTTTGCTAAGTATTTCCTTAGCTGTTTACATAAAGTTTTGTAAAACTACCTAAGAGCCTGACACAGGTTATGGGAATCTAAAAAGGGAATGTCTTTCCTGAACACCTGTGATATGGTTTTAACCAGATAAGTCCCACTCAATAGCCAGAACAAAAACAGAATCTTGTTAAAAATATTAAAGTGGCTACCCATGGCTACACATAGTATAAGAACCATGTGGCACATTAGCCACGTGGCAGGCTGTAGAAGAGATGCACTGTGGGACCTTGTAAAGTACACCTCACAGAATAGCTACTATGGAAGACTTACACTACAGCATAGCAGCTCTACCAGACTCCATGTGTGCCACACAACCAGTCAAGCACCCTAGTGTGCTTGCTTCTCCACTTTGCTAATGCACAGCTGCTCCTCCCCTTTCTTAGACCAAGCAATATCATTCTATCACATTAGTCCCTTGCAAGTCAATGGGACCATTTGTTAGGTACCTCACTTCACATGAAGGGCACTGGAACTGGGCCCAGGGCATTAGCCCCTGACGATGCTGAAAGTCCCCCTTCTGTACAAGGCAAGCTCAGCAAAACAAATGTGGAGTTTCTAGGTCAAGCTGTTCTTGAGCTATGAAGCAAAAAAACCAGAAGTGTTAGGTATCTCTTAAAGCACTTGGCATTGAGGGGGGAGATCAAAACAATGAATCTTCCAGCAGTCAGTGTATTCTTTAATTTAGCTCCCGTCTCTTGCAAACTCCCTGCCTAACTGGCCTCAAACTGTGGAAACTCAAATTTTCTAGGGAATCCACAACACCAGTATCCAGGCAGCCTGATTAATTTTTGGTAGAGTTGATATACATGCATAAACTGTGAGGGAGGCAGAAACAAAATAGGCCTTATAATAGAAAGGGAAGTACACCTTCAACTAAGATGCTCCTACTCTGCACCATAATGCAGTCCTTCTCAGGTTGTCTCCAGCTCCAACAGAGAGAGCCCTACTTCGTTTCTTTCCATGCTTGATTATGTTTTAATCTTGAATGCAGAAAATTCCTTCTGCTCTTAGATTTTATTCCTTTAGGGCACGGGTAGGCAATTATTTCGGCTGGAGGGCCGCTTAACACATTGAGGTGAGCTGTTGAGGGCCACATAGGTAGCCCTGCCCCTGGTTGGCATTTTGGGACCACAAGTCCCACCCCTAACCCCTGACATTTTCCACCTGAAGTCCCTCCCCTCTTCTGTTCATGCGGCCTACTCGGCTGTACCTG
>NW_017729022.1:62137249-62137725 GCF_001723915.1 Gavialis gangeticus
TTTTGTGGGGGGGAAGGGATTTGCCATCTTGGAACTGGAAAAAAACAAACAATATACTAAAAATCAAACATCTACTATAACATACTTAAATTTTATTTTTTTTAAATATTTCTGTCCTGATTTACATAGTGTTTGCATAGTGTATATAGAGGTGATTGCATAGCTCAAAATACAGTCCTTACTCTTGAATATTGTGTGTGGAGGGGTAAGGGGGTGCATGTAGGGGGGTATGGTTGGGAAGTGTGTGTGTGGTGGGGTGTGGGGTAGGTGTGTGTATGGGGTGTGTGTGGGTGGGGTATTGGCAGGCAGGGAGGTTAAAAAAAACTTTCTTGTTCTGCAATGAAGTTAAAATCCAAAAACGGCTAAAATTTGGCATCTTCCATGTTTTAGATGTTCCTGCAACTTTAGCCACCATGGAAACTAGCAGAACCTCTAGAGGACGTGGATAGTAATTTCCTTGTTTTATACCAGGGTTT
>NW_017729022.1:62142725-62154951 GCF_001723915.1 Gavialis gangeticus
GTGGGGGCAGGCCCAGAGTCCTTGGATTGTGCAGGTCCCCAGCTGCACATAGTAGCAGGTTGTGGGGCCAGCCCCACAACATACAGCTCCCCACACTCCTAGCCTCCTTTCCCCCAATGAGGCCCTGGCCCTGGCCCAGCGGGGCCATACCTGAATTTCTACTCTTGCAGGGAGGAAGGAAACAGGCACAAGGTCACCAGCAAAAGCCTTTGCCAGGCAGAGGCTTCTTGTGTCTAGCACCTTCTAGCCTGGGGTGGTGGCTGGGGTGGGTCAAGCCAGGCTGGGGTTGGGGCTGGTTGCTTAGCAACCAGAGCCACATGTCCTGCATGATGGAGCCAGCCTGCAGAGGGGCAGCGAGGGCTGGGGCCTGTGATTATTCCTTCGGCTTAGAGAGAAGCCCTACCAGCCGGCTGGAATTGCCTGGCAGGCCAAATGTGGCCTGCAGGCTGTATTTTGCCTGCCCTGGCTTTAGGGCATCTAGTCTCTCTTCAGTTCTGTCCAACTATTCACCAGCCCAAACTTGGCTGTCCTAATCCCTGTTTTCAGTGATGCTCCCAGCTCATTACAATAAATATTAATAATATACAGAAATCTGGTACGTCTCATGCAAAGAATCCCAAATAATTTACAATTGCTATACACATGAAGATCAATTTATGAGCACCAGAAATATGGCCACTTACGAGATGGAATGTGGTGGCTGTTTAGGAACCTGCAGCCACAATATACAATGGTTCAAGATGTGAAGTGAAGACAAACACGATATTCATTTCAAACTCCAGAGGGGGATTTAAGCTGCCAGAATGTAAATACTTATGTTGAATTTTAGCCAGAATACTTGGCCTAGTATTCCAACTCCTGCAAAAAGCACTATAGAATTTATAACAACTCTTCTTTTTATATTGGCATATTTACAACTCACATTAATACTACTGATGGTTTAGGATGCCGTAGGTGCCCCTTTTAGTATTACTGGTGGTCTGTTGTGAGCCAGACTAACAACAGAGGAACAAATCTAGCAAGACAGTTGAGGAAGGGGCCATCACAACTTCTCCTGCCTGTGAGGATTTATGCTTGCTCATAGCCTCCTCCGTGCATGTTACATGCTTTGCAATGCACGTCCTCTCCTTCTGATCCACGGTTTTCACTCTTCTGATGCAATTGCACTCTCCGCTGGCTTCACTCTCGAGTGGCAGTTTCCCAGGTCTTGGTTGCAATATCATTCTTCTTCTAATGTCTTTAGAGGACATCCTTACCGCACAGTTCTGCTTTTCCACATGGCCTTGTTTGTATCAACTCACCATAGAGCACTAGGCTATGGGGCTGTACAGAACTGATGCGAAGGCTTATTGCTGCCCACTTTCCTTCTTTGGGCAAGCATCTCCTTTGCACAGAGGGCTGCAATGTGGCCGTCTCCTCTGTGGTTGCCATCAGGACAAAAGGCAGTCACACCAGCTTTGCAACAGTGCCTTGATCCCGCCTATCTTTTTTTAAACACCCCCCAAAACTCTGTGCTGCTACTTGGTGCTGGAGAGTGGAGAGAAAGAAAGAGATATGCTCCTTCATCTACAGAGACTGCCCGCCCCAGGCTGAGAGATATGGGGGTGGAAATAGCCTATTTAAATAAGACTACAGAGCAAGAGTCTCTCTCAAGGACACTGGGCAGTTTGTGCATTAAAGAAACTTATCCAGTTAGAAATTTGACTTGCAAAAACAATAGGCATGAAGGGAGATGCCAGCATGTTGGAAGTAAGAACAGTTTCCAGTTGTCTCTAGTCAGAGTTGCAGATGCAGCTGACTTACAGCAGTAAGTAACTTGTCTGTGGCCCATGAAATCTGGGGCAGAACTAAGATCTAAACCTTGGTCTCAAGTCCCATCATGATCCACCAAATTCTTTCTGTCATTAAAGCTTATTTGATCTTAGTTGCTTTTACTGTCCCATTAACAGAGAAAATGGGTATCCCGCATTTCAGGGCTTCTACTAGTTGCCCATAAGGGCTAGGAATAACTCCTTCCCCTCACCCCCAAATATATTATTTGGCTTCTGAGGCTTTTTTCTCATTTTCCACAAAAGCACTATACACTGGTCACAGTTTGAGGTAAGGATGTGTGCGAGTGTGCTCGCACCAGTGGTCATACCACTGGCCAGATCTGGTCTCATGAAAGAGTTTTCCCTCCCAGGTGAATGTCTGTGCCTTCCTCTGTAACATGGGGCACAGTCCCCTTCCTAGGAGGACTGGAGCATATCCTAACCTAACAAATTTCCTGGCACTGCTCTGGCAGGACACTGATGATGCCCTCATCTCCCCTGCCTTTTACCTGCGACAGTGTAGGGGGTTTTCCATAATGTGCCTTGTGGCTGTGGTGTGCTTTAAGGGTTTGAGTGGATGATATTTTGGATCTTCTGGGCAAATGGCTAACTGAAAACACTGGGGACTAAGCTCCATGGGCATTTTTCCATGAGTTGTGGGATGTGGTGCTGGATGCTTTAATTAGTGACTCATGCTAATTAAAAGCACCTGCGTGTCCTGTGTATCAGCATTGCCATGAATCCCCATGCTGAAAAAATGGCAGTGGGGTACTTTGAACTAAACTTCATCAAACGTGTTTTATTTCAAAGAGCCCCGCCACCATTTTTTCAGCACAGAGATGTGTGGCAACACTGATACATGTGACACGAAAGGCTGCCGGAATGTGTTTTGTGCTCTGGCAGACTTGATTAATTGAGCCTTCTCCGATGTGCAGCCTCCGTGCATATGCATAGAAGCCCTATGGCTCAGAGAGGCCCTTCCAGTCCTATTGTACCTACAAAGTACCAAGTGAAATTTAACTAGCACAAATGACAGGACATGAGGTTTACCTCTCAGAAGAGTGAGAAGTCTACCAGAGAACAGACCCCACAGGTCCACACCTGTCTGGGATCTCACTCATAACACATCAAAACAGTGATTGCTCTCAAATGTGTTCCAACTAAGTATGCCCAGGAAGAACCTCCCAGGATAGCAGGGTCACAACTTTCTCAGCTGCACAATCCCAGCCATTGTTACTCAAGAGGATCAGATGGAACATGACCCTGCAAGTTATGAAAGCAAGACTTGCCTTTCTTAATAATGCCGTCTTTCCCCACTTAAAGCATCTCCTTCTGGGAAAAGGAAAGGGAAGGAGCAGGACAAATGGGATAAGCATGACCATCAGCATGTAGATACTCATGACTTGGGTGTCACTAATTCAGTTCTTTTCTCTGATACAGTCTGACCCTGTGTGACACTGGGCAAGCCATTGTCTTTGCTTCGAGCCCCTTTATGCCAAACAGGGGTAGCAGCAACTCAATCTCTCTCACAGTGCTGAGGTAAAGGATACAGACAATAAACATGATGATGTACTGCAGTAATGGCACCACAATAAGCATAGCGGGCAGACAGGAAAGGGCAATAGACAAAACCCATTCACACTTGGCCTGGGAGAGACCATAGAGTGCTTTCCTAGCCACATTCATTATCTTTAGCAGCTACTCATGTAGCTGATGTCACTGGCATCCATTACCTATTTCTAAGCCAGCTTTTAAAAAATTGTCTCCCACTTCCCCCACCCCCAAAACATTAACATGCTCAGAACTGCAAGACATGGAGCACACACCAGCTTGATCTATGCTTTTTGTTTCTGTTCTTCTCTTTTATCTAAAGCTTGCTCTCATGTGCTTGCTCTCCCTTTTGCTGTGTTTGAAACCTAGTGCCCAGGGAGAAAAAAAGACAAACTGGCAGCAGGAAGCAGTCCCAAAGGCAGTTCTGGCCAGCTGTCTCTCTGAGAGTTCCAAGCAGGAGGTATTGCTTCATCCCAAGAAGGAGCAGGACAGGATATAGTTACCATAGATTTAGCTTGCTGGGAGCTAAACAACATCCCAAGCTACGTGCACAATAGATCAGTTGAGGGTAAGATCTACTGTTTCTGCATAATAAGACTCATCTTGAAAAGCTCAGGCATTGCTCCTGTGTTTGTTTATGTATTGGTTTGGGGTTTTAGGCAGCGCAAGGCATGAGAGCTCAAAAAAAACAGCTCACATCTTTCTGCATGTTTGCTTTGGCTTCCTTCCTTGCTAGAACTGCTCAGTGGCCTCTGGCTCACACTGGTGCCCCTTCCCAAGAGGTGCAGCAGGCTGAGAGGCAGCAGAAGAGAGACCTCTCATGTTGTGCTCAGAGCCTGCCACTAACACCACCTCTTGCTCAGCTCAGGTCCTTCTTGAGAGGTCTCTTGAGTACAAGGCAGGCCTTATGCCAGGAGACCAGATAAAACCACATGGTTAACGGTTATGGCTTATTGGCAGATCCAAAAGAAACCTCTCTGCCTCTGCCCTTTTGCAGTGTGAGTTCAAGTCTTCATTTTGCAGTAATGGCGGTAATAGGTGGCTCAGGAGTTAAGCAAAGGTTGTGCGCCTTTGCACGCAGCCTGGCTTGCACCTAGGTGCTATAGAGAAGTCATCTCCCTATGCAAGTTTGGCAGAGACAGGCTCATACAGGCCATCTGAAGCTAAGTTCTGAAGAGGCATAAAGTGCATCCAAAATCTCTGAGTCATCCTCAGCTCTGCCTAAGACTCTAACTAGTGCTTTTGCTTGGACGGTTTTTCATCATTCTATCTACACACAGGAGTGAAAACACTCCACTCTCTCAATTTATATTGTTGCCTTTAAGCTTGTCAGGCTACAGTTACATTACTCTCCCCAGCAGTGTTAGACCGTGTCTACTTCGAGCCTTCTCTCCCACTGACTCTTACACAACTTGGTTGCCCTTGAGACCAAAATAGCACTCACAGTTCCAAGCCTTGGCACAGGACTGTTCATTCTTACCTACCTGATTTACATGGGATCATTCACAAAGACAAGTCACCTATTTCTTCAAGAATTGCATTGCATATTCAAAATTTAAATTTACAAAGTCTTCTCAAGAAAGCTCCTGCTGTACCACTGCCCTGTTTGCTTTCTCTGCTCCTCCCTGGGACTTCACAGTTTTCAATGGTGTTGAAATTCATTTTATTGCACAGACTTTTCTAATTTTTCCAGATTGCGTTTGGGTTTGGTTCTGTCCTCTTCTATTGGCTAGCTGTGTTGTGTTTTATTTTTGAGGGAGAATTATGACTTACTCTGTATCTTTTTGTTGTTCACTCATGAAGATATTAATTGGTAGTCTATAATAGCTTGCTTTCTACCACTCCCCATTTACACATCTCCTATTAGAGACTTGCCATCAGTTAGATTTGTAAACCCTGCTACAGTATTTTCTGGAGGCCTATTTTTCTTCTTTTCTGACACTACCATATACCAGTAGATACATTACTACAATCCAGATCCTTCTGGCCACTTTGTTCCTTGTAACAATGTCAAAAAATGAGTTTGTTCATGTTGATCGGCTTTATGTGAGTATATTTGGCAATTCCTAGAAACATTTCTCTGGATTAGTTCTCTGGACCATTTCTTATTGAAACTGATCTCAGTACAACTTAGCTAATGGCATGGCCAAGGCAGTGGGGAGTAAGCAAGGAAGACCTGTTTGCACAGTCATAAAGACACATGGGAGGGCAGGACAAGAGACCCTCACCAATGTATCGCATTAATGAATATAATGGCAACAATTCAGCCTATGTAAGGAGGAACTGGCCATTCCCACCTCAGAGCTGCTCAACAGCCTGCAGAAAATTAAGTGAGGACTTTCACATCAAACAAGAAAGTGGACCACTGGGGACTGAATGCCTCGCAGAACCTGAATTCCCCACTTCCTGAAGAGATGGTTCGTCAGTGAACAAAGGGCAGCATAGGGGAAAAACTTATACTGCAGTGTGGAGGTGACTTCCAACCCTGGCCTAGTCTAGGCAAAAGACTAAGTCTTTCTGGTCGTCACATTGCTCTGTTCCTTTTTAAAAGAAACCTTCTGTGAGCTGCTTCCTTGTCTGCAAGATTTAACAAAGGGTGCCTGTCCCAGCATGCTCAAACACACCCAGCACCTCCAGTCTTCCCAAGAATCCAAGACAGCAAAGAACTGAACTTTTCTACAATACTTTATCAAGGAATTAAGCAATCACACGCAGTCAGCACTAATCCAAGAGAGGTAAGGCCAAGCCAACAGCATCTGCAATTAGTTCATATGGGCAACCACCCATAAGCGTTCCGATGTTTCTCTGGCACTTCTCAGAGCAAGTGCAGCAATCCTTGCTACTTTGGTCCTGCCTACACACTTATTGGTATGCTCTGGGGTCTTGCCCTGCAGCACTCACTGCTGTTTCATCCTTCCCCTACTCACAACCCTCTCTTCCCTTTCTGTGCTCATGCACATCAGTCCTGCCTGCAACACACCCTGCTAAGCCCTAGCCCTGCCCACCCTAGCTGGCTTTGAACCAAATGTAGATCCATGCCTACTGTCTGGTACTGCAGTTTAAGTATGAAGCTAGCTCCAATATTCAAGCTATCCAGGCCTTTAGGGCTTGTTTCCATCATCTCCTGTCAGGCTTGGCACAGGCACACCATGGGAAAGCACACCCAGCCTGTTCCTGATCTACACACCAAATCCCAGAAATGAGGCCATGCAGTTGCATATGGATGGCCCTGCGTGCACCTACTGATGCCCACCCAAGGGTGCTCTAAAGGTGGCTACATTGCCTCATGTCTGATACGTGGTGCCTGTGGGGCTGAAATGAGCAGGCAGGTTACATTTCTTATCTGTGTTTCTGGATACCCACACCTTCCATGTCATCTTCCTTCTCCTTCTGTTGCCATTTCTAATTTCCCACTGAGCCACCAGAGAATGCTGAGCTAAAGAAACAGACCCAGGCAGCCTCCTGGAGCTGCCCTAGGAGGATGGTAGGTGGCTGCAGCAGACCCCAGCAACCAGGAAAAGATCCTTCCATATTTCCCAGCACCAGCAGATCTTATTGAACTACTAACTGCATCCAATAAGGTTGTCAGCTGCCCTTTATGTTCTGCTGCCTGGTTTAGCTGAGTGCATTCTACTGTTAACCACATCCTACCTCTGGCCCCATGTCTGCAGCTCCTTTCCCTCTGCTTAACTCCATTCTGCAACTACCACACTGTTCTGGGTATAAATCGACCTGTCTTCCTCCTCCCTGTTGTACCCCTCCCCAAAAAGAAAATAAATAAATCACAGTTGATTTATACACGGGGCCAACGTATTACCTGCATCCCATATGAATATAGCGATGCAGAAAACCCTGCATAGCACCCTTAAGCGTCACATGGGCTGGCTCATAAGGGCAGTGTGCAGGGCCATGTTCCAGTCATCGCAGTGGTAGTCAGATGACAGGCTCAGCTCACACCTCAATGGCTGGGGAACCCAGACTGCCACCAACTTCCAGTTACCAGAGACCTGCACTGAGACAGGAAACAGGCATTAAACTTTCATCAAGAAGTGGGAGGATCAGAAGCCTGATGAACTTGTTTAATTTGAGGCTTTCTAGCCCTGAGGCAGGACACCACTAGAGCCACAGAACCAAGAGACATCCCCAAAGGGGAGCTGACAGGAAGCCATGCAGAGTTGGATACACTTCAGAAGACTATTTAAAAAAAATGAAAATAGGTTTTAAATGCATGTGTGGTTTTGCTTTATTAAACAATAGACTCGGTATTTAACTACTTAGAAAAAACCAATGATCCTGAAAATTTCTAGCCCTAAATTAAAAAACGTCCAAGGTAAAACAAAGAAGACAATGCGTTGCATTCTTCCAAAATGCACATTAGCTGAATGTACTTTTCTCAAGCACCTAAGAAGAGTCAAATCTGAGCTGACACCTGCAGTTAATGGTCTGAAAATAAACACCCATTGTCTCCTTCCCTAGTTGGGAAAAGTCTGGACTTTGAACTACTAAATCCAGAGCTGTCTGGATCCATGATTTTGGCTCAACAGGTGAACAAAGTTTGAATGCACAATAGCAATTCAAATCTCACTTTTAATAAAGGCCTGTCCTTGTTTGAAGTTGTAAACAGTTTTCATTTGCCTAATGCTATTTGTCTTGAAATATCCTGATGTGGGATTTTATGTGAGGCTAGGGCAACATTATTTTTATTTGAGTATTTTGAGTCCATTTGACACTTTGGATCCTTTCCTTAGTTATACAATTCCCCTGTGGGATTTTGTAAGGGCAACAACAGTTCAAGGACTTTGTACGTGTCATTCCTGGCTTACATTTGGAAGAAACAAAAATTTCCCCCAAAACTGAACCAGAAAATGTGGGTCCCACTTACCATATATGCAGGTTCTACTTATAGCTGGAACAATAGGGTAATACACACTTTAACTGTCAGCATATGGAAATTTACTAGGAAGCCACAAAAAAGTCTTATGCTATCAACTTGTATTTACCCGACCTGCAGCCCCTCCTACTGTTTGTCATCAACAACTTGTTCTGCTAAACTGTGCCTAAACATATACTGCAAGATTTCTGGGGCACAACTTAAAAGAAACAAATCCTGAAAAGTATGCTTTGGGGGTCGTATGAAAGAAAAGTCTCCTAAGAAGTGAAAAGGTCATGTGTCTCCCTTCATTAAAGCACCAACATTAACCAGTCAGCGGGCCTCAGAATTTTTGGGTTGATAATGCCAGTCCTCCAGACTTCTCATAGATCACCCTATGCCCTTATCATTAAAGTGAGCTGAAAAGGGGAGGGACCTGGAATGATCTGTAGACCACTCACCATAGCCATAAAAACCATAGTGTTTGGGAGACACTAGTTCAATTCATTGTGCCATTTGCCTTCTGGGACTGTGGTTCTCTGATTTATGAATCTGCAGGTGTGTGTGGGGAATGTCATGTAGCCTATGGACTAGACCTTCTCTGCTAAAATCTAAATCTAGATCCTGAAAAAGTCATAAACTGCAAGATAGGAGGGACAGGGACTGCAAGAGGACGTTAAAGAGCCTTTGAGGCTATCAGTGTATCTTAGATCAAAATTGACTAAAGGTCATTCGCTTCCAATAACTTGTTTGTGGTCCATTTAAAATAAACTACAAGTCTTGCTTCCTAGTGGAAGTGTCCATATCACAGTCAGCAGTATTGGTCAAGCACCATCCAAGGCCCTCACTGCAGAAAGTTGAAGTACCACAGGCAACTAAAAGTCCCCCTTTCTTACAAAAGTAAGGTCCTCTTCCAAAAAGGTCACAGCCACTTTTACAGGCAGAAGTTTACAAGCTACTGACTGTGCTCTATCTGTGCTGTGGAAAAAGAAGGTGGCAGTCTCTAAGGCTGTTCCACCAGCAGCTTCCTTCCACTAGCACTAAAAATTCCCTTTAAACAGAAAAACAGAGCCATGCAGGTGAGAATGACAGCAGTTATAAGTTATTTATTCTGCAAAACAGAGGTATCTTCTATGGGGTTAAACACCGGTATCACAGCATAGTTTTTCGCACCTCAGTCCATAAGAAGAGCTTATATGCATATTGTACAGACACCTGCTCTTGCCCTCTCCCTAACACAGCCCTCACTACTTATGTCCATAATATTCATGATGAGGGTTAGGATTCATGACCCCTTCCCATATCCACATTTCCCAGGAAAAGAGGTGGATAAGGAGAAGATGAAGGACATAGGCAACACGTGTGTTGAGACAGCTACACCAGCACCCCACCCCTGGGCTCATCGCATCCTGAACCAGGGCTGAATCCACGGCAGAACATGGCTACCACCTGGACCTATTTCAACCTCACCCTAGTCTTTGCCTGTTTGTCTCTGTTGAGCTCACTGTGGTTGCAGGATGCCTCTCCCTTCTTCTCCCCACATTATGACACCGTGAGTACTCCCTGTTCACCATGGTCCATGTTCCAAAGCCGGTAGAACTCTGCAAAGTCCACATAGGGCTCTACACGTCCATCTTCATCAGGCTGGAGGGAATGGGTGGGACGGGAACGGAAGAGGCCCCCATCTGAACTTGAGCTGCTGCTCTGAGTATGGGTATTGGTGGACTGGAGAGTCACAGTTGGGCTCTGACTGAGAAAGAGCACAAATACATTCATGTTACTGGTTGATGCCTTGGGCCAATAAAAGAGGTGCCAGCCTCTTAACTGTATCAAACCCACTTTCCCTTTAGTCAACAGGCACATGCAGCTGAGGTTCCTCATTCTCCCCAGGAATATCAGACATATTCAAAAGTGCTCCAAGTGTCACAGGCACCGAAGTCTACTACGCTATCTTTGGCTGGGCTGGCCTCATGCATGGTGCCTCCCAGGGATGCATTACAAGGGAAAATCTTAGGGAAACTGCAGAACTCCCTCCTTGCCCCAAGATATTTTAGACCCTTTAGGAGAAGTCCAACAGTATGAAGTGCATATTACTTGCAATGTAGCCCTGAGCAACTTGGGTGGGTGAGCTCCATTGTTTTTGAAGCAATAGAGACATGGTAACTAAGCTGGTAGCTTGGCATGGCAGGACACATACAAATCTTGCTATGACAAAGGTTGAACTGAAATCAAAGTTAACAGTATATTCCTGCAGGTTAGAGACTCCTTCCCAATGTGCTTGAAACCCAACCCTTGTTTCACTCTCCTAGCACCATCTGAAAACCTTTCCACACCAGGAAAATATACCCAGCCCCAGCTCCTTTAACAGCAGGGTAACACAGCCCTAGCCCCTTATTAAATGAATCAGCTGGAACAGCAGGTCAGCATTCACCTCAGCCTATAAAATCATTGCTAGCAAAAGGAAGTGCTGTCTAATACCCGAGTGCCCCCTGCTGATTCCCTGAAGCATGTTCCCACAGCATGCTCCAGAAATGTTTGCTCAGTTCATTCCCACATCCAGCATGATTCTCCTCAAATGATACATCTCAGACAACCATGGATAGGATGCAATGTTGCCGTTAGAAAGGCCACACCTTTGGGTAAAAGAATAGTACAGCAGGTAACAGACAGATTGCTTCCCTGGGCTGCACCCAAACTGCAGGAGGGCAGAGAGCTGGGGGCAACAATTGGTATTTAAAGATGACACAGCTTTTAACAGCATTTACTTTGTAAGAGTTGGGGTGGCTTCATCCAGAGTGGAGCTACTGTGGGCACCATTGACCATCTGGCCTTGAGAAGGCATGACAAGGGACAGTGTCACGCTGGTCTTGCTCGTGCTCTGGGCGCTGGAGTATGGCACAGAAACAGGGTAGATGCGGCCTCCTGAGAAGCAGAAAATAACAAGGGATGGACGAGTGTCATGAAAAGCCTCAGTGGTACAGGAATGTTTTGACCCATTAATATCCCATATGCCTGTAAAAGAGGGGTGCTTTATCTAATGCTTTCCAGACCATGCTAAATTATTCTGGGAAGGAGACATTTCCCATAGAGAACAGTCTCTGCACTGAAGGTTTCTTCTCCTGACATCAGGTTGGCACTGGATGAAAGGACAGGTCTTATCCTCCACCCACCATCTTTGTCCCGGGTTTTTTTTTTTTTTTTACTGGTCCTTACCTTGTGTTGGCGTCAGTGTGGGCTGGCTCATCTCACCCAGTGGGTGCCCAAAGTTCCTCACCAGCAGAGTCATATCCTCATGCCGGGGGCAGAACTTGGATCGCTCCCCACCGCTAGCAAAGGTGTCGCAATGGATCCGTTTCACCCGGTCCACCACAGCCTGAGCTACAGCATCCAGCGAAGTTTGCTTAGCAAACTCGGTGGCTATCATGGCTGCAATCTCCTGGAGGCAAGGAACAAAAAAGGACTTTTCATAGTTTCATAGTTTCTAGGGTCGGAAGAGACCCGAGCAGATCATCTAGTCCGACCCCCTGCCATGGCAGGAAAGAGTACTGGGGTCAAACGACCCCAGCAAGGTGTTCATCTAACCTCCTCTTAAAAACCCCCAGGGTAGGAGCCAGCACCACCTCTCTTGGAAGTTGGTTCCAGACCCTAGCCACCCTGACAGTGAAACAGCGCCTCCTGATGTCTAACTTAAACCTACCCTCTGCCAGCTTGTGACCATTGTTCCTGGTCACTCCTGGCGGTGCTCGGGGGAACAGTGACTCCCCCAATGCCTGCTGAACCCCCCTGACGAGTTTATAACAGGCCACAAGATCCCCCCTCAGCCTTCTCTTTTGGAGGCTGAACAGGTTCAGGTCCCATAGCCTCTCCTCATAGGGCCTGCCCTGCTGTCCCCTGATTATGCGAGTGGCCCTCCTCTGGACCCTCTCCATGCTGTCCACATCCCTCTTGAAGTGCGGCGCCGAGAACTGGACGCAGTACTCCAACTGCGGCCTGA
>NW_017729022.1:62155266-62175777 GCF_001723915.1 Gavialis gangeticus
TATGTATTTAAAAAAAGACTTCTTATTGTCCTTAATCTGGGAAGCTAGTCCCAGTTCCATCTCTGCCTTGGCCTTCCTAACTACCCCCGTACATCCCCAAGCAACTGCAGAATAGCCCTCCTTGGTGATGACCCCTTCTTTCCATTGGGTGTACGCCTCCTTTTTAGCAAGGAGATATTCCCGGATGCTTTTGGTGAGCCATGGAGGCTTGTGTGCTCTCCTGCTCCCTTTGATCCTCGTTGGGATTACCTTCCTTTGGGCTTGGAGGATCGTCTCCTTAAGGAGCGACCACTCTCCTTGGACACCTGGCTCCCCTCCCCTCCGGGACCTCAGCGCTTCTCCAACTATCCTCCTTAGACTTTTAGGAGAGGGTGCTAAGGAAACCCTTCCCCAGCCAACTAATATCAAGAGTTCTTATGGCACCTGGCCAGTCAGACAGCTGGCAAGGCCTGAATGTCTAAACTCAGTTTGATCTTTGTACTCTGGAACCAAGTATTTCCCTGTCCCTAAGGGATGCTTCACTTCCAGAAACAGGAAGTTGCTTAGAAAAACTAGTCTGCCAGTACAGCACACACACCCCATTGCATGCTGGGAATAAGGCAGGGGGGCATTTCAACCAAGCTGGTGTTAACAGGATGCATGTGCAACAAACCTTGCAAGAGTGCGGCTGACATGAATGGGACAATTTAGCAACACTCTTAGGGAAATGCCTCTGGGAACTCTAACCTGGTTGGCCTGCCCAGGCCCATGAGCTGCCTCCAGAGCTTTGTAGAGTCCTTCTGACATCAGCACCAGGAAACCAGTCACCCCATCCAGGGAGTGTCCTCCATGGATTTCAGGCTCTGCTATGATAGGCTTAGATTTAGCAGCACTGTAGGGAGAAAGCTAGTTCAGTACTTAAAAGGAGCACAGGCAGGTCAAAATGAGAAGCCTTCAAAAGAAAGAATAGCTAAGTGTCTCTAACCTGAGGAGTTCGATATCAGTGTAGCCATATTTGACCTTGTAATCCCCAATGCGCCGGGTGCTCTCCTGCCCACAGATAGTTCCCACTTGCTTTATCTTCCCTGCATCCAAACCTACCAGATAGAGAGAGGACTTACTGACTCCCTGATGCATTTGTAAGATTTCCTGTGCCAGTATCCTGAGGAAGGAAAGAGGAAATGCCCACAGCAGGGGCAGAAAGATACAGCAAGAAATCATCACGGTAGGTTTAGTGACTGCATCATGGGGTTCTTGTACCTTCAGTTGAACCATCTGGTGGTGACTACTGGTCAGACAGGAACCTGGACCAGACAGGACACCATGCTGGTATGCACAGGCAGCCCCACCCCATCCCCATCCCCATCCCCAGCTACACCTGGACAACAGGCAGAAATTATAACTCTAAGAAAATCAGTTCCAGAGGGTGACCTGCATTAGCACATGGCTCCAGCTCAGGCTCCCTACATGATAAACCAAATTCACTGTGTGGATGGCCAACACGTCTTCCCAACAATAGTAAGGCATAAGTCTGACAGCTGCTGCAGATGGAGGCCGACTCATCTACTTGGTGCGGCTGAGCTGCTGTCTCCATTGCATTTGTCATTTGCCAGCCTCACCCAAGCCAGAAGACTAACCAGAGATACCTGCCAATCATGTGCTACATAAAGACTTCTGGGATACAGAAGTGGTCAATTAAACCAAAAAGCAGAGTAAAAACACAGCTGAATCAAGTGAGAAAGTCAGGAAGACCCCTGCTGTATTTACTCCCATACCATATGTAGCTTTTTACCCCCCAAAAAAATCAGCCCTCCAAAACTGGGGTGCATGTTTTAGGCCCCTGCCACACATTACGCATATTAAGCAATTCATTGGCAAATTGTGCTATAAATTTAGACTGGCCACATGTCCTAAATAAGACCAGCCACATGTGCAAAGAAATTATCATGCAATGAACTAGTTAATCACACAACAAGTTTAGACTGGCCACATGCATACAGCAATTCTCACACCATGAAAATGTCATCCAGCTATAAAGAGCCAACCAGCTACAAAGCTAGTGCTTGAAAATATGTAATAACTTTATAGCTGGTTTCTATCCAGCTTGAATTTGAACACATAGCAGGGCACTTTAGCGGGAAAACTGATTTTCTGTCCTGGAATGAAGGAACAGAATCATGGAGAGGTTGTAATGGCTGCCCCTTGCTTCTCTCCCTGCTGGCCTCTGGGAGGGAAGGGCAGAGGTAACTGTTCGGGATCAATGGTACAATGTTTTATCCTGTGCTGAATATCCAAAAAGTGCTGCCAATTTACTGAGAGGGTGAAAACGCTAAACTCCTGCAGAGTAGACTCTGCTCTTGTGATCAGGATTTAGCCACGACTCTGGCAACTTTCCCCTTGATCCCAGAGGTGGGTGGTACTGCAAAAAGCACAAGGTCAGATACAGCGGCTGGCTAAAGCATTAGGTGTGTATTGGAAGTAGCACTAGCCCCATGGGGTCAAGAGAAGATGCGCTTTAAGTGACTGAGTAGGGCACAAGTTTCAGGCTACCACCATTCTCAGAAGGTCCTTTACCATCTGGAACCCTCATGCAGCTCTTAGCTGCTTTACTGAAGCATCTGGTGACAACAGCAGAAAGTGCTGGACTGGGAGCCCCAAGGACAAAAACCTCTTTGTCCTCAGGAAAGGCTGAGCACAGGCAGGAAGCTGTAAAAACTCCACCTCAGTATTGTTTCTCACTAATGTACTTCAAACTCGGCCTGCAGGAACTCCTTTGCAGAGAGACAGGAATTCAGACACTGGGTCATATTTCCTTCTTGGCCTCTCTTCTCTAAGGCTGGCAGCAAAGGAGCCACTGAAGCACCAACTGAAAAGGCAGCAGTAAGAGACGGATACCAGTTCTGCTAGGAACCAGACCGCTCTTTCCTCACCAACAGCATTGCATAGAAAGCTGCCTCGTCCTGGGCCTGAGTTTGGCTTTCCTTTTCCCAGAACACAGCACTTACCCAACTGAGAGAAGCGGAACAGCTCATCCTCATTCTCCGTGGTGTGGTCCACGTTTAGCTGTGTCACCTGCAGCCCATCCACAGTAGACTTGCACAGAAGTGCGCGATTTGTACCTGTGGTAGGAGCAGTGCGTAAGGCAGCAGGTGGCTACTTTATGAAAGAAGGGGTGGAATGCTAAGAGAGAACAGAGGAAGAATATCCATGGGGATTATGAACAGGAGAAAAAAGGGAAGGAATGAGGAAAGGGCTGACAGAGCAGACGTACAATCACTGGAATACCCTATAAACATTTCATCAATGGGATATGGAGCCACCAACATCAACCTTTGATGCAGTGCCTGCAAAGAAAGGAAGCTCCCTTCTTCCTGGAACCCACTGTCTCATACACAGCTCTGTTCCAATTGTGGCCAAGGTTACACTCATCATATTACCCAGCCCCTAGAAGTACAGACCCAGCAACCAGCTTCAGTACCATTTTGATGCTAGTGGTCCCCACAAGGAACGATAAGTGTGTTTTCCAACCTACATAAGCCAATTCAATTCCCCACTATGGTCAAGTTTTAACTGGCTGCCCTATGGCTGTAGCTGCCCTCAGATATGCCAAGATGAAAAGCTGAGAAAGAGGCACACACCTACATTGGCGATGTAGAGCTTGTTGTTGAGAATGACTGCCACAATAGCCATGGCTCCTCCAGAGATTTCCCGCTCTACGGCCTTAAGCCTTTCCACAATCTTCTGGTACTGAGAAGGTAGCTGGTGCTGGGGCACCCCCTAGAACCCAGGATTACAGGGAAACTTAAACACACAATCCGTTGTCACAGAAATCACAGCTGGATACTAAGCTCTTCAGGGCAGGGAAGGTCTTTGTCATTGCATCTGGTGCAAAGCTAAGGCTTAAAGCACTGACAAGTACTGGCCAGATTTCACTGATCTTGGGAGACAAACATCTTAATTCTCTGCAGAATAGGAACAGTGCTGGTACAGAGGCCAATCAAATGGCCATGTCCTGATCCCTGTCTCATCCTGAAGGGGCATCAACTGCAGTGAGTTCAGTCTTCAAAACCCATCCAGCTCTTCCTCTCACTACTAAGGCTGCTGTAAACAGATACAAGGAGTGCCAGTGGTGATGGTAGGTTATACAAAGCAGAAAGCGTGGGATTAACACCTGCCCACTTCACACAAGCCACCAAAGGATCACTATGCTAGGTGACAGCTCTCAGTCAGCTTCCCTGAGGTCAAACCAAGGCACTGACCTACAGCCAAGAGGCTCCACATCTTAAATCAGCAATGTTAAGGGAACTGGGGAAGGGAAACAGAGTGGCACAGCAGTGGAGATATCTTGCTCTGGCTCTGGAGCTGAGAGTTTGAACCTTGCTACACGTTTGTGCTGAGGGTCAGCTTGACTCAATCAAACCAAGTACAGGTATCTGACTGTTTGGGGTGCAGATGACTGGAGAGGATGCTAGCCACACTATGCCCTGGCAACAGAAATCAATGTGCTTTAACCATGCTAGCTGTATGGGCCATTAGCCTCAGGAAGACCTCTGACTTTTTCTAACTGAATTTTGGGGGTTTGGGGACACATTTTCTCAGTACTATCACATTACCTCTGGCAGCTGGGACTGCAAGCTGGCCTTCTCTGCCAAAGCATCATCAATGGACTCCAGGAAACTTCTTTCTACCACATCAAAAGCCTGAGAAGGGATACAAGAAAATAACACAAGACTGGATAACAGCAGCTGATTTACAAACACAGCAACACAACATCTGTTTCCCCTTCATCCTGAAAAAAGAGACCACATTACTCAGCAAACTTTAGAAGTGTTTAGATTTATCTCCTTGGGGATCAGCCCACCTCCCCTGGAAATGCAATCGCCTTAGCCCAACTAGATAGGAGTAGCTGTAATACAACTCTGTGCAACTGTGAAGGACAGGAAGTGAAGAAAAAGATATACAAATTCTATTCAGAGAAAACGAGACACATCTGTCATACCTCAAAAGGCAGCTACCACTGCTCCAGGAAATGAGTTAACAAGTCTATTTCCCCATGTTGCCTCATCATCATCTCAATGTAAACCCCTTCTTCAATTAACATGTCCCTGCATCCAAGGAAGAAAGAATCCAACTTTCTGTAGTGCTGTCAACACTGCATTACTGGAGCTAGAAGGGCAGATGGGGCTAGACAGGAGAGGAATGAAATGCTACTGCTCCTTGTCCTCAGGGCAGGCACTCTCTCAGCTCCTGGCAGGCCTCCCCAACCTTCTCCTCATCCTGCTAAGGATCAGGGCATTCTTCTCCTTGTGGCAAAGAGAGGGTGTTAATGCAGGGGGAGGCATGGTCTCTGCAGCCACAACCCCATTACCTGCAGCAGGACTCGGTACACATCAGCATCACTGTGATCTGTGTGGAGCTGGCCCAGCAGCAGTTCTGCAGAGAGCCTCTGGCCCACAAAGTTGGTGACTCGGTTGCCATCGTAGCCATTGAAGACCCCATAGAGGTAACAGTTATTCTCACCCCTGTCAGAGAAGATCCAGGCATGGGGGTTAAAGGTGCATGTAGGGTACAGAGACCCTGCCCCCTCCCCACCCCAGCCCTCTGTGGAACCCAGCCAAGTGCCATCGCTGACCTGGGGTGCTGGTGACTCACCGGAACTTCAGCCAGTTGTCTTCCCAGGGGTGCCCATCAGTGCTCTTGCCATCTGCGCCATAGGACCGGTTGGGAGCAGAGCCCACTCCAGAGAGCTGGCAGAGGGGCAGGTCATCTGTCCAGCTTGTCTGCTGCTCCTGGGAACAGAGCCAGGGAAGGGAATGGGGAACCAGAGAGAAGTATGGAGGATGCTTCAGAGGTCAACTAGTCCAACCCCTTGCCTGACTGATCTAACCCCTCCCCAAACCATCCCAGGCAAATCCACAGTCTAATCTCTTAGCAAAGCTACAGTCAACCCTGCCATGACACCAGACACAGAACCCTGACCTGCCACAGGGAAAGTAGGGTACCATGGCAGCCAGCATCCTGCTGCTGAAAAGGTTGCTAATATATGCTCAAGAGATCCCAGGATGAGAGCCATGCCCCCTGCTACGAAGGGAGACAAAACCCCCCAGAGTCCCTACCAATCTGACCATGGGGGAAAATGCTTTCCTGACCCCAAATATGGCAATCGGTCTGACCCTAAGCAGAGGGGCAAGATCCTCTAGCTAGGAACCTCCGCGTTCAAGTGCCAGCAGTACTTCTGGCACAGCCCAGTAGCCATCCCCAGCTGTGGTTGCCGCCAATGCCCCACGCCTCTGAGAAGGGTGAAAAAACCCTGACACCCCAGGGGAAAAAAAATCTCCCCCCTGGCTCCATGGGGGTACCAGCTAATGGGGAACCAGGGCCGGGGGAGGCACCGCCTGCCCATGCCATCAAGATCCCAGGCACTGCAGCCACCCTGCAGGGGACCCTGCAGCCCTCCCTGCCACAGGGACACAAGCCGCACCCTGGGGCTGACACCTGCCCTCATGGCACTGCCCCCAGGCTCCGCCTTCCCGCCAGGGCTCCAGGCCAACCTGGGGGCAGCACCGGCGCACAACTGGCCAGGGGGCGGGGCCACACGAGGACGCCCCGGGCCATGCCCCGCCCACAAAATAACGCCGGGCTCCGCCCCCCTCGAACTGGCAGCGCGCCAGACGTAGCTCCACGTCACGAACAGCCCCGCCCCCAAGCCCAGACGCTGCGCCCCCCTCCGCCCCAGCCCGGCCCGGCCCGCCTGCAGAGCGCCGGTGGGGAAGGAGGGGGCCGCCGCCCGCCGCGGTGGGGGGGGACAGGGAAGACATGGGGCGGGCTACAGTTCCCGCCCCGGCGCTCACACTATGCAGCAGGCTCCTCCTCTGCGCCGCCATCTTGGAGCGGGAGCCGCGCCGCAGCCTCGCCCGGGCGGCGCCAAGAGCAGCCGTTGTCGGCCGCGCCCTGTCCACGGCGCGCAGCTGCCCCTAGCGGCCGCAGTGGGAGGAGCGGGATGGGTAGGGCGCCCGCCCCGCCCTTAGTGGGCGGGGCCTGCGTGGGTAGCTGGAGGGAGATTGGGTGCCTGCTAGCCCTGCGGTGCGGCGGGGCAGGGGCGCCCCCTGCTGGGTGGAGCTTGTTGCCCAGGAGGGCAGCTACTGTGTGTCCATGTGCTGCTCTGACACCCCGTGCCTCCTCACACACCGGACCCTGCTTCGCTGCCCTCACAGAGGGGACACGAGGGGCATGTGCCTCCCCCCCCACTTGCCTTGGCCCCACGCGACTGGCAGTGCGTGCCCATCCCACCTGCCCCCAGCTCCGGAGCCACGCATGCCTCCAGGGGGAGGGGGGAAGCTTGTAGCACTGGCATGAGGCAGATGCCTGAGTCTACAAAGAGCCTGTGACAGGAGCCAGGAGGGGTAGGAGCTGCCCAGTGCCCCTCCATGCCTGCTGTCAAGTGTGGTTGTGACAGGAGCCTTGGCCTATGGGTCCTGCTGGTTGGAGCAGATACAGCCCCCACTGCGAGGAGTGTGGGGGACTTCTTCATGTGGATTGTGTCTGCCTCTGCACAGCGGGAGGGAGGGAACCTGCTGGCAGTACCCAGGCCTTTGCCTATGCGGAAGGGGGCACCCTGCTACCACCCCTCTGAGTGGGGCAGGATGGGCCACGGGGGGTGTGCGCAGTGGGCCCCGCATGCCAAGGCTCTCCTCAGCCAGATCTGCAGGGAGGGCCTCGTCTATCTGAACTCAAGATGTCAGGCCTCAAATGCGTTCATAGCCCCTTTCTGGCACAGGATCACCCATATTCTCTCCGCTTGTGATTCCCCAGGGCCAGGGCAGAAGTGCCCTTGTGGTTCCACGCTGCCATTCTTTGCAGTCACCAGCATGTGGTGGACTGAGCCCTAAGTCCAGTAATGGCAAAGGGGTGACAGTGGCATAACTAGGGCGGAGTGAACAGATCAATAGCCTCAGGTGCTGACTTCGAGAAGGGCAAAAAAAAGCAGCAGCTGCTGGCAGCTCCTGCAGTCACAGTTGTGATCTTGATGGCAACCGCAAGTCACTGCTGCCTCTGTACTCTGGGTGCCCGGCTGCATCTCTACACTACCGTGGCTGTAGAACAGCCCATAGGTAACTGTATCTGCCAGAAATGGGAACAGCCTTTGGTGTAGTTCTGATTTACACCAAGGACTAAGATAGATAGCCATTGAACCAGTTCAGAATTCAGGATTCACAGAGGTGCCACAAAGTCACCTGCATTCAACCCATTCCCTCTCCTCCTGGGTTGCGCTTGCTGAGAGACGCAGCTTGGACTCTGGACAGTAGATGCTGAATTCAGTGAAGTTACTCGGGATTCTCTTATTCTTGAGACCTTGAGCTGACCCACAGGCAGGGCCGGTTCTTTCAAAGGACTCCAGCAAGTGAATTTAGAGTGAGACGTTCCAAGCGTTTGTAAAATAATACAACTAAAACCAGGTCACTGATTCTCATCTCGCTCACGAATATTTTTGTGGTATCATGGGTTAATCCAGCCTATTTCAGGGACAATAGTTTCAGTGCCCCCTGCTCCCACCGCTGCCACAAATGGGGAAAGGCTAAATAATTCCACCCCTTGTATTAAAAGCTAGCCAAAGAACTCTCCAGAATTGTGACTGATGTGTCCTGATGTGCATGATGGCTGGCATAAGGGATGCCACAGCACTGGAAGGTTCAGGGAGTGGCATATTTCCCCATGTAAATCGGGGAACATAAGCAGGATCCAACTTGAAAAGTTTCTTACCTGGGACAGCGCATTGCTGGTCAAAGTGGAACCTTTCCTGCAGCTTTGGCTCATCAGCAGTCTTGTAGTATTTCTTTAATGACATTTTGTAGGCAAAGTCTTAGGTTCAGAGACATGAAACTCTGTTTTAAGAATAATAATTAACCTCATTTCTTTGAGGGATCTCATGGAATATTGGCCAGATGATTCCAACTCTTTCTCTGTAAACCTCCTGTATGGTGTCTGACTGCAACTCCTCCCAAATATATGAAGAGTTCAGGCCATTCTCTTTCATCTGGAGCACAAGAAATTTCAGTAATCTAAACAAAGGAAGTTCATTGCTTCTAAAGACCTTTATTCACCTTATTGATTAATGCTATTTCCACCTTTTATTCATGTTCTCTCCCCATAGTAAGTCTTTTGACAGAAATCACTGTGCTGTAGTTCATAGCCAGAACCGATCTGAAGAAACAGGCTATTGGCCAGTAATGCTTGCTGAAGTCTCAGAGAATAAATCCACGATCCATTGACTTTCAGGTCTATATTCATTACAAGTTCCCTCTTTTATGGTGTGGCTGAAGCTTCAATCCTTCTCTCATTTTCGCTGCTGTTTTTTAATATCTTCCCCAGTGCTTCTTTATCTTGTAAGAGGTAAACCCAATCTGCGTACAATATTTCAAGTGTGGAGGGGTGTTGTTATCATAGAATCATAGAAAGAAGGACCGGAAGGGACCTGTGAGATCATCAAGTCCAGTCCCCCGCCATGGGCAGGAGGTAATGGGCTCACATGAACTCAGCAGGGTGCTTGTCCAGCCTCCTCTTGAACACCGCCAGGGATGGCAACTGCACCACCTACCTGGAAGTGCGTTCCAGATTTTGGTTACCCGTATGGAAATTAAGTTTTTCCATATGTCCAGCTTCTTACTTCCTTGGAAGGGGGGCTGCAACGGTTCAAGGCTTGGCCATAACCACCAGATCCTTCATAGGACCTTCATCTTCCCCCTTCCTCTGGGATGTGTTGATGTCCCTGGTTTTATAGAAAGCATCATGATTCTATTGAGCCAACAAGCTGGTGAGGGTTCTGGAAAAACACACCCTCCGAAGGAGTGCAGTGGTAGTGAGACAATCCTGAAATGGTACTGCTGTGAGCATTCAGGATGTTTATCCAGGATAATAGCTGAGAGGGATGCATTCAAATGTCATTGCATAATAGCTTCAGCCTAGCCAATACACTCATTGTCATAATGAGTTTCAGAGATTTTTCTTCCCTGCTCGCAGAGCACGGAGGTGAAGGTCAGGGAGAGAACCAACTTTTTGGCAAGGCTGCAGGTTGGGTGACATGAAGGATGTGCCTGTCTGGCATTATCAGGCTGGTTGCCCTTATCTTGATCCTGTCCTTAGTGCTGCCAAGCAATGCAAAACTTGCCTGCTCAGGGGGCAGGACCAGACAGCAAAACTGAGCTCCTCCCCAAGACTTTCCTCAGCCTACCCCTCCCACCTGCTGCCTGCATTTGTTTCCAGGCTCAAAAGCCCATCTTTTCTTTCTGCCTGTATAGCCAACTACAGTACAGCAACTGCAGAACCTCCCTCTTTGCTGTATAAGAAAGCCAGGGATGGAGATGCTGCTGTGCAGTGCTGATACACAGGAGTCAATGGGCAGCAGCTGAGCCTAAAGGCATCTGCTTCAATGCAGGCTGAAAGAAAGGGAAAGCAAAGGAAGCAGAGAAAAGAACAGAGATAGAGTGAAGGCATGCTGGATGGCAGCTCCCTTCCCCCAGACATGCTGGAGAAGGGGAGAGGGAGCTGGCCCCACCCCAGTTTGTATGCCCAGAAGAGAGCCCAAAGCAACAATACCACATGTGATTTTGGAAGGATGCTGTGAATTTTAAGCCCATATTGATTTTTTTTTTGGGGGGGTGGGGGTGCGAGGACGGACACGACTGTTTTTCTCCATGTTGTTAATGACTGCAGATCTACTGAGAGTCTCACAATAAGTCAAAGCCTTTGCTCCTGCGGACTGGTGATTACACAAGCTTTTCAGCTTTCATTTAAAAATAAAAGTAGGTTCCCAGCCTTTGTGGCTGGAGAAAAAACCTTGACAACATGACCCCTAAAGGTACAAAAAACAAAGGGCAAATAACAATTACTCTGATGTGTTAAAAACCTAGCTTTTAACCAGGATCCAGGGGACTGGATCATTCTTTCTGAATGCTTGGCTTGGCAATATGTTTGTCTCAATGAGTTTTTAGTTCCTGGCTTCAGTACCTCTGACATTTTTCCTGGGAAGGGAATTTTTGCTACCAACATAGCTGTCTGGAAACATAGGAGGAAGCCTTTCCCTAAACAAAAGTGGGTCATGGAGCAGCCCTAGCTAGCTCAGTGAACAACTCCAACTATGGCCCCATGGGAAAGCATGATGCAAATGGTTGTACTGGATGTGAAGAAGCTGCTTGGCTCAGGGGTCTGGGAAATGAAAGCTTTCACCATCATAGCTCTTCTCTTGACTGACCATAAGGAGGGGGGAGGGGAGGAAGAGGGGTATCTCTCAGATATCAGGATGAGGGGCTCATTAGAGATGAATAGATGAGCATTAGGGAAGTTTCAGCTCAAGAGATGCAGGGTGGCAACTTGAATTTTATTCTTATCACATTGAAGCTGGTGGAAATCAGACACCTATTTGTGGAAGGATATTTACTACTGGAATCCGCTGTAACCCGTGGCTTATGACTATTTTTAATATTTATGTTTTTAAATATATACCCTGTTAGCAGATTGAGTAATGGTAATGTGATGGACTAATACAAAGACAGTATGTCAAGATAATCAACACTACTATTAAAGAAAAAGTAATTCTTGGGATACAAAGGGAGAGAAAAACCCAACATAGCTGTGTTATGGTTTGTTATTTTCAACATAACTTTATTAATAAGAGACACCAGTTACCACCTTCACTTTGTTAACCACAAATATACAGGACGTCGTAAACACAGGTGCCAAGAAGGCAGGGTTCATTGTCATCTGTTTCAGAAAAACATATTGGGTAGGGGCAGAGGTGGAGGGACATTCAGGATCAGACAGACACCCTGGGGATCCTGTATGCAGCAGGCCATCCACTAGTCATCACATTTATGTATATATGTATAGCTTTATATTATACATCTTTTTTTATATATATAATATATATACTATACACAGGCAGTAATGCTGCAGGGGAGAGGCAGAGAAATCCAGATGAAGTTGTAGGTGCCACAGAGACAGTGGGCTTCTCTGGAGAAATGGTTTGTATATGCTGCATGAAACAACCTAGCTGACCTCCAGGACTGTTTAGTCCACTCCAGAGACTGAGATTAGACTCCTCAGAGGAATCACCCATCTGTCCTGCATCCCCAGGCTCCCCACCCCTTGAAACTTATGAGTATAAGGTGCTGGCAGTATCAGGTACAGAGGCTCCCTCTGGCTGCTATGGAGTGGCTGGGAAGAATAGGGGGGATGCATCATGAATCAGTGAAAAACACATGTTGTGGATAGGCCTTGTGCCCCTGGTGCTGATCAGGAGACTGCAGCAACTAAAGCTAGTGTGAAGCTCTTGCCCTCGCCACCTCCTGTTAAGAAATGGCTTCTAACTTGAGTCTTACTTGCTCGGGATGCATGTGCACAAGCAGGCCAGAATTCCTACTTCACTCCCAGTGGGACTTGATCAGCATATATGTGTTGGCAGTCCTGCCAGAGAAAGCCAATAGCAACCCAGAGGAAAACGCTTGCTAGTCATTCTTAGAAACCCTTCTGCTCCTTTTCCTACCCTTCTAAGCCCCAAGCATCTGTCTTCTCCAATCCCCCATTCTTTAAGGATGGGGGACACATTAACACTGAAAGGAGTTTGTCTGTTTCTGTCAGGCAAAGGTGAAGATGCTCAGTGAAGTGCCAGAGCAGGCCTTAATAAGGGCCCATTTGCCATGGAAAAAAAATGTCTGACAGAGAATGAGGAGATGGACAAAGAGGTGGAAAATAACCTGAAAATCAGCTTGGGGGTCTGATTTGTGAGGAGCTGGATAGAATGGGAATAAGAACTCCCTGCTGGCCTACTTTAAATAAATTTAGGGCCCCTGCATGTTCCAGGGGAAACAGGGAGGTTAAAACAGTCCCACGTTACCCTCCAAAAAGATAACACATTAGGGTCTAAATCAGAGGTGGGAAAAATGCAGCCCATGGGCTGGTTGCGGCCCTTCAAGCCATTCCATTTGGCCCACGGGGCTCCTAAAATACTTAGAAAATTAATATTTATCTGCCCCAGCTGCCTGTCATGTGGCCCTCAATGGCTTGTCAAAACTCCGTAAGCGGCCCTCTGCCCGAAATAATTGCCTGACCCTGGTTTAGACTGTAAGAGTGAGAGACCTGGTTTATCCCATGCCCTTGCTGGGGGCAGTCCTGTTTCTGGTCTCTGACAAGAGTGAAGGGAGAATGCTTGGGCAACAGCTTCATTCCCGAAGTTATGATGGGGTTTTGCCCTGCCTTCTGCCACCCTAGCCAGAACAGATGCATCCAACAAAAAAAGAAACACTTCGTGAAAACACTTTGGGTCTCCACCCTCTCTGGCTCCAGCCTTCTTACTTTCCCTTCAGGGGTGGATAAAAAGGGACTTTTCCCATATCTGTTATGAATAACCCCTTGTGATAAAGCATACCCAAGCCTAAATATTAGGCTGCTGCAACAAGAAGACTGGAGGAAATCCCCCCCTAAACCTATTTACAGTATTGCTTTCACATGGGACCATGGAGTGAGGGGCCTCCCTGGTTTCTTTGCGCTTCACTTGAAAAGGGGCTGTTTTCCTCTCTAGCCATTAGCCACGGACAAGTACAGCAGGTTACTGGGAAGGGGTGCCAATGGCATGGATCTGTAGACAACACACACGTGTACACATAGATCAGACCACAGCTGGAGTCCCAGCTCCCAGTTGTGACAGCTTCCTCTTTCCACACCTTAAATGTGGCAGTGCCACAAGCAACTCAAAGAAACAGCCCTTTTAGAGTCAGACTGAAGACGAAAACAGCTGTGCATATATACACGGGAGGGTATTCCTTATACAGTTTCTCCTACCCCCATTACAAGGCTGCATCTCCATTTCCCTTCCTTCTCCAGCTCAGGGAGGTTGAGGGAAAGGAGGTAGAAACCCAGATGTGTTACCTTGCCTTCTCAGACACCTGTTCAACTCGCAAGCCTGGCAGGAGCTGGGGGTCCTGACCAGGCTTGGGTCAGCATCCTAAGGGCAAGTGCTCTTCACTCTTAAGCATGTATGGAGGGTGAGGGTCAGTGCTTGGCAGTGCTGCATGGGAGATCTTATTTCTGCTCCTGATCCCTCTCCTTTGAGCCAACAGGGATCAAAAACCACTGTGCAGCTCAGGCTGGTAGCTTCAGACTTAGGGCTCCTCTGCATAGCCAGAGAAAAGACCTGGCTTTAGATCCTGGCTTCTCATTTTCTTAGGATGCATTTACAAAGGGGAGGTCAATGAGGAAGGATACTGCAGTATAGCTCTGACTGTGGACATACTGTTCAGGAGTGACCCTTCCTGGAATAAACAGCACCCTCCCAAAGCTGAGTATTTATTTTGAGAGAGAAAAAAACCACCTAGACTCTGAAAGAGTGCTCACATGAGCTGTTCTGCAATATCAACTGCAATGTAAACAAGACCTCAGGTCACCAAGTCTTAGATGCTCAGCCTTCCCCTCCCCTCCAAAGAGCTATAAGCATAAGTTAAGCTTCACTAAGGGGAAAGCTCAGCAGGGTTCCAGCAGGGGCAGAGAAGATTATCTGGTCAGCTCACCTAGTGGTGCTGCTGCCCGAGTCTACTGTGATTTGGCATAAGTTGGGGCACAGGCCAAAAGCCCAGTTGTTGCGGGGAATGGGGATCTGACTCAATGGGTATCTCCATTCGGGAGGGATCAGAGGCCAGCTAGCAGACCCAGCAGTGCGTTCCCACTCCCCCAAGGACTCCCAGTTAGAAAGACAGTGGCAACGATGCCAGGAACATTCATTCTAGTGACAGAGAAAACAATGGGCAATAGATATGAACTGCCACCTGGTCTAAGTTTTTTTTTTCTTCTCACAACTGTAACAGGACAAAGACCAGGATTCCTAGGACTGCTGGCAAAGTTTTCCATCTGGTTTCAAATTGGCTTTTCCCAGAATCAGCCCAGTTATTTCCTCTTCATTTCATGTGAATTTTAATTCCCTGGGACAAAGGTAGGGGAAGGGAGTTCTTGAGAATATCTATTCAGGCACAGCTATTCCTCACTTAATGTCGTGGTTACATTGTTGAAAAATGCAACTTTAAGTGAAATGATGTTAAGCGAATCCAGTTATGTCATAGTAGTTACCTAGCAGGCGGCAACCAAACATTATAACCAAACTTTATGCAACTTTAAACGAGTATGTTTTCTAACAGATCAGTGATGTAATAACAAAACATTAACTGGGATGATGTTAAGTGAGGAGTACCTGTATCTAATTCCTGCCATGCTGAAACCACGGCATGGTTCAGGGGACTCCCCATGACAATAGTTTCCCCCTGCCTAGTTAACGGCAGTAGTGTTGAGCCATGAGGATGGAAAAACACCTTGTCTCCACCACAAAGGGGTCTGGGGAAAGAGGGAGCCTCGTGGCACAGCCCCTCCAGCCCAGACTACCTGACTTCCTTTGTTAAAATCTGCAGACGGGTCTATGTGGTTTCTGATTGCACCTGCAAATTTGACCCCATTTTATCTCTCAGTCCCGTCCCCCCCACCCCCAAACTCCCATCCTCAACACTACTCCTTCCCACGCTCTCTAAAAATAAAGCATCCCCATCTCACCAAACAGTGCCATATTGCCCATATATAGCATGGTGGGGTAGGGGGAAGGGTTTTATGACCCACCCCATGTCTTGGACCTCTCCAGCCCCTTCTGTGGCATGCCTGCATGCTCACTCACCCCTTGACACTTACACACTCATCCATGCCCACAGCCAGTTCCCCCCACCCCCACATGCCTGCATGCGTACTCCTACCCCTCCTTTGGTCCACTACACGTGCACCAACCCTACACCTCCAAGCCCCCTGATAATTTTTGCCCTCTGCCTGCTTGCACACACACAAACACACCATCTCTCCCCTCCTGTCTCCACCTCTGGAGTCATCTCACCCACACGTGATTACTCTCCCTTGCCCACCAAAAGGGTAAGCTTCACGCCTGCCTGTCACTGGCTTTCCTACAGGGAGGAGGGAACGCTGGATGGGACACAGACAGGGACATGCTCTGGAACTGACAGTTTAGTTCAGGTGCATAAACTGTGTGGGGGACAGGGGAGGGGAAGGAAGTGCTGGATTCCTTCCTTCTTTTCTTTTTAAAAACAATAAATAAAAACAAATGACCCAGAAGGCTGGAGTGTGGCCGAGGGCCGCCTGTGGCGCTGGTATGCACGTCTGTTTTGCCCCTCAACCTCTTGCCGGCAGTGGGAAGGGGGCAGAGGGAGAAGGGAGGGGGGAGCACCAGTGGTTCAGTAGCTCTGTGTTTGGTACCCCTGCGCTGCCGTGTCAAAAGCATCTGCTGGAGGGGGCTGCTGGTACGTCCCCACTGCATCTGTTGCATCATCCTCGTTCATGTAGGGGGCATAAGGCATGCCGGAGTCCTGGCTTGGGTCCGTGTAGTCCTGGGAGAAGAGAGCTGAATCGGCGCCAAGGCGGTATCGCTGGTATGCCAGAAATGCCTGGCCCACCTTCATGTTGGAGGGGGAATGAGAGACAGAGAAAGCACAAAAGAGAGAGAGAGAGAGAGAGAGAGAGAGAGAGAGAGAGAGAGGTGGGCAAAAGGGAAGGGGAAGCAGACCCAGGAGGAGAGAGAAACAAAAGTTGGGTTAGTAGTGGTTAGAGATTAGTGTACAAAGCATATTTGGAATCACTGGTTAAACAACCCCAAGAGCAGGAGACTCAGTGTGGCCCCTTGGAGATCCAAGCCACCACCAGAGGAGAGAGGCAGAGTGAGCCAGGGAAGCTGGGACTCCAGTGGTCTGCATGTGGCTTCTAGTTGGCCTTTGGCATGAGCGGCACAGACTCTGAATGCCTGGATACAGACCTAGAATGACTGAGGTGGACTCCATCAGGTCTATCTCAGAGGTCTCATGACCCAATTCATCTTAGATACCTTCAGGCTCCAGAAAACTGCTAGGGGAGGTGGGAAATGGGTCAGTAGGAGACAGCAGCTGATCCTATTACCCTGTTCACTGCCAGCCATCCACTGGATGACCAGCAGTGCTGCCCAAATCTACAAAACACAACACAGATCTTTGCGGGGTAGAGTGGGAGCAGTGAAGGGGGTGGGAAGGCAGACATTTTCCATCCAGGAGTTTGGACAGTGCTCAGCCTGGTTACTTCTCTCTGCCTCAGATGCTGCTTTTGGAAAGCTCTTTGGTGCAATGACAACATCTGGACTGGATGTGGTAGTCAGGGATGGCACTTCCTCAGCCAGTGTGGCAGCCTCCCTACCCCTGCCCAGCCAGGAATGAACAGCTTGGTAACCCATGGACCACCCAGAGGGAAGTGGGCACAAAAAAGGCAGAGGAGTTAGAAGAAGACAAGATGGGAAAGAAAGGACCATGGTGGGGAAAACCCTTATACTGGCTAAAATGTTAAGATTGAGGAGATGCCAACAGAAAGGCACACTGGTGTTATTCAGCATTAGTCAGGTGCAGGGGAGTCATGGAAGGAAGGGAAGAAGGAGAAACTCCCACTTCCTACTCGCCACTGGAAAATTACCCTCTAAAGGGACAAGTCAGTCCCACTCCAGTCCCAAGGCATATTTCTTCTCTCTCTCGACGCTCTTGGCTGCACTGCCTTTGCAGCGTGCAGCTTTATTCTCCTTCCCTTCTCTTCACCCCTGACCTGGAGCGGGAACCATTGGCAGTCTGACACCTCCTCTCCTCCGGGCACCCCTCCCCCCAACTCCCCCACGAGGGGAAGGCACTAGGGTAGTAGTGGAGGGGAGCTAGGGAACAGTGTGTTGTATTCTTCCTGAAAAGAAACGTCTCTGAACCTCTGGAAAGCCAGAATTGTCAAGGAGCCCTGTGAGGAGAGAATGAGGTGGGGAGAAGAGTCAGCAAGAGAAAATCAAATGCAATCACCTGAATGAACCAAAAGCCCTCTATGGAACAGGACAGGGGGGATCCCAGCATGGTATGGACAGGATCACCCACCAGGCATCCCTCCCTCCAGCCAAACGGAGAGAAGAGCTAACCAGACAGGATCCCCCACCTCCTCATGAAAGCCTCCCATGTTGCAGTTGCCTTTCCGTGAGGCTGAGGAACACTGGTCCTTGGGCAAAAACCCCTCAGTGCCACTCTGAGTGCCAGGCATCACTTAGAAGAATGTGGGAAACATTTCTTCACCAGACTGCTCAAGATGGCAAACCCAGTTCTTTTTACCACTGCTTTCCCCTTCCCCACTTACAGCCCCTTTTGCATTAAAGATGAAAAGAGACTGTCCAAGAAGAGCAGACTTGGCTGAGCCACAGAGGCATCTGTTCAACTGGACTGAGGAGGTTTTCAGTGCCCTGCACCTCTGAGTTTGCGGGAGGTGCCTGGCTGCCCCTGGCATAGCCTTTTGGAGGAAAGCCTGGACATCCACAGGGAGGGGGACTTTGCTTGTGTCCTGTCTTGTTTTGTTCTGCCTCTTCATTTCAAATGAAAAGTCACCTAGCCTGAAAGGACCTGGAGGCTCCTTGGATACAGAAAAATTAATGGCAGCGGGAGGTGGAAAGGGAAGGAAAAGGAAGCCTCAGGGGAGGTCCCAAAGAGACTCTATCACCTTCTTTTTACAAAATGAATACATGAACTTGGGCAGTGGGCAGGCTAGAGAGTGAGAGGAGGAAGAGAGCACACTCTCCTAAAGAGAGTTGACCAGCTCCCCCTTCCCCCGCAGAGCTGGCTTAGCTCCTGCTCATGTCAGTGATGCTGCCAACACACAAGGAGAGACGCAGCCTCTGCATTACTTATAGTATGGTCCCCACTGCTATGGTATCCAAGTGCCTCAAGTGCACTTTAGATGTATTCTTCCTCAGAGTCAGAGAAGCTGACTTGTCCAGGCAGTTAGCTGTGGACTTAAACCCCAGTCTCCCAGCTCATCTCCCATTACACCCACCTTCTTCCCTTCTACTTTTCCTCCATCAGAAGCCACATTAGCCTCTGTGGATGTACAGGTTGGAGTCAGCCCCAGCTCTATGGGGCTGATCTGATCCTACTGGGGAGCACTGGAAGAGGCTGGGCACTCCTATGCAAGGGCCTTGTGATGAAAAGACCCTGCACAGGGTCACGGCGGCTTTACTCACCCAAGTGAAGATAGAGAAGAAAGAGAAGGTGATGGCTGCTCGGGCTGCGTCTGCCCCTTCATTCAGAGGGTTGTCCTCGTGCTTTGAAACTTGCCATTGGTTGGCCAGGAAGCAGAAGCCAACAAACCAAAGGAACGCCCACAATCCTGGGAGAGGCCACCATGGAAAGAGAGAGAGGGGGACAAGGGGAAGGGGAAGCAGTAAATAGAGGCATTGCAATTCTCCAGCAACTTCTCTCATGCCAGGTCCCCAAGGATGTTACAGGCAGGGCTAAATGCTGACTGTGCAGCTTCCCCTAAAATCAATGGAGTTGCATAGGATAGGGGATTTACCTGAGGGCAGAGCTGCCACTTTCCAGGGCAAGTGTCTACAAAGGGTGTGGTTTGGTGAGAAGGTTTTATCAGCATAAGCTTGGGAGGGTCACATGACTGGCAAATAACGCTGTGAGCAAGTCCTGCCCCAATGAGAGATCACTGGAGCCAACCCAAAATGCAGCCCCTCTGCACCAGGCATGCTGCACAACACTGTCTTGGAAGGACAAGTGAAGAGCAATCCTCCAAAACACACTGCAGAGGAACTGAAGGCAGCCAGCCTGCAGCTACACAGCCTGGGATTTGCTCACAAGACCAGAGCTAATACCTTCCACAAGGTGCACAGGCTCCTTAATACCTTCTAATGATTACCAACAAAACCTCTCTTTTATATCTCTTCTAAAAGATGAGTGATGCATACTGCTCACAGGCAGAATAGCAGCATCCCCCCTCCCCCATGGGAAGGATAGATGAGAAAAGGAAAAGCAAGAGAGGACTGACTGGCATGGAGGAAGGCAGCTGAACCACGGTTCTCTTGGGGAGTCTCAAGGGAAGATAAATCAGCCGGATCAAAAATCTAGGTGTGGGGAGAAGCATGGAGGCTACAGACTAGAAAACTGAATGCGGCCTGCAGTGGCTCCCTTGGGAAGCCCCTGAAGAACAAGTGGCTTATTTGTCTGCTTTCAAGGATGGGAAGCAACGGTCTCAGTGTACCATCACTGGGGAAGCTGTTCTGGGTCTCATGGGTGGAAGCTGGAAAGCAGTGAAAATGACAAAAAGAATGATGGGGAAAGAAACGTGAGAAGGGAGATGTGGGGTGGTGGGCAGGAGAGGCAGAGGGAGCTCTTAAAGGGAGGCAACTGAATCTACTGTGAAAGACAGAAGGAAGGGCAGAGAGGGAGGGTCTGTCTACCCTGCTTTCCCAGTGCTCCAGGGCACACTGTTGTCATGCTCACCTCACCCATAGGTGCCCTTCTCACAGGCTCCAAAGCCAGGATGAAGTAGTGAAGTTGCAGTGAGGGGGCACCTTCAGCTGTGGTTCCCTGCCTCATTTCCAGATGTGGTGAGTGCAGGGGGGCGGGGGGGGGGGGGCATATCCTCAGAAGCATTTCCCCGCAAGGGGCAGGAAAG
>NW_017729022.1:62180777-62191056 GCF_001723915.1 Gavialis gangeticus
GTGCATATCCTCAGAAGCATTTCCCCGCAAGTGGCAGGAAAGCAGCAGTGTGCAAGAAAGGCCCCTTCTTCTAATGCCACATAGCCAAGCCCTTCAGTTGCAGTGCCAGGTGCACACCCACACCTGGCTCTCTGCAGCACTAAAAGATTAGAGGCCCCTAAGGACATGGGAAGCAGGTCATGAATTAGAACAGCCCTGGGCACTAGTGCATGGACAGAGCTCTGCAAGGCCCCAGAGCACAGAGGGTGCAGAAGCAACTTGGAAGAAATTTATTTTTTTGGAGTATTTAACATTCTGAGGGGTTTTGTTTGTTGGTTTTCTGTTTTATCTGTGCTTTGTTTGAATACCTAACTGATTCCAGCACCCAGAGTTGGAAAGAGAGACCTCTTTGGTACATGATTCATCACCCTCCACATGTTCAAATAAGGGTTGAGGGAGATCCTATTCCAGCTTTCTCATCTTCCAAGGAGACCCCAGAAAAAAACAATGAAGCCCAGGTTTGATATAGCTAAAAGAAAAAAAACAGTGGGGCCAGGGAAATAAATATTTTCAGGCTGTTTTTATGCATCATAGAGGAGGAAAGTAAAGGGGCAAGAACCAGATGTTTTTCACTTTGTCAAGTCATCTTTAAGGCCTGTCAACAATGACAAGTTTGCAATATGCACATCCACCTACATCTCCTCCAGCAGATGATGAACCCCTGAGCTGCCTCTGGCATCACTATCCCACTGTAAGCCACAATGAAGTTGTTCAGAGGGAGGGTCAGAGAAAGGATCAGAGAAAACAAGGATGGGAAGAAAATAAGAGAGTAGGGAAAAAAGAGGCGGGGATAAAGAAGGGGGAGAAAAGAGGAAGGAGAAGGAAAGAAGAAACTGGGAGAGAAGAAAGGAAGGCAGAGGCAGGGGTATAAGGAGGAGAGGGAAACATAGGGGGAAATGTGGAAGATGAGGGTGAGAAAGGGAGGAGGAAAGAGGTAGGGAGCCCACTTGAAAAGCTTGCTGGGCTCAAGATGACTGGCCAGCTGGGTCCTCCCCCTTCCCCAGCTCCTGGTGGGGAGAAGTGCTACACTAAGCCTCCAGGAAGCTCACCGGAGACTCCAATGTCTGAGAGCACTGCTTTCTTGCGGTCCTTGACACTACTGATCTGTGGGAAATACACGTCCAGAGCCAAGTAGAGAAGGCAGCTGAGGAAGGCGAGGACCCCCACGGTGATGCCATAGTTGCAGGCGTTGTGGTTGTGGTTGAAGATGCAGTGCTCTTCCTTCTCGTCTTGACGGTTTGTGTAACCTTCATTCACGATGCAGCCAAAGACAACAATGGAGAACACCTGAGGAAAGGGTGGCAGCATGAAGATGAAGACAGCACTGGCCTCACTAGGCACAGCTAGTTTGCATGTCCTTTCCTTTCCTGAATTGGGAGGCTTACCCACTATCTGGTCTGGACTACAGATAAGGGGAGATTTACTGGAGAAACAGTAACATTATTTTTCAGGATTAACTCAAAATAAGACACGCTTAAAGTTGATTTTTTGTTGCTCTATGGTGAGCAGAAAGGGAGCAGTTTCTGAGTGGGAGAACGGTGACCTGCACCAGACTAGCTGCAGATGTGAACTCAGACTGATTTAATTTTTCCAGTTTCGTGCTCATGTGCACCAACTCTGAGTTACACAAACTCTAATATCACTTCCTCTGCTGCCATTCACCCACCCACTATCTCCCTTGTTCATTCATTATTCCCACCATGCATTTATTCATTATTTATTGCACCTCTCTGACTACTACTCTTATTCTCTCTTCCCCACTCATCCTCCCACTCTCCACAACTCTTATGCATTCTCTTAACAATCCTTCTGCTCACTTCTCCATATCCTTTCTCTCCATCAACTTTTAGTTGCATCCTTCCACAGTACTCTCCATCTGTTGTCTAATATGCCTGCCCTATCTCTTCCTCCCTTCAGAGATATAATCTATCCCTAGATGTGGAGTTTGCAGGCATCTGGGGACAGTTCTGCATCATGGAGACTCATATAGCATACTAAAGACCCATGCAACATACATTCACCCATGATACCACAAAATGGCAGCATTGCCTATTCCATTACTCCATCATCATTCTTGGTGTGCTCCTTTTGTTTATCCTCCTTTCTGTCCATTGTACCAATCCTTCCATCTACTCTGTAAAAGTAAGCCAGTCACCTAACTGTACTCATTAGCCATGTCTACATGGTAAACTCATTGTGCCAAACAGCAGAGCCCTCAACCATCCTGCACTCTTCTGCACAGACTGCCTCATAAGCAGGAACTAGTATAGCCATGTTCCCGTGCTTCAAGAGAATAACTGGTATCGCTGAGAGGCAGGGCCGATTAATTTATCCCTTATACTAATTAACGTGCTTCAAGTTCTACCCTGATTCTAGTTTAGGAGCAGAGCCTTGTTTGCAAAAGCCATCACTGGTGACAGTAAGTCTGCTGTGTAGACATCATGGACATTGTATCTTTGACTAATGTCTAATGGAGTAAATCAACCCCCCAGAAGAAGAGCAAATGTCAATGTCTGGCCCTAGCTAACACAATCACTGCATATTCTTTTAAAATCAGGGGAAAATTAAGACCAAGTTCAGGTACCAATTCTGTTCTCCCAATTGTCAGATTAATCTTCATTCACAAACTTAATCTTTTTATCATGCTGTACCACCTTCCTCTTCGATATAGCATTTCAGCCATAACCAGGATGAGTCTTGTAACATCTTTCTACATAGGAGCACAAGAAGCACCATAACTGACCATAACTGGTCAGACAATCTATCTGGCAAGTAGTAGATGCTTTAGAGGAAGTGCATATAAACAGGACATGTCTAGAGGAATCCATCCCGTCATAACTTCCCTGGCATCAACTGTCATGAGCGTAGGGATGCCAGGATATATCCTTGATTGTTTATTTATTAGCTCTCAGTTGACCTGTCCTCCAGGAATTTGTCAAATCCTTTTTTGAACCTGTTTATACTACCTGCCTCTACAATCTCTGGTGGCATGAATTTCCACAAGTTAATACATGCTGTGTTAAAAAAGTAGTTCTTATTGGTTTTAAACTTTCCTACTGATCATTTTAAGTGGGTGACCCTAGTTCTTGTATTCCAAGACTTGGTGAATAATAGTTCCCTATTCACTTTATTTATACCATTCATGATTTTATAGACCTCTTTCATATCCCCCACTCAGCCTTCTCCTTTCCAAACAGAAGAGTCCTAGCTTTTTTTAGTTTCTCCTGGTACAGCAGCTGCTCCATACCCCTGATAATCTTTTTTGCCCTTCTCTGTACCTCTTCTTACTCCAATACATCCTTTTTGACATATGAGGACCAGAGCTGATCACACTATTGAAGATGTGGTGCACCATGGATTTATTTATACAGTGGCATGATGATGTTTTCCATTTTATTTTCAATTCCCTTCTTATTGATGCCCAACATTTTATTAGCTATTTTGGTTGCCGCTGCTCATAGAACTTGCAGTTTTAATAAACTATCTACAATTAATCTAAGATCTCTTCCTTGATTCATAACAGCAAAATTGGAGCCTAGGACCGTGTATGTATAGTTGAGGTTATATTTCCCCACATGCACTACTTTGTGCCTATTAATGTTGAAGTTCATCTGCCAGTTTTTTGCCTGCTCAGTTTTGTGAGATCTTTCTGCAGCTCCTCACCATCAGCTTGGGATTTGACTACTTAAAATAATTTAGTAAAATCTTCCAGCTTTGTGATTTCACTACACACTCCCCTTTACAGGTCATTTATGAAAATGTTGAATGAAATTGGCCCCAGTTCCTGTGGGACCCCAAAATGACTTTCCTCCATCCTGAAAAATAAGCATTTAGCTCTACTCTGTTTCCTATCTTGCAACCAGCTTTCCAATCCATGAACACACCTTTCCTCCAATCCCATGACAATTCAGTTTTTTAAGAGCCTTTAGGTAAGCGACCTTAAAAGATTTTTGAAAATCCAACTATATTATATTAAATGGATCCCCATTGTACACGTTTTTGTTCACATTCTCAAAGAACTCCAGCACACTGGTGAGACAGGATTTCCCTTGACAAAAATCATACCAACTCTCACCCAGCACATCATATTATATTATCATATATACCATAAACTCCCTCTAGAAGAACTCAACTATCCCAACTATAGCAGCACTTCCTATAGCAACCATACCAGGGAGAGGGGAAGATTCCCAATTCTCCAGTAGGACCTCATAATGGCATTTTGTTAGCCTGGATGTCATTCAGATACTACTGGTGTGAGTGCCAGTGCAAACTTAAATCAGAGATCTAGAAGCACCCCCTGCTCCCACAGACGAAGCTCCAGGCAAAGAAAAGTGATGATCACCGAGGTGGTCTGCTAGCAAAGATAAGCCAGGGAGGCCAATCCACAGGAGATGACCAACTAAATATCACTGATATGATCCAAGTACCAGGAACACTTTCATTTTTGCCACAACAATGGACTACAAGAGCAGATGCTGGGGTGCCAGGGTGAGAATTAAAAAATGGTTAATTATTTCCAGTCTAATACTTGTATTAAATCAGTCATCAGCGTGGCTGAGGATCTTTAGAGTCACAGCACAGACTTCTGCTACTAGAGTTAAGGCGGCAGAAGGTTGTCACCCCTATGCAGGCCAGCATTAGAGGGGGGTGATATGCACACATGTGCGCGCGCACACACATTTTGCCAGTGAGTTTCACAGGTATTTGCTGACAACAAAGGAGGAGTGAGACTCAGGGACCTTGCCTTCCATTCAAGGCTCAGAGGAAAATTTTCTATAGTAGGCAAAATCTCTTCTGCTCTTGCTTCCCCCAGTCTGACCCTTGTCCCCCATTGCCTGGTCTAGTCCATTCTCTTTCCCCACCCAATCACAGTTTCTCACTCATTCCCCTTGTCTCCAGATGCAGTCACCTTTTTCTGTCTGAGCCTCTCCCCTTCAGCTCCTTATCTCTTCTGAGTCTTCCCCTCATTGGTTCCCATACTGACTCACTCACTCACTCACCTACCCAACTCCCACCTCAGCTCCTTGTCCTAATCTCCATGCCCAGGTAGCTTCAGACTCTGGTCCCACTCTCCCCATAAGGCTCCTTGTTCCACTCAGCTCTTCCCAATGTCTTCGCCTTCTCCCCAGTCAACTTCCTGCTTTCTCTGCCTTCCCTTCAGGTAGCGTTTTTCCTCTTTACTGCTTGGACACCAGCAAAGGAAAGCACTCAGGCCATCTCCATTGCAGCAGTGTGTCCTAGCAGGGGTGCCATCAAGCATGACCTGTCCCTCCCCCTCCTGCAAGCATGCTTTAAGCCTAGGAATTGAGCAGTGAGTCATTCCAGGGCTCTCCACCCATGGTTGCTCTGGAGACCCTGGTCTTTGGCAGGCTTGAGAGTAGCTATTAGGGATGACTCTGGAGAGGCTTCACTGGCATAAGAGCGTGAAAGTCTCTCTGCTCTTTGTTTCTGTGCTAAATGTCACCACGGCATTGTTCTCCTGCAAGTTATAGGCTGAAGCCTTTCCAGTGAAGGGGGAATCTTCAGAAAGTTTAATTGCTAAACTCCAACAGGTCTCTATATGTGAGAAATACAATTTTTCAAAAAGCTTTAAACTTGATGGAAATTGGGTAGGTGGCAAAAGGCTTCTTTTTTTTTTTTGACAAGACGACTTCCCTCCCCCTCAAGTCCACGCTTCAAAGTTCAGATAGATTTCCAAACAAGTTTGAAAGGTTTTTTCCACATAGAAAAAACAGCATTCCCCCCGCACAATCTTGTTCTTGGAAATGGGTGAGCCACTCTTACTCTTACTGAAATTGTTCAGGGAAAAAAACAAAACAAACAGCCCTTCAGCATGGAACATTTTAGCCGAATGACTTACCCCTGGCACAAGTATAAGCAACTTAAAACAATAAGGGGAATAACATGGGGCAGCTCTTACAATAAGCAGTACTCATCAGTTCTGCTTATCATAGAATCATAGAAAAATACAGCTGGAGAGGACCTCCAGAGATCATCTAGTTCAACTCTCCCACCAGAGACAGAATCATTCCTATCCAAACCATCTTGTACAAATCCACTGCCTAACCTATTAGCAAAACTACACAATCAACCCTGACACAGCCACAGGACATAACACCCTAACCTGCCACAGGTAAAGCAGGGGGACAACAGCAGCCAATGTCCTGCTGTTAAAATATGCTTGAGATCCAGACAAGAGGACCTTGTCCCCCACTAGAGGAAGGCAAAGACTCCCACAGTCTATACCAATCTGACCATAGAGTAAAATTTATTTCTGACTCCAAACAGGGTGATTAGTCTGACCCTAAGTGGAGTGGCAAGACCCTCCAGAAACCTCCAGGTTTAAAGCTTCAGCAAGAGCAGTAGCACACCACAGTTTAAATCCCCAGCCTTGGCTGCAGCTAACACCCAATACATCTAAAGAAGGCAGAACAAAAAATCAATATGCAGTACTTGTCACAAGCTCCTATCATGAGGGAGAGCTAGCAAACATTTTGGCATGACGTATGACTCAGAGAAATCAGCCAGAGGCAATGCTGGCATCCAGGTGACCTTGGAATAGGTGATAAAATGGGAATGTCCTATTCTCCATATAATCACTAAGGAAGCAATGGGTAAAGATGCATGAGGGATTTACTACAAAGTGAACTGACTTCTCTTCAAAATAAAAATGGAGTAGATGTGCAACACTGCATTTGGATAAATCACTTTATCCCAGGGAAAAGTTACCCCTCAGTAAGCGAGGAGTGAATTTCACCACTGTAAATTACACCAGTCTACCAACTTTGTATCTACTCCCCCAACCAATTTTATCCTGCAGATCACCTTGGTTTACAGACAGTTTGTGACATCCAGCCACCTAAGGTCCAGAGAAGTGGACAGATTTTATTTCATTTCTTCCTTCTGTTAATGTATGCTTGCCCTTTGCAAAAATTATTCAGTCTTAAGACTTCACAAGACCCATCACTACTTCTATTTTTTTAGGCAGTGTGTGTTGCAACTGTGATTTGCCAAGATACTGGAGCGTTTCCTTTGAAGGTGATCTGGTAAGACTTGCTCATTCTGTTGCTGCCAAAGGCACAGCTTGCTGAAAAGCACCCAACCTCATGCTAACCAGCATAGATTTCTCAGAAACTTCAGTTCCTCTTCCAAGTGGAACAAGCCACTGCAAACATATACCAAGTGTGTTGGGCACTGGCTACCCAGCTCATCAGTGCTTTTCAAGGTATTGGTTATATTCTATAAACTAAGGCTGTGCGAGGCTTCGGACCCTGCTTTGGATCAGGAGAAGCTCTGGACGCTTTGGCATCTGAAGCAGTATGTCCGGATTGAAGCGCTGGCTTTGTTAGGTTTTCCAAAGCGGTTCAGAGCTTCCGAAGCACTTCAGAAAAGCTTCGGAGCTGCTTCGGAGATCCGGCCATAGGGTATAATGGGGAATCAATTAAATATCTATAACTTTGTTGTTTTTTGTCTGATTTGGATGAAGCTTGCAGGGGTGCTGCCTGTCAGCAGGTAGGGATGCAGGGTCCCAGAACCCCCCTGCACCGATCTCCTTGACAGCTGGCTGGCTTCATGGCCACAGCAGGGGCTACTACCCCTGCAGCTTTCACCCTGCTGCACCTTAACACACACACTGTCACCCATGTCACAAGTTTTGCTTGTCCGCAGCTCGAGGTGTAGTTTCCCCCAAACCCCTGCACTTATCTCCTTGAAACCTGGCAGGCTTCATGGCCTGAGCAGGGGCCACTACCCCTGCAGTTTTCAGCCTACTGTGCCTTAACACACATAGGGTCATCTACGTCATGAATTTTGCCTGTCAGCAGCTTGAGGTGCAGTTCCCCACAAACCCCTACACCAATCTTCTTGAAACTTGGCAGGCTTTGTGGCCTCAGCAGGGGCTACCATCCCTGCAGATTTCACCTCCCTGTGGTGTAACATGTACATGTGACATGAGTTTTGCTTTCAAGAATTTGGGGTACAGTTCCCCCCAAACCCCTGCACCGAGTTTCACCCAAATCAGACAGGAAACAACAAAGTTATAGATATTTTATTGATTCACCATTATACCCTAGGGCCAGATCTCCGACTGGCTCCAAAGCTTCAGAGCCGCTTCAGCTAGATCAAAGCAGAAACCCGGTCCGGAGCTCCGGATCAGATCCCTGGCATCCGAAGCAGCCGGATCCGAAGTCAGATCGAATAGCTGCCTGCTCACACAGGCCTACTATAAACCCTACCTAATCTAGGACTCGGAAGCTGAAGAGGCCATCTCTTTCACTACTGTTGAGATCAGCTGATACATCCCTTCCAACACTACACAGATGTAGTGCATATCTCATGGCAGAACTAACGGCTATCAGCTTTGAAATTTACTCCCTTTGCTGGTCTACCACTGCCCTTGTTAACTGACTGTTGGGGTCAGCAGGTAGCAAGGCTTCGCTATATACCTATGTATTCCATGGTTTGTGCCTAGGACTAGGTGTTTTTAATTGCTGGCACAGCTGGGCAGCAGGGAAGCCAAGAATTGTCACTGCCTCCAATAGGTATCATCAATGTACAGTCATATAATTATGTGAATATGCCCAGACGCTTTGCTGATGGGTGCAAAATAAACCACTGTATGAATAAATAATACTTGCGAGAGCCCAGATTTTTCAATCTTCAGAACAGAGTGGAAGAACACCTAATCCCTGGCAGCTAAGTGCTATCAGCGAAGGTGGCTTATTTGTTATTTAACAACCCTTTTGGACAGGTCATGCATTTTGCATTTGCTTGACTGTATGATCTCAGCTGATATGCTCCAGATACCACAGGGATGAGGACAGGGTATAAATATCTGTATAGATCATACATTAAATACAAAAGAACTATATTAACACAGCATTAAAGTTCACAGCTAAAAATGACAAAAAGCCAGAAAACACCAAAGAGATTATAGCCTTAAATTATACTCTGTCTGGTATTTTCAGGTCTAATGCTCATGCTGTTCTCACAGGGTAAGTCAGGAGTTACTCCCCTGAAATTCATGGTTACACACAGGTGTGAGTAGAGATTCAGGACTATTAATCTAATATTATAAAAGCCTAAGTCTGTCTGTCTGTCTGTAATGTTTTATTTGCACTCTGATTGGCTGATGGAAACAGCCAGAGTGCTCCAAGCGTGGGGGAGCACCACCATGATTCCAAAGCCGCGCCAAGGACTTGACAGAGGGTGGGGGAGCCACTCCCCCACCCCAGTCCCTGCAAGAGGCAGAACAGTGGAAGCATGGGGCACTAGGTAGTGGCACTCCATCCCGGCCCCCACTCCCCACCACCCCGGTCATTCTTGATGGGCAATTGGCTAGTTCTAATATTATAAAAGCCATAGTCTGTCTGTCTGTCCATAACACTTTATTTGCACTCTGATTGGTTACCTCGGCAGCCAATCACAATGCTGAATGAAACAACCAATCAGAGTGCTCCAAGAGCATTCTGGACAGAAGGTGGTGGCAGCACACCTCCATGACAGCAGGGACAGAGGGCACGGAGCGGGGGAGCAAGGCCAGCAGTGCCTCCCCCCGCCCTGCTCCCTGGAGGCAGCAGCAGCACAGGGTGCTGTCCGAGGGGGATGGCAGGGCAAGCTATCCCCTCCTGCTCCTGGGAGGCAGCGCGGGGTGGTGACGCTCTGTGCCTGCCCACCTCCCACCATTCCTATTCGCACTCTGATTGGCTGACAGAAACAACCAATCAGAACGCGAATACAGCATTCTGACAGGAGGTAGTGACGTGGTGAAGCGTGCACCATGATAGTGGGAACACAGGGAACAGAGAGGGGCCTCAGGAAACAGAGCACAGCTGGCCTCACCCTCTTGCCCTGCTCCCTGGAGGCGGCAGTAGCAGTGGCAATGGAGTGGACGGAACGGGGGTGGAGGCCAGTGGAGCTGGGCGCCCCCACTTCCTCCCTGTAGGCAGTGAATATAGAAGGGGGATGCCTAGGCACCCCCCCATGCTGCTCCCCCTGATGCGAGGGAGGGAAAGGAAGCAGTGGGCCCAGGCCAACACAGAGGTGGCGGGGGGAATGGAGAACCAGGCCCGAAGCAGGGGAGAAGCCCTGAAACGGAAGGTGGATGGCAGTGGTCTGGCCTGGCCCTGAAACGGTGGCAGGGAAGGTGTGGGGGCAGGCCCAGCACCGGCCCCACAATGGCCAAGGGAGGGGGCATGCTGGGCCCGCCTGGCCCCAAACGGAGGGTATGGTGGGGGGG
>NW_017729022.1:62191415-62197268 GCF_001723915.1 Gavialis gangeticus
CCAGCCTGGCCCAGCTGCATGGTGAAATGAGGGAAAGATGGAGCGGTCCCAGCCCCAAAGGTGGCAGGGAGCCAGACTAAGGCCTCTGTCCCTGCCTGCACTCCCCATCCATCATTCTTGACAAGCAATTGGCTAGTATCTCATAAAGTTACAAAGAATACAGCTAACAGCAACAAATGGTGCAGGAAAACATATTTCTGTTTTTGAGTGTCAGTTGAGTACCTTGGGTATAACTGTACTGCCAAGCCCAAAGTCTCAAGAAGCACAAAATATTTTTTTTTAATTATACTGAGTTTTCTGAACTCTCCCTACTCAATTCTAGGAGGTAGAGGGGGAGAGAAAGAGAGAGAGAGATGCTTGCTCACCCTAATTTACTGAGACAGGTGGCTTTGGTTTTGGCTCCTGTGGGAGAACCTCTAGTCCACATATATGCCTGTCTTCTAACCAGCACTTCATTCTGTCCACAACCCCCAAATCAACTTTTTTCCTCAGACCCTACATCAGTTCTGTCCCCATCCCTTAACCATTCCACATCAGCTCTCCCCCATATGAGGTCCACTGGAAATTCATGAGAGGGCTGGAGCTTCTCACTTGGTTGCCAGCCTGGGACCAACCCCACCAAACTCCGGTCACTTGTGAAGAAGTCACAAGACTTGACATCAGTCACCAGTTTCCCTGCATCTTGTTCTCAGGTACCATTTGTGTTATCATACAATGGAGACCAGAACCTTTGCCCCTACACATAGTTAGGCACCTGCAGCTCTTCCTCTCCACCTTGCCTTACTGTCAGACCCTGCTCTCCCTGAACACATGGAAGTGAGGGGCAAATCTGAAAAGACTGATTTTAAATAAACATGCCTACAGTAATTTAGTTCATCCAGAATTGATGCATTTTACCTTTTTTGAAACTGCTGCAAGGTTTAGCAGAGGTATTCTATAAACACACCTCTAAGAAGCACTTTTGTACTTACTTACATATAGTACAAAATATACATGATATCAGTCTAAAGCCATAAGTCCCATGATTTACCATATTGGGCTAGAGCCCAGCAAAGTCAACAGCTGACACTGTGTTGGGCCCCAGCAAAGTTAACAACGTTTAAAGCCATGATGGCCCCATACCTCAGCATTGCTCAGCATGAGTGTGTACTCCAGATACCCACCCCCACAAAGGATCCATGTGCTAATTAGTTCCCCACTCATTATTGAAACCAGGTATTCCTGTCAGGAGTCCTGGGACCCTCCAAAAATGTATATGCAAATAAGGGACAGGGCAACCTGGTCCAGCTCCACCCCATGAAGGGCAGGGCCACACTAACCATATGTGACAGGCTGAGAGAGGAGACAACAGAAGGATTCTGGATGAACTGTTTGGGACCCATTTGGTGATGTTTTCCAGACATTTAAGGCTGGTGAAAAAAACAGGAATAGTTAGATATGGGAAAGAAAGGCACAGCTAAGCTGTGGGAGTGAAGAGGCAGTAAAAATGTATTCAATGTAGTGGCTCACTATGACTTTAAAGAGACAGAGCTGAGGGGGAATGAGTGCAATGGGCACTAATATATATCTTATTCATATGGGCTCTACTAACTTATCCTTGTGGTAGATTCCCATCAGCATCTCAGTCTTTTGGCTAAAATCAAATTTAGCAGCATTTTTAGCACCAAGGGAAGGGTGTCAAGGCTGGATCTGGCCTTCCCAATGCCAGCCTGGCATTGCAGTACTTCCAGGCCCAGTGCCAGTTCCCTTCCGAGGAAAAAAATACTGCCTATTTTTGTTAAGAGGCACAAAAAAAAAAGTTTCCTGTTGATATGTTTGTCCAATATGGGCCATGTGTCTTTTAGTCATGCTTAGTGTTGACTGCATTTAATCAGCTTCATAGGTGGTTTGCATTACTGAGCACATGCTGCTTTTGGCAGCAGTTTAATGACAATGTATTCAATAAAGTTTCTTCATAGACGAATGTAAGATGAGGAGATTTTCCCCCCATGCTGACAGGGGGGAAAATCTCATCTTGTATTTGAGTAAATATAGTACCTCTGTGATTCCTAACTGGGTTGTTATGCTCAATCCTGAAAAAAACTTACATGCCTGCATAGCTAAGACATCACATTGTCTTTACTAATTATTTATGTAAGTAAATGATCCATGTTGCGGTGGGCAGGATTTGGGTTCTGTCAGTTTCCCCCATCACTTGCATGAGTCTCTCTCTCATGTTCCTACTAGATGTGTCTACATGTTTTTTAATGAACATTTAATTTAATACTGTGTGTTTAATTTAGTTCTTGCTTAATGAAGTACTAACTAAATGCACAGTAGTGCTGGTGAACACCTTTTTAGTGACACTATTGTGCAGTAGCCTAATAATACCATGCAGTAGCGTATTAGCACTGTCCAGGCTGTGACGCGCTACTGCGCATTAAGCGTCTCTTGTAGACACGGCCGTTGAGAAGGAAGAAAGAGAAGAACGTAGGGAAATGTAACTGTATAAACACAAGAACTGGCAAAGGGCTGAAACACAAGGGCAGCACTTAACCTGCATTGCATTCAGTTTTATACTAACTTGATTTATAAATTGACTGTGTTTCAGGAACAACCTTGAGTGGTCAAGTGCTCATCCTGTACTACAAGTTTTAAGGTACATATTTTACTGAAAAACAGTACGTATTAAGCTACTTATTAAAGTAGAAAATGGGGAAAGAAAACATGAAAACTGGCTGAGTTAGCACTGCATGAACTAGATTTTGCAATTACTTTTTTTTTGTAAATAAAGAAAGAGGAAAAAAAGAAAACGCAGTTGGTTGATTTGCAAAGCTAACAAGCTCTGACAGTTTTGCCAGGGAACCATGTCACCTTTCTACTATGAGGCTACTTAGCTTGCAGTGCTTGCAAATGCATTCAGTCAACAAACATCCACTGTGAGACTGGCAAACTATTTAGGCTCAGCTCTCGGCAACATCTCAGGGGCACACTGAAGCCATTTTGCCCCAGAGGAGTGAAGTTCCTGCCCACATGGGGTAACTGTTCATATGTTCCTTACTCCTAGCCCCTCCTGCACACCTGCATATGTGCTGGGCAGAATATGATACCCATCGGGCATCTTCATAAGGGCTGGACAGAATCTGATACCCGTCTGGTGCTTGTTAAACAAAAACCATGTGACTTAATTGTCCCCTCATAGGAGCTTGTAGACCAGCATAGCTTTCCTGCCTGTGCTGGAGTGTCTCCTGATTTACACAGGCACATGAGGGTTAAAAAAAGGCAAATACAGCTCTCCCAGACAAAGCCAGAAGCTCCTGGGAAGTTGTGAGAGCAGTGTTACTTTGAGCCTCAAACAGCCTCACTGTCTTGGCCAGTTCTCTTCTTAGATACCTGGTCAAAGGTTTGTCTGTACCTAGCAGCCCCACTGGAGCAGGCGAGCCCATTTCAGAGCCCCTGTACCCTATAATTCTCATAGCACATCCAGCTGTATAACAGCACCAGCACAAAGAGTGACTTCAGAGAATGACAGTGCTCAGAGGGACTGGACACAGCGAAGACTTGAGAAGTAGAGAGAGCAATTCCTTTGTCCTTAGTTCTTCTGGGGCAGAGGTTGTCAACCGGGGGTACACCCCCGCTCTGGGGTACTTAGAAAGCTCTTTGGGAGTACGTGGGGGCGGGTGGGGACGGAGCTTGCCTTGGGGTGCGGCAGCAGCATCTCCCCCAGTATGTTTGCCTCTTACCTGGGGAAAGGGAAAAGAGGAGGTGGGGCACGAAGGGTGCCGCCAGCCCCACAAGGCACACCTTGGTGCTCCCCACGCCCCACCCCAGCTTGCTTTCCTGATTGGCCACTGGGCTGCTGCGAGGGTTTCAATGGCAGGTGGGGTAAGCATGTTTCTATGCCTGCTCCCAGGAGCAGAGCTGGGGGGAGTGGGTGAGGAGTCAGGGGGGCAAGCAGGGCTGGGGGGGGATTGCTCACAGCAGCTACCTCGGCCACCACCCCACGCTGCTTTCCCATGGCTGGTTGCATGCGCGGCTCCACGGGCTGCTGACCACCAGCAGCAGCACGGGGTGGTGGGTGGTGGCGGCGGCTGCTGCGTGCGAGCACCCTGCGCCACATCTAGCTGCCGCCACCAGAAGGGGTACACTTGCTAAAAAAGGTTGAAAACCCCTGTTCCAGGGGTCTGAACATGCTGTTGGAATGCCATGACTGGGAGCACCATGCAGAGGAGGAGGAACAGCGTTCGCATGGGAAGAGCAGAGGCAGCTAGCTCCCTTCCAACGATACCTTCTCTGCATTGGCTTTAAGTAACAGCAACACAGCTGGACCTGGAGACAGTGACAATGACAGCAAGAGTATCAGCAGGAGCAGAAGCAAGTGACAGCGACTGAACTGAGAATGTAAACCCCAAAATTAGGGCTAGACTAAGAGACTGAGACTGGATTAGGGAAAGAACTGTAGATGGGTGCACAGGAGTACAGGTGTGTTAATTGTAACGGGTGCACGGGCTTTAAATGTGGTTTAAGGTATATGAAGGAAAGCTTATGCTACAGTGTGTGTGTATTTTTAAGCTGCTTTAAATAAAAGCAGGGAGCCTCTCTGCTCAACATGTTTGTCCCTCCAGCACCACAAACTGAACTGTACAGACAACACAGCAGAACCTCCTGAGTGTCATGTGACTGCTTCCCTCAGGCTGCCCATTTCCAGCAGTGCTTTAAGGCCTCCTGAGCATCATGTGATGGCCCCACAACCCTGCCAACCTTCAGCAACGCACTAGAATTCCTTGCATATTGTAGGAGGGCTCTGCAGTGCCGCTTTGGCTCCTTAATGCTTTGCACTGATCTCCCAAGATGGTCCAATCACAGGAAGTCTGCTACACCACCCTGCCTTGATCCCCTCCGGTCACAAGGCTTTCTGTAACACTGCCTGCTCTTTCTTCCTGTCCTAAACCGCTTTCTATTAAATTAGAAAAAGGAAATTTGCACTACAACATAATATTCTGCATAGCTTTTAAAATCAAATCTGCATTGGATAGAACAAAGCAAAAATCTTGCCAATGTCTGAGCCAGTAACAACCAAAAAGTAATCTATTTTAGTAAAGAGAAGAAAAGATCCTGCTAGATACTGTCTGGCATTTCTTTTCCTTCAGCCACTTGCCACTTGAGTTCCTGGAAAGCTTCAGAGAGCCCGAAATAGAAGCATTTGTTATAGTGTCTACTTCTGTTTAGTTAGTTTTGCAGGAAATACATGTGATTTTCTGCAAATGTCACTCAAGAACTGGACTAACCCTCAGAAAATGAATGTCTCTGTTCATCCACCCATCCAGGATGGGTGCAGGCAGCAGACAGGTTCCTACACACCACCCTGATGGCACTGGCTGAGCCCTGAGCTGGGAGGAGTACCTCTGGGAAGGAGGGAAGAGAGGCTGGTCTCGATGCCCCATTTTGTCCTTGAATCCTCTGCAGAATGCCACTGTGGGGGAGGGGACCTGTTGGGCTATCTGCCTAACCCAGGACTCAAAATGAGAGAAAGGGGACCAGCTATGTAACCAGAATCCCTGTGTTCTGCTCCTACCATAATATTTGAAATGGTGTAATCAAGCTGGCCCACTTTTCCACATACACAGATTAGCTGTTGATCCTCTAGTATTAACCCTATTACCTCCTGCCAGAGTAGGGCGCAAGCTCTCTCTAACAGAGAAAAGGTTTAGTTTAGCTCCCATGGAAGTTCCTTCTCAGCAGCCCAACCCAATTCAACATCCAGTTTATATCAACTCCCATCTATTTATTCCTTTGCCATTCATTGCATATTATTTTTTATCTGTGATTTCTCCCTTTACTTTACCACTGAACTGGAACAGGTTTTCACCAACA
>NW_017729022.1:62202268-62210463 GCF_001723915.1 Gavialis gangeticus
TGAAGTGTCCCATCTCTCCTCCAGCTTTAAGTCCACAGACACAAATAGTGTATCATATCATATCACCTAAGCCTGGAAAGGGCAGGAGTCTACCAACAACATATTTTCTAGGGCTGTTTAAATGCTGCTTAAATATTCCAAGTGCTGTGGTATCTACTGGCTTCATTTGGAGACAAATGGTGAGATATTCAACACTCCCTAAGGGACCCAAATGCCCAATTCCCCTTAGAATTAAAGAGACCTGTTTATCAAAACCCCATTAATCAGTTGTAAGAGTCTCAGCCCAGTTGCATGGATTGCACTGCTCTTTGAGATCTTTCAGATTTCATCCCATAAATCAGTTACAACATCCTTGCATCACTCTAACTTTCCTTTCCCTTGTTAGCATTAACGTCCAAGTGCTTCCAAATGGGTATTATATTCCTCAGTAATTGGTGTTCAACACTGCAGTTGTGCACATTTAAATCTGTTACTCTTTCCCCATAAGAGGGCTGCAGGGACTAATTATCAGTTTGGCTTTCCTATTGGAAGGACCCTCTGGTTCATCAGTAGCTTGCTGGCAGTGAGGTACCCAGAACAACCACAATATTCCAGATAGAGCATCACAAACTTTATGGAGAGCTATTATCTCTAGATGCCCTAGAATCATTGGTTTGGAAGGGCCATCAAGGGTAATCCCGCCAACCACATGCATGAATGCAGGAGGTGCTGTTCCTATAGCACCCCGGGCAAATAGCTCCACATTCATGGCCCAGAATCACGCTGGCCCTCTTTCCTAACAAAAAATCCTGTTGCAAATTAACATATAATTTGCTCTTCACCAACATCCCAAAGTCCCTCAACGTTGCTGCTTCCCTAGCGTCTCTCTCCCCTTTGGATATTTTTTTCCATAAGCACATTGGCCTGTATTTTCCGAAGATGAGTCTAATTATATTACTTCCTTGCTCAGATGCCTAACTGCTGCTGACCCCTTTGTGCTACTTCTCTGTCCTTAGTGAAGCTTCTGGCCAATTTTGTATTATTCCCAAATGTCATTAAGATGATGTCTGCTCCCCCTCCCAGATCATTACTGAAGATATTTAATAAGACTTGACTTGACAACAGCCCCTGCTATACACCACCAGGCATCTAACCGAATCAGTCCATTGCTGTGTATCCTTCCTCATTGTTTAACATGTCTCAGCCAGTTCTCAGTTCATGTGACAGGGCTCCCAAGCAAGCCTGTTTGGATGAATGTTGAGAATAAGATTTCATGAAACACTGCATCCCATGCTCTAATCAAATCTAACTACGTTATTTATGCTGCTGCCTTCCCTTTGGCCTATCTGCTGACATGTCTAGAAGGCACATGGCAAGCTGGTGCAGTGTAATCTTGTAACCAAGATGAGGCAGATATCACTCACAGCACTCATAGTTATCCCCAGCAGAAACCCAATAGCTAAGAGACCGCAAACATGGAGACTACTGGACTACTAAATATTCCTTTCCCCAACAAAGTGAGACTGAGAAGTCACTGGGAATCTGTACGTATTAGCCCAGGACTGAATCCCATTTTAACCAGTCTGAGGGATAACAGCAAAAACCCTTTAGCAAAGAGAACCAGCAGCCTGAAGTATGTGCAATATAAGTGGAAATTTCCATGCCAAATTTGGCTGTGACAGAAAAGGAGTGTAAGTTACAGCAGATTTCCAACCATCTTACACCTGAAGTAGCAACATGGAGTTGTTTGAGCTAAGTCAGCAAGTCAGTGAGTATCTATGCAGATGAGTATGCTTTCCTTGCCTCAAGGGGGCAAAGGGAGGGGTGCGTATGGGAAAGTGGAGTTGTGGGAGAAGGCTGTTCCTGCACAAATAAATACACATGCACACTTCACCATCCCCAGCACTTTCCGAATACTCCTCTCCTGGTGTGCATGGTATAATTGCCACTAACTTTCAATACACCTGTGAATGGCAGTCAAATTCTGCTCCCCAAATATACTGTAAAGACTGTGCCGTACCACATCCACCCCCACTACTGGGGAACTGCAGCTTCCACCCCCACTGAAATCACCACTGAGTTTAACTCCAGCTTGGACCAGCTCTGTAGCTGTAGGGCTGAGGAAAAGCCTGATGCAGTGTGTAGGAGATGGGATGTTTGGAGACTCTGACTACAGACGAATAATAGAAGCACAGAGAGGTAAAAGGGGTACTGGCTTACCATGGAGTAGACATCTTTTTTCCTACGCATTGGTAAATGAAAATTTAACCCAGAGCAACTGAGTTCTGTTTCAGTCAGAGTGAGCAGCCCCACTCAAGCTTTCATTTACCACTGGCTAAGAGTGGGCATATGGAGGGATTAGAACATGCCAGCTGCTTCATGGTAAATCCCTGCCCCCTTTCAACTCACTGCAATTTGACTGTTTGTCCATCACTTTGAGTTCTGCTTCCAGTTCTGCCACTGGCCTTGGAAAGTCGCAGCACTTCTCTGTCTGTCCCCATCCCCTTCTGCCCTTCATCCAGCTGGCCCACTTAGGCCACTCGCTGTTCAAGCCAGGGATTGATTCTTGCTGTGTGGGTAGCACAACTCAGCTCTGATCTCAGGGTGAGACCTCCTAGGACAGAGTTTCCCAACCACCAGGCTGCAGCCTGGTACTGGGCCACAAAGGGTTGGCTGCCAGGTTGTGGCACAAGCCCCCTGCTCAGACCCTCATCTGTGCTACGGACCAAGTGGCTTCTGCCGCCGGCAGTCAGATATGGGGTTAAAGTTGGGTGGCGGGGCAGCCTTGGGAGGGAGGCAGCTGGCTCCATGTGCCCCAACCCACTCCTGTGTGGGTCCGCAATATAAAAAAGGTTGGGAACCACTGCCCTAGGGCAGTGTTTCTCAACCCATGGGTTGCAACCTAAAAGTGGGTCGCAAGAATATATGAAAGGGTTGCAAACAAACTTTAAAAATGAATTCTCCTTTAAAGGAGAAAGACTTGGGAAACAGTGGCTTTTCCCTTGCAGGCTGGCAGAGTTCCAGCCTGAGAGCTGCTTGGGGCTCTCCCATGCTCCCCACACACACACCCCTGCCCCACACAGTGGGGGGCTGGGAGGCACCAGGTCAGGAGTGAGGGGCACTGGGCTGGGACTGGCCATCAATGTTCACAAATGGGTCCTGATACAAAAAAGATTGAGAACCACTGCTCAAGAGACAATGGTGATACAAATAAATAAAGGCTGACAGCAGCCTGGGATGAAAGGAGAAAGACATGAAGGAGAGCTGCTTTCATTACCCTCAGCTGGACAATTCCCCAGACGGGTAGAGCTCACACATGTTGGAGGCAATTGTTTGTCCTGCTGTGTAGCAACTTGGTGTTTGCTGTTTTCTCCAAGCAGCTGCTCTTGGAAACACCCAGGATCAAGCTACCTAGCTCACCCTATTTCTAAAACAGAGACATGCCCAAGCTGCTTGTGTGGTTTTAAATTGAACAGTGCTTTGGTCCCCAGAATTAAACATTCCCAGGGAATGGAAAAGCCCTGAACAATAAGCAATACATTTGATCAAGTACCATTTTATTAATTTATGGAGCCAAATTCAGAGCATTCAGGTCACACCCTTCCTCAGAGACTTACATGGGCCCAGAAAACAGCTGATATCAGTTTTCTGCTAGCAGATAGGAACAGCATGGTATCTGAAAGGTAAGGGTGGGGAGCACCTGGTGAACTCAGGTTAAGTGGGAATGGGACAAAGAGTCTTTCAACTCTCAATTGCTGCTTTCAGTGAATGTCCTAGGTCAGGGCAGTGACTGGATTACTCAGGTGTACCCACGCTAAACTGCTATCTACAGAGCTTCCCCACGCTTCTAATGCTTGTGCAAACTTGAGCATGCAGCCACCGGCGTTTAACCACTGCCTCACCTAAATCTATGCGACTGTGGTAAAAAACCTAGGGCTTTATCTTCATTGGGACTGCCACTGGGGCTACCACAAAGGAGGCTACACTACAAGGGGCAAAAGTGGGAGGTTTTTAGATCTTCTAATAGGAAAAAGCCCTGCTTAAACAGAAGTGGGATGAACAGGAATGGGGGAAGTAGACTTTTGATGATGGCATAGAGAATGAAGGTGGCATAAGGACTGGGGCAGCATAGTGACCAGACAGGAACTTGGAACACATGGCTTCTATTTTCAGCCCTGCTCACTCAACAGGTGAAACAGGCAAGTTCCTTAAGTTCCCTTTGCCCCAGTTTCCCTGCTGGTAGCACAGGGGTGATAATTCATTAACATGCTGGGGGTTATTCAGCTAAATTGCTAAGGGAGAGGAAAGTGCTACTAGTGTCCGGCTGCAGCCTGTGTGAAATGGGTTGGGTGCCTCGGTCTTGCTATCAACAAACAAGTCCTTACATTACTACACAGCTCCACATGCACAGACAAGGCCAAGTCTCAGCAGAGAGGCAGAGTTTTATCCAGGCGGATGGATATCAATGGAGAACAGTGCCTGTGCTGTCACCGCAGCTATAAACTGTGGTAGGGAAAGAACTCTGTTCTACAGGGCAGCTGAGCCAACACCTGTCACCAGCACCAAATTCATCTAACTTTTTGCCAAATGTAAAGAAAGAACCCTAAATTGTCTGCCCACTTGCTACTAGTTCCCATTCCCCTGCATCTTTGAAGCTGCTGCATCTCACTGTCAGAAGCACTCTGGAAATCTGAGCTTCCTCCCTGCAGCGCCCAGATGGATATTCCAGCAATGAGAAGGCGACAAGGTAGATTTGCACCTTATAGACTAACTGAAGCAGAGTATACGCATATATATAGTACAAGCTTTCATGGGCTGAAGCTCACTTCATCAGATGCTGTGAAAAGATCTGCACAAAGTGGTATAAAAATGAGAAAGACATTTGACCACAAAAAGAAGAGAGAAGAAATGCCAACATCTCCACAAGATACAAGCCCCCTACATTGTAAACTTATCACCAGAGGCTTCTCTTTAATGAGAAGCAACTCATAGGATCTTCTAGGACCCCTACTGTGCTTCATCCATTAAAGGCAGCACCCACTCATGCTAGACTGCAAGCATCAGCAAGAAGGCACCAGCTCTCAATCAGTGTTGGTGCAGTGCCACACACACCAATGGTGCTCCACATCAGATACTGGCAAAGCACAGTATGACCTAAGTGCAAGGTCATGTACAGCAGGACTAAACCCAGTAAGTTCTTCTGTAAGCTGGGAGGAAGTTTATCAGTTGGATGTGAATAAGGAGGAAAAACATTTAAGTGTGCTAGCTACTTACAGGATGAGCTCCAACAGGATGTACCCATGAAAAAGGCAAAAGTAGGATGTCAGAAGGGGTATTTCCAGTAGAGAGAAAGGGACATATTAATACCACTGTTTAAGACATGACTGAGATCTCATCTGTGTACATTTCTGATCGCCCATGTTCTGGAGTGGCAAATGCAAACTGGCACCAGTACAGGGAAGGGTTACTCAGGTGACAAGGGGAATGGGAAGCTTATCTTAAAGAAGACCAAAATTACCTAGCTTGTTTAGTTAAGCTAAATGAAAGCTGAGCGAGAATCTGACTGCTGCACCCATAATACATTAGGCAGGCTCTCCTTGTTGACCCTTGGTATTGCTATTTGCAATGAAAGTCAGTCACAAAGATGAATCCCATTCTATCCTACCTCAAGGTCAAGCAGAGAGCTGGCAATCACACAGGTGCAGATTGGCTTAGCTTTATGGTGGACACCCAAGGTAGCCTGCTGTAGCTGGGGAACCACTGTGGAGCAAGTATCTGAGTTCACAGGAGGAGCCAGCAGGGTTTTTGGAGCAGAAATAAGCTCCTAATGGAAACCATCTCTTGCTTTATCTCCCTCCAGCCTTTGGGAAGTTAGAACCCTGCAGTATTGGAGTGAAGTCATAGCTACAGAAAGAAAGAGGAAATTCTGCCTTAGAGGCTGGGGGTGCAAAAGTCCTTGTAGGTCATGTCATATTCAGCCTCCTTGGGCACCATATTCTCCACCACTGGGGCCAGGTCAGGCAGGCAAGGATGTTTCCACTACCCTTGCAACAGATTTCACTAGCAGTTACATGCCAGGAGATTTACCAGAGAAACCCCATTCCCTCAGGTAATGATCCTGGTGTACAGCTAAATAGGCCCAGACAGACCACATTAATCATTCCCAGAGCTGTCTATCTCCAGGCGTAGCTACCACACTCTTTCCTTCCGACCCCCATCCCAGGCACGTGCAATCAGGCAGAATGGGCATCTTGTTTGACAAAAACAGATTATACCACTTTGGAGAAACAACCACCTCCATGTGGGTGTGAAGCAGTGCTGGGGCAACAGGCTGGCCAGTCTGGTCACACGTCACCCCCAAGTCACCTTCCCTTTGGATTGTTTTCTACATGCATTATTTTGCTTAAAACAGGGAGCTGCTGCAGGGCAACTCGGGTGTGTATGTGTTTGTGTGTGCGCACGTGTGCCCTGTCATGTGTACACGTGTATGCATGTGACTCTGTGTATGTGTGCGCACACGCGTGTGTGTGTGTACACACATGCCCTCTCCTGCCACATTGCCCTCCATGCTGTGCTGCTCCCCTTCTCCTTGGAGTCCCAGCTGAGACCTCAAATCTCCCTCCCTCTAGCTCTGTGTTTGCAGCTTGCTCCCTTAATCCAAATGACCTTCTTGCCACAGACCCAGCTATGGGATCAGCCTCACAAGAGGGAAGACTCCCCTCCCCACCCCCCTTACACAGCCAGGGAAACAGGCTGCAAGGACCTCTCCCTCTTTCCCTGCTGCTAACCTCCCTCCCCCTTGACCCAAACCCCAACAAATGAAGGAGGGTGGTGGGGGAGGAATTAAATGCAAAGGGGTTCTTAAGGTGGGCAAGAGGATCAAATGCAGAATCCCCCATAATCTTCTACAACTAACTCCCCTCCCTCACAGCTCTGATCAGCTCATCCAGCTAGCAGTAGCAGGACTTACCAGGGCACATGCTTAGAGGCTGGAGGAGAAGTGAAAAAAAAACGCTAAAATGCAGAATCATCTTGACATTTTTGCATGTCTCCTCACAACATTTCTTCTCCCCACACCTTTAACTACATCCATCTGTGCCCTGAAACTACTCTTGCTAAAATTAAAAGTGGAAAGGACACAAGCATTTTTTTTGTTCTGTTTTGGTGTTTTGTTTTGTTTTGTTTTTGGGGGGGGGGGGCTGGGGAGCAGCCCCTGTAATCCTTTCCTGCCTTTCCCCTCAGTTCACCCCTTGGACTGGGTTCTCTTCTGGATCACATCCAAGTGCCCACCCTGCTGCCTGCAGCCCTGTCCCTGGGGGTTTGCTCCAGGGCTTGTGCCCTACCCCCAACCCCACTCTGCCTGGTCCCAGCTCTCTGACTGGGAATGTGAAGCAACCTGAGCTAGGGTTTCCATGAGAAGACACCACCACCACTGCTGCCTCCCTGCCTTAGAGGTCACTTTGCAGAGACAGCTTCCCTCTGCCTGCTTTGATGTCTTGGGAGGGTGGGTGGATTCCAGGCCCAGGAGGAGGAGGAGGAGGGAAGGGAGGAAAGCAACTCACTGACCCTTCAAATACTGGGCAAGCTGCCTTCCTCCTCCGGCTGGCTCATACCCACCCACAAAAGGAAGGACATTCCCCCTCTGTTCAGTGTCTCCCAGTCAAGTTCTGCTCACAGCTACCCCATGAGTGCCAGACATACACGCACACGTGCACACACAGAGGCACGCACACACAAACGGCCAGATGTACACAAGCCCACACATGCTAGATGCATGCGCACACAGACACACACAAATGGACAGGATACCCGCGCGCGCACACGCAACCAGATGCGCACACACACACGTACACGCAGACACGTGCACAAATGGACAGATTCACACGCGCGCGCAGGCGACCAGACGTACAAGCGCACAGACACACGCACACATGGACGGATGCACACGCACACATGTAAGGATACACACGCAGAAGCTGACGCGCACAGATTCGGGCCCGCACACACACACACGCACACGCACAGCCAGACAGAGGCGCGAGACCCGCATCCGCCGCCCGGCCCCTCGCGCCGCTCACCCAGGAGACGAGGCGCAGGGCGGTGTGCGGCTGCCGGACGAAGGTCTGCGGGTCGAAGGCGCCGCCGGCCTTGCCCGCCCCGTACGCGCCCCCCTCCATGCTGGGGCTGCCCCGTGGCGCCGCGCGCGCTCCTGCTGC
>NW_017729022.1:62210692-62218641 GCF_001723915.1 Gavialis gangeticus
GGCCCGCGCTGGGCTGGGGTTCGCCTGGCTGCGCGCGGCCGCTGCCGCCGCCTCCTTCTCCTCCACCTGGCAGTGGGGCTCCCACTTGGCTTCACCCCCTTCTCCCCGCGCCACTCCCCTCGGGTGAGGTGGGCCTGCCCTATGCAGGGGCTGCAAACATGAGGAGGGGGTGTCTGGTGCTCTGAGAGCCCCCCGCTACCTCCCTCCCTGCAGGTCACTGGCCAGGACGCTGGCCAAGGGTGTCTGTGTGCCCTCTGGGGTGGCAGGGCCCTGCCTGGAGACAAAGGGAGGGGTCAGGCTTCCCGAGGCCCAAGAGGGTTCGTCGTTCCCGGCTCCATGTTCAGGAGCCACCTTCAGCCTCCCAGAGCACTTGAGGGAGCTGAAATTCTCACTCTTCACTCAGCTCATTCCTCACGGCCTTTCACTGTGGAAAGAGCAGCTTTGACTAAGGAGCAGACTGTGGCTGGCCTTTGGCAGCAGTGGCATAAAGGAGCAGGAAGGGGAGTGCAGTGGCTGCTAGGCCAAATTTTTCCAACTATTTGAGCTGGTCTAATACAAGATACCAGGTTTACTCAGAGAACCATGGCTGCTAGGAATAATCACAGCCCCCTGCCCCTTGCAGCCTCCAGCCCTGGATCCTGCTTTGGGCAGGAGGGAAGTAGCTAGTGATGTTTCCCGCTCTGGCAAGTCTGAGCTGCAGAGCAGCCAACTGGCAGCTCGGAGGAATCTGTTTTGATGGAGTTGCAGACCTGGTGCTGGGTCTGACACAGCTCAGGCAGCCAGGGCGGGTGGGAACCATCCCTGTTAGAACTGGAGTCAAAAAAAAGGATGGTGGGTGTTTGCAGCACACTCTTGGGCTTTTAACAACCACAATGTGCTGGCACTCGGCTCAGGTGCATATCTCCACTGTATATACCAGTGCTCAACCTCCAGGCGATAGACCTGACCACCCCACAGAGCCATGTCATCTGGCTTACAGGTCCAAGGGGAAAAAGTGGCAGCGTTAACTGGTAATAGTCCTATGTTGCACTGGCACCTGGGGTCTGTCCATGGACAGCATCATTTTGACTCCCTCTGAGTAGGCTCAGATGACAAGAGTCCTGAATGTGCCAGTGGCTGGTCCAGCATGAAAAGTGAGCCCCTAAAATGGTGAGATGATAGGGGGTGGGATATTTTACTGACCTTTAGGTCAGTGCTTCATGTTTTCAAACATCTCTGTGAAACCATGAAGGCTAGAAATACACTTTTTAAAGACCAGTAGCTAAGATTTGCATGCCATCTCATGCCTTCAGGAACTGTGGTTTTCAGAGAAACATCAAATACGATGAGATTCAAAAACACCATGAGAGTTGGCAGCACTGCTGATCTGTACTGGAATTCCCACCACTGTTGCCATTGGGGGGACTGGAGAGGTAGAAAATATTAAGGGAAACAAATTAGACACAGCTCTGACTTGCCCACATGAGACTTGCCCTGATTCTCCTTTTTGCACATACTGATTTTACAGTACTCCCACTGGCTTCAGTAGACTTTCTCCTAATTTACCCTGGTATATTGGAAATCAGAAGCTTTTATAATCCTCTGTCCCTTGGTGGGTTAACTGCTTTGTTTTTCTCTCTCTTGTTCACCTTGCCTTTCTCAGCAGTGCCACCTCCTTTTTCTTCCCCTATTCAGTACCCTCTATTCTAATCACTGCTTTCTATTTAAAAGCTCTGTTTCCTGCAGTCCTTTCACAGCATCTGACGAAGTAAACTCACTGCTTACAAAAGCTGATGCATGTCTGATTTAGTTTATTAGGTTTATATCTGCCTGACTTCAGACTGACATGGGTAACTACCTTTACCAATTAGTTTTTAACATGTTTATTTTTTCAGCTTTATCAAATCCAGGAAGCTGAAACTGTGTCAGGAGTCCGTGTGCATTACCTGGGGTAAACACCACAGCCATCTTTTTTTACCCATCAAAGCTCTGTTTTCCTTTCATTCTTGCTCCCCTACATATACATGTTTGCTGGAATATTTGTTTTTATTCCTTGATATCAGTTTTCCCTGCTGTACAGAATAAATCCAGAATCTCATGTGAACACACAATTCAATCTGCCACAGATAGTTCAGGCTGAGCCCACACCAACAAAAATGCAAACACAGCCTACCAAAAGTAAACCTCCCATTTATCAAGAGAATTGTCCAGCGTTAACCCACAACCTCAATAAAAAGCCTGGGGAAATGGATGTTGCAATGTGCCCTGAAGGTGAGCAAGCTAGGGGTTGTTTAATTTAGCTTCTTTAGATATGCAGGCTCTGCCTCTTCAAATATGAAGAGTGCCTGGTTGAAGGGGGGTGAAATTGTAAGAGGTTTGCTTAGCTTTGCATGGGGGAAGGCAAGAGTCATGTGAAGGGTAAGATGGTAACTGTCTTCTATTTTGATTAGCCCCAGAGGTACTTTATCAGCTGATTCAGCCAATATTAGCCTCTTTATTACCAAGATGTGTTCTGGACATCCAAGCAAGTAGGTGCCACCTGGACCAAGACAGGGGCAATGTCTGCTTTAAATTCTGTAACCAAAATCCATTCTGACAGTGGGCTGGTCTTGTTGCTGCTAAAGACAATGGCAAAACTTGCCCTGACATTAGTGGGAGCAGAACTGACATACAACTGTACAAAGCAGATATACTCCTATACACATCTGTATGGCAAACCATGGAACATGCAGGGATCTGTGTTACCCAGTTACTGAATTTGGAGCAACTTGTGGGTTACTGGAAGCATTTAAGTAAACCCCCAAGACAGCTATGAAGGCACTTGGAAAGGCTGCAAAAGTTTCAAGTGTCCAGAAGAATGACTCTAAACCAGGGTGCCATGAGATCCTTTCTAGGGTGATGTAGGGTGTTGGGTAATATTAGGAGTACAAACACCTACCCATGATTCAAAAGATAAACCCAGAGGTTTCAAATAGGAATCCATTGTGTCAAAAACACTCTGACCTGCCATCATCTTTCTGACTATTTTGCAACAGAAGAATTGCTCTACTATTTTTCCATAGTCAACAAATGGCTAAACGCTGGCATTTTCTGAGGTGTGCCTTTTGTTTAAAAAGGTTGAGAATCACTGACCTGAAATATAAGATTCACTGAATTTAAGGATAAGTCCCCAGGTAAAGAGAAGGAGATTGTGATGCTAGATGAACGTTTGAAACATCACAGCATTTTGGATGGACAGCTCTGCTTGGTTTGGAACTGGTTGGCTTTACACTGTGCAAAACAGCTTCAGAGGGTGACCATGGAGGAAGGACAGTGATTGTTCTTTGCTCCATGCTGCTGAATTCAGCTAGGTGTGAAAAGCAGGAAAGTTGGCTGGGTGACTTATCTACTGTGCAGCAGTAAGAAGCATGTCCTCCAGATAACACCTATGCACCAACTCATATTTCTTTTTACTAGGAATATTGTAGTAGTGCTCCATTGGAAACACACTTAACTCCCATGGAAATGATGATGCTGCTACAGCTTGGATCACTTTTTGCAGCAGCCTACATCCTGAATCATTCTTCAAGATCTCTGCGCAGAAGGTACCTCCTTCACGGTCTTTACTCTGCTTCCTAGGGAACAGCCACGATGAAGAGGAGTGCTTGGTATCAGAGTTATAACTGAAGTCGGCTTCAAGAGTCAAATGTGTGCCACTAGGGGCTAGAGTTTGTGTCAGGGTGGTGGGCCTCCACAAAGATGGATCCCCTGCAGGTTCTTTGCCAGGTCAGGGATGGGCCCTGATGCTTTCTCCCCAGGATGCAAATCCCAGCTTATGACAGGGAAGTCTGTAAAGGGATCTTCATGCAGATTGTCACTGTTTCTCCCTGTGGGTTTTACTTGGTCTGCAGAGGCCAGAGCTGCGGAGGAGGAACAGAAGGTCTCTAAAAGATTATTAATCCTGTATAATATTTCCATGTGCATTCCTTAAATAGTTTAACACTGAATAATGGAAGAACAACTACACATCACTGTGCCATTCTGCTCTCAAGTACTTCAGTGCACTTGACAGCAGAGTTTGGCTCTCCATGTATCCCTTGGTTTTTACTATTTAATTAGTGTTTGCAATAACCTGATATAATAGCAGCAAGCAGCACTTACACAACGTTACAGGTGAGAACTCAGCCCAGAGTCCTGGCAGTAGACATTCCATTTGGCTTTGCACCAACACAAAGTGCGCACAGCTCCCACTCCATGGCAGGGAGCTGTTTTCAACCATTATGACCTCAAAAGCAGGGTATTGGCAGAGCAGCCCTATTTCTTGACATAGAACATGCCCACATAGCCTCACTAGCAGGAGAGCAGACCTCCCAAGTACAATTTAAAGGCTCCTTCCCTTGGCAAAATTCCCAGGGAGATTAGTGGGTAAACACCACCTGTCCTATCCTATCCTGTGAGTGAATATCCTAGGGCACTGCAGCCTTCTTGGTGCAGGGACAGGTGATCTGAAACCCTCTGCATCAAAACTGATGTAAATCAAACCTCTTCTCTCTTGAGCAACCTGAATGTATTGGCTTATTACTCATTACAAATCTATTTAGCATCTGAACATTGCAGGGCTGGGCTTTGTTCAGCTGTTTATTTTCCCCTAACAAGTTAATTATAGTTATTTTATACAGTCTCTATTACCTTGTTCAGCTTCACTGGCCTTGGTTTACTTGTGAAATGCACAGAATCTCTGTACCCCACAGCAAGTGCTGTGGGTAGTGGCATAAGGCAAGAACTAGGGTCATGGGCTCAAGGTATCTTGCTGGTTGTGCTAATGCCTGATTGGGAGTTTCATTTCTCAGATCCCAAGGTTGTGCTGGGCTGGAGGCTCTCAGCTAACCTGGACTCTCAGGTTGACTGGACCAGACTGATCACAGGTGTTACTTTACGTCAATCAATTTATACCAGGTAGGGCATTGGGCCATTTGATTATGCTACTGATTTCTCAGTGTATATTTGTCTGACTGAGAAGGTGGGTGATAGATAGTTATTTTGAATTGCAGGCCATAAAGCTGATTATTTTGAAGATTTAACTTTCAAAGATTAGGAAGACTGGATCAAGCTGGGCCAGGATCATTGAGATGTCAGGCATCCTCCTGCAGATATTTTTCTCAGCCTTGCTTCCCCCAGACAGACATTTCCCCCCAGGGATGATCTCTTATCTGACCTCCCAGTTGATTATTTGATCTGCCTTCTAAGTTAAGCAGCTGAGACCAGCCCAGAGCCAGAAGCAGTGAGGCGGCAGCAGCCAGCTGTGTGATGTACTTGTTACCTTTTGCTAACCCTCATCAGCCAAACTGCCTTAATCTCACCTGAACCCAACATCTAAACCTCATCAAGATTTTAGGGGATTTTTTTCCTCCAACACATGAATCTTTATCCACACTCCTGTGATGCTACATTTTTTGTGGCTGGGGGACAGCAACACTCCTATATGTGTTTATTTAATTAGTGATGGGGTACTGATATCTTTTCTTATACACAATGCTTTAAAAAAATAGAATATTTTCAGTAAGTTTTGCCTTTAAATTATGTTTTAATCACTGAGGCACTTCAGTTGTGGTTTGGAAATATTCCAAGAGTTACAACTCTGAAATGTCTGATTTATATTGTTGGCTGTTTTCCTGACTGACACCCATTCTGACCTTGAGTGTTTGTCCTTTGCCTCAGGATGGCAGATACTGGGATCTTAAAGACAAAGTTCCCAGTGGAAGAGAAACCAGTAATATAGAACCCAGCACATTCTAAATAAAACTTGCTGTATTTATGTATACCCCAGTTCTAGTATAGGATTGTTATACAGCCATAGGTGCTGTCAGGAATCTCAGCTCAACATCAATGCCTGGTTTCTAGCAAGTATCTCTGCTTCAAGAACTGAGTCTTATCAGAGACCATGACAAAGGATCTTCTACCCATAACTTTGTGTTACCAAACCTTACAACAGAAACATTTCTTCCAAGGCTAAGAAATTGTTCACACATTAAGAAAAAAAGAATTTGGGAGTCTCTGGATAACACTGCCACCCCCATGCCAATCATATGCAGATCATATAGGGGACATTTTAAATTGGCATTACACTTGCTACAAATAGCACTTCTTGTGACATTTTCTTTACAGCATGCTGATAGCATTTTACAGCATGGTACGGTATCTATACTAGAGTTTCCATTATCATTTCCATAAACAGAGCTGCATTAGTGCTAGCATTGATTTTATTTTTAATTCTAAGACCTGGTGTAGACATGGCACCATAATGATCCATGTTTGCATGAATCAACATGTGGATGCAACAGCGTATTTTGGTCTCTTGGTTGTAACAGAAGGTCTGGGATTTCTTTCCTTGTCCATATACTGACAGACCAGGGCAGCAGCCTGGGGTTGGCTGTCAGCTTGCTGATGAATCACATGCCTTGGTTGTGAGCAGAGCTAGCCAGGAATTCTGATTTGCATCCCATCAGCTCTTCCTATGGTGGTCTGTGACTTGGGCCCATCTTGTGATTAGCCCTTGCTCTGGATGAGGGGCAAAGTGCCTATGTGGAGAACTGCAGCTATCTCAGCAGCTGTTTAGCAAATCAGGTTTAAAAAATGGCTACTTAGAAAGGTACTAACACAATTTAAAGTCTAGGCAGACCTAAGAGTTTCTTAACTCCAGCCCTATCTGATTTCCCTCTGCCAAGGGGGAGTTAATAATTTATCTCCTATCCTCCAGTTCCTAATTAATAACTGTTCAAGTTGCAACTCAGATCTATTTTGCCAGCAGAGTGAAGAGATGCCTTATCAGGAACCCACGCATGAACAAGTTGTTGACATGCCAGCCTTCATCTTCCAGTGATATGACCTGCTTTATAGAGCTGGTCTGTAGGCTAGCAATGCCAGGAAACAAACAGAGAATGATAATGTTGGAGGTGTATGCATTACATTTTCTTATGAAGAGACAATCTGTAGCATAACTAGGTGTTTCCAGCAGGGCATCAGCCTCAGACACTGACTTAGAGGGGGGCACCAGAATAGAGACTCCCTGGGCAGTTTGTGTTGTGGCAGGACCTGCAGCCTAGGTGTAGGGGCACCACACTGTTGATGCAGCAACAGCGGGGGGGGGGGGGGCAAAAATCCTTTAGTGCAGCCATCAGGACAGCAGAGACTTCCTATGCTTGAAGAACGGTTATTGCACCCAAAATCTTGCTAAGGACTTTTTTCCAACTACTCAGATTGTCTGATAAAATAATCATATCTAACCAAAGAACCTTGTTTGCCTGTAGTGCAGCCATCAGTTTTCTTTTCACAAAACTACCCCACTGCTCATTGCCACTGCCAAAGGAAATCATTGGTACTTGGCAGCATGAGGCAACTGGTAGCAAGCAGAGGTGGTGAATACAGCAGAGCAGTACAAGAGTGGGGCATAAACCTACCAGGTTTGAGAAATGCTGGGCCAGGGAGAAAAACTTAACAGTTATGCCTCTGGATACAATAGTTTCCATAATGAATCTGCAGATAGATTCCATGATTGACATCATCTTTAGATTCCCTTTCCCTGCATAATTTTAATACACATGATTTTTTGTTACTGTTTAATAGCTATAAAACAGTATCATGTAGTGGTGGTTCTAGTGGAAGACTGATTAATGCCTCTTGCTATGGCTAGAAAGTCAGGTGTCTAAATCCAGCTCCTGGCTTGTGCCAAATGCCATTCTCAGTCAACACAGCTGTAAAAGCCACTTGAGCCGGGGAATCAAAGGCAGCCAGGTGTGATGGTAGCCACATCACTCCCTTCTATAGCTTTAGCTATAGAAACTGGAATGCCTTATGTCACAGGGTGATGGCACAGTATAGCCCTGAAGGGGAGAAGGGGAACCCCGGGATCTGAAACAAGGCTGGGGGGGGGGGGGGGGAGGGGAAAAAAACAAAAAAACCCCTTACCCCCACCCACACAACGGAGAAAACCG
>NW_017729022.1:62223641-62230575 GCF_001723915.1 Gavialis gangeticus
TAGGAGGGGAGACAAGCCAGGAGCCTCATGCGGAGGTAAGGGAGAGGCCAGCGGCCAGCCCTGAGGCTGGGACACGTTTTCCCACATCGGGAAGGGGAACGCCCAGGGAGGGGCGGCGGATGCTCCAGTTGGCGGCGGCGCCACCGGGCATAAGGATCCCGAGACCAGATCCTACGCTAGGAGCCACCCTGAAGAGAAGGGAACAGAAGAGGGCCCGGCAATCCAGGTGGGATCGGCATGGGTTTGGGGAGCACCCCAGAGTCCATCCCAGCAGGGAACCAAAATACAAGCGGAGAGAGGGGCCGCAGAGTCCTGGGTTTTGCCAGGCGGAACCACTCAGTGAGGGACCGAGTGGCCATCAGGGAAATGTAGCACCGAGCCTTAGGGGTGTTGCAGATAGAGTTAAGTAAGGAGAGGACTTTCTCTGGGACAGGGAGTCCAAACTTTGAGTTATAGCCCAAGAGACTTACGGGTTGATCTTTCTTTTATGTTTTGCGGAGTGGCCCACAGTTAGAGGGCCAGGGAAGAACCCTGAGTAGGAATCCTCATCCAGCAGGGTCTAGGCTCAGGACAAGCCTACAGATTCGCCACCAGTTCACCTCGGCATCACAAGCTGAGGGTCGGCCCCGGGGATCACCGGCAACTTGGCGTGGCTGGGTATTAGGGCGAGGTGTAGGGGAGAGCAGAGCCTCGCAGAAGACCATCACCCCAAGAGTCCCGACACCGAAGAAGCTTAAGTAGTCGACCCGTCCACTGAAGATTCGAGCAAAGTCGTGGCAGGAGAGATAGGGGTGGGGACTGCTTCTAAGACCTATCCAGAAAGAGACAAAATCTAGGGACAAAGCGCCAGGCAAGACCATATGCCAGAGGCCGAGCAGCGCGAGACGTTATGTTCGAGGCCCGCCAGCGGCACCTTAATTATGCTTGTCCTGTGGACTTAGAGACTCCAGAGGACCTTTGACCTTTCTCATGCAAAAGTCCTAACTGAATTCCAGGTCATGGTGTACTAGGCAATGCACAACTAAATATGAGAACATAATCCCTGGAGAGCTCTCAGTCAGCCTGACAGCCAGCTCCTGCTAGGAAAGGGGAGAGGTATTATTTACATCTTTTTAAATGGTAAGAGATGTTCAAATGCTAAAATAATAGGGGTCAGTAAAAAAACTAGATCAATTTTATCGTATCAACTGCTCAGTAATCTATGAGGGGGATTGTTTTTTGTTTGTTTTTTTTACAGCACCTGAGCCCTATGTGCTGTGTGTCTGCAAAATACGAAGAACATTAGTCAAGCTGCTTTTGAGTTCCAGGCCATTACAATTTACCATCAAGCTGGAGGCATTTGGTAGCGCCTCCAGTAGGTAAGTATTAAAACCAACTTCCTTGAGAGTCCCTGCATGTATGCCCCTAACTTTTCAAAAGGAAAATAATTTTATATAACACTAATGCTAACACTAAAAGTCTTGTATATCCTGGAAGTGTGAGGGGAAGTAATCAGACTTTTTTTTAAAGTTGGCAATGCCTGAAAATGACATGGGGACATTCAGTCAAAATTAAGGTTCTTTTAGAAAATGTAAGGTAAGGATTACATACAGACATTTCTTTAGGAGACTGCCTGTTTTGTGGATATACTACACTACCTTCCCTTAATCGTTCAATTTCCATACTCTTAAGTGGTTAGTATTTCCAAAATAACATTTCTTGATGTGCTCATGCTTGTGTAGAGCTGACCTAGATTTAAAACTTCACAAAGGATTTATTATGTTAAGTGCTTAGGGTCGCACAGCTTGAAGAGTTAATTTACGAAAGCATTTGCTGACTTGCATAAGATTTTTTTCTTATATAAGAAATTTAGGATTTGGTCCTGTGAAGATGTTTCTTGAAAAGAAAATATGAGTATAATCAAGGAAGAGAAACAAATTAATCTGAGCTGTTTTATGGAATACTCTGAAGCTGCGGCAGTTCCCCATATCAAACCCTAAAGGTAAATCATGTCAGGAGCACACTGTACTTTTATAACAGCTTCTGAAAGCTCCTGCCTTTGGAAGAATGCTTTCATTTGTCAGGGTTTGCATCTTTTAATCTCGCAAGACAATTTCATTTGAGGCATGACCTTATGGATGACATTGCATAAAGCTCCCATCACATGCAGAATCACTGTAATATAATTTCTTCAAGCCCAGCAGCAGTTCCTGGCTCTGCCTCAGTTTCTCCATTCTCATGTAAGCTGCCAGGGAATGCACCAGCTGTCCGTGTCAATGGACTTTCCCCAAGGACCAGTCCTCCCTTCTCTTTTCTAAGGGGCATATTTATTGTTCAAACATAATTCAAGAGACAGAAAAGAAGATAAAACCAGGTCCTACTGCTTAGTGCTTCCAAAGGTGTCTGCCTCACCATGCTTCTGCTACAGCATGTGTCCCCAGCTGGGGCTTTCACTTAGATAAGACAGCAGGGAGAGCGAGAGAGCATGTAATAAAGAGCATGAAGCATAAAGGGAGAGAGGACAAGGAATAAGAGATACAGAATTAGAGGAGGTCTTCACTTATTAATTACCCCATTCAAGTGGGAAGAGGCTAAGAAGCTCTTGTGAAGACAGAACAAACACCCAGACCTTCTTTGCCCAAACACTTCAGATATTCCAGAGGCTTAAAATACTCTTTACTCCTCACCACAAACACACATTGACAGACAGCTCTATGTCAGATAGAGTAGAATCACATCATTAAGCAAAAGAGAGCTGACAGCACTTCCTCTGTGTTCTTCCTCCCTCCATTTTCAATTGTCAGCCCAGCTCTCCTGCCCCTCTCTCATTCTGCCCCATATTCCCCCACCTCAGCAGTTCCCCTGTTTCACCTTCTTCCTTTTGTCTTCTCTCTGGCTTCCCACTACACTATACCCTCTTCCTGCTTTCCTGCATTCTACATTTGCTTGATTTGTAGATGGATTCTTGAAGGAAGGTGTGGCCACCATATTCTTATTTGTTCTCTAAATCAGGACCTCAGAAGTGAACATCTTGTTCTTAAACCACCCATTATCATTGGGACTTTGCAAGCACCTACCTTATGCCATTAGGCTCCTCCCTCAAAATCAGGGCTCAAATGTTAGTGGAAGGAGGACTTTCATACATAAAAGGCTGAAAACAGGTGAGCCATTGCACATCCCCTATTTTATTCACTGACAATAATGGAGAATGCAGAGAGGTAGAGCACGATGAAGACTGTGCAGGCCATCTTGGCCTGCCTCACGGCAGTGCTTCTAGATAACACAGAAAATGGCTCCTTCATTCTCATGCAGCTTTGGAATCTTTCATGTAGAGTGAGTCCTGTGGCGTCCAATCCATACCTGCCTGGACCCTTACTTTTATTTTCACTGACCACCATAAACCTTAGCATGTCAGTGGGGAAGACTGAGGTTGCAGGGCCCTTGAAGCGACTGCTCAAGGGGACCTGAGTAGTGGGGAGGACAGAAGTGATGGCATCTAAGGTATTATTCCCAGAGGCAGGATACCACGTGGACCTCCCATGATAGAAGATGTGGGTGATTCCATACTCCATCAGCAGCACTGACATGTGGAGGACCTCTAACATCCCATCAAGCAATCCAAAGAAGAGTGAGAAGACTGCCTGCCGCATAGCTCTCCACACCACAGTCTTCCAGGCCTTTTTGTTCTCCTGGTAAAAGGCAACCAGCCAATGGTAGACCCACTGGCTCATGGATGACAGGAATGCCCAAGCTTCTTGTTTTAGCTGCTCCATCATCTGAATGGTGCATCCTCTAGCACAATGCAGCAGGGCAATGATTAAGTAAAGACAAAAGTCTTTGACTGTTGCCAGGAGCTGCCACAGGGCTTTGCTTGCTAGCATCTCAGCCCAGAGCTGCTTGTACAGAATGAAGAATAAGGCAACCCCCACTTCCAGACTATAGCACCACAGGATGAAGAGCCCAGTTATGTGGGTGATGACCCACTGAGAGGCTAGGTGTGTGATCACAGTGAGGGGGCGGATCAGTGGCTTGTAGATGTTCATAAGGGTAGATGTCAAGAAGTAGAGTAGCACTAGGTGGACTTGAGTTAGCTCCCAGCTCATTCTGCTGTCTTGCAGTCTTCTTCCTTGTTGGTGCATGGGGACCCAGCCTCCTTGTCTCTGCTCTTTACTATTCTTAAACTCCAGCCCCTCTGATGTAAAGTTGTAAAGCTCATCTCAAAAAGTCACATCCTGCCCTGACATCTGGCCCCTACATTTGGTTAGGGATACTCCCCTCATATGACTGGGTGATGATACCATAGACAATTGCATCAGCAAGAGGTGGATTGATGAGTCATGCTTGGGGGATCCCAGGGGCTTGAATACATAGGATCCAGCTGTGTCTAAGAGGCTAGTGGTATATACAAGTGAAGGGGCAAATGCAGCGGGCATTTTACTGAGGGCCACTTTTGGTACAGTACATTTTCCAATGGAGGGGCTGCCACTAGTAGGATCTCTTCTGACAGGATGTAAGCCCTTGACAAGTTTGCAAAGGGAAAGCTGGATTGCACACATAAGACGCACACACAGACTAATGAACCACAGGACAGGGAGGACAGTAAACTGTTTTGTTTTTAAAATCCTTGTCCATTTAGTAAAGTGGTTTGCTAAAGAATAATGGTAGGCCATCAGAATTACCCTGATGGGTTGTATGCGTTACACTCAGGATGACTCTGGGGGGCCTTTATCTGGAGAAATATAAGAGAAGCCAAAGCCTCCAAACTATACACCAGTTTATTGGGATATTATTACTCAGGCAACATTACCAAGAGCAGCTACGTACAGCAAAGAATACACAGATGTATTCACTACCAGGTGGTGAGGACTCAGAATCAGTCCCTATGGTCAAGGCAAGTTCCAAACTCCCACAGCTATGCCTTTGTGCAGAAGAGTTTTATACACTTCAGATTCAAATTTCTGCATTCCTGCCCATTTTCCAGAGATAAGGAGCTCTTGGGCAACTGAGTAGGGAGCAGGGAAGCTGTCATGACCTGTGACCATTGTTCTTTTCTGGGTTCACTTTATTAGTATTGGGTGTGATCATCATTGGCCTGTGCATCCCAACTCCTTTGAAACTGTCCCTCAAAATCTGCCTTCTCTCATGTGCTAATCATCTTGATCCAAACTGAAGTGCTTCTGGGATCAAAGTATCTGTGAAGAGGAATGTAGTGACACACCAAGCACAGCAAAAAGGAGTGACGGGCATTCAAGACTCCCCAACATAGGCAATGTGAGGCCTGCATGTTGTGCAAATTTAGGGAAAAAGAAAAGTCTATGGAGTCAAAGTAAACAAGATAAAACAGAGGCACTCCTGACCCTAAACATCACCTCTGTCTAGTTTTGTTTGGCAAATGCCTGCCCAAAAAGGAAGGCCTTACAGCAGGGATGTTAAACTCATCTGGTCCTGTGTGCCAGCATTCCAAGCATCTCTTCTTAGTATCAACTTCAATGGCTTAGTCTTATGTGGAAAATGGAAGATGGCTGTATACCCAAGGATCTCTCTTATGGAGAACTCTTTACAGGAAGATCATGCAGGGATCCTTATCTCTGTTTTAAAGACATTTGCAGGAAAACTTGAAGGCAACAAACATCAAGCCAAACAACTGGGAGATTACTGAGGGTCAAAGAGCTTGGAATCAGTGTGTTAAGCATGGAATGAAGGCTTTTGAGGAAAGAAAAGCCCCATGTGCAGAGGAAAAGAAACCTCAGGAGGAACCTTGTACCACATTCAGGGTTGTTCAACACAAACGTCACATGTGATAAGTGTGGAAGGGACTCTCTCTCAAGAATTGGGCTCTACGGCCACAATCACAGCTGTGTATTCCATTGTCTCACGGGACAGACAGATGCCTACTGCCTCCAGCAAGGGTGTCAGACGTGTTGCAGGGCTGGTCCACAGGTTGGATCAGGCCCCGCCCACACTGGATCCAGAACATGCAGCAGACACTCCAGCCACTCTGGAATTGTGCTACACATTGTGCCCGCTGCAGGCTGGTCTGAGACTTGCACTACAGGTGGCACCTGCCCCAGGCCACCTGGGGTAGGCACTATATGCAGTGCATACCCTGGGCTGCCTGAAGTGGGTGCCACATACAGCATGGGTCCTAGATCCTGCACATGGGGCTAGTCCAGCAGGTTACATGTGGTGCGTGGGTCCACACCGAGACCCAGGGGTGGCACTGGGGGCTGTATCTTTGACCCCCTGCTTTGTCACACTTCTGAACGATGATGACCAGATTTCAGCTCAGGTAGGCATTGAGGGGCTTGAACCCTGCCTTACAGGTCCTACAGGCCCCATGTTTTGTGTGTGGGTGTGCTGGGGAAGGCAGCCAAGCCCCTGGGACTGCCAGCTCCAGTGGGTGGAGGCAGGTGAACAGAGAGAACACGAGGGGGCAAATAGCTGTATAGGGGGAGCACCTGCAGCCCCTGCCACCAGGGCCACAAGCACACCAGATCAGCCCCAGGGCCCCTCCCACAGCATTAGGGTTACCATATATCTGGGTTTGCCCAGATATGTCCTCTTTTTGGGTCCTCTGACCTCTGGATGGTCCTTTGAAATATGAACAGTGTCCAGGATTGCGTCCGCTAGTCCTTTTTTTAACATGGATGCTAGTACGTAGAAGAACTTCATTTCCTGGCTTGCCTCGTGGTGAGCATGTTGGGGATCTGAGTTTTCCGTTTCCTGCAGAAAAATGCAGAAAACCCACTGCTGCTTGTGGTGAACAGAAGCAGGGGACACCCCATATGTCTGTGTGCACGCATGTGAATGCACATGACCAGTGCACAGCCAGGCAGGGTAGTGGGAGCAGCTCTGGTAGTTGGATACAGGTCAATCTATGGGAAGTTGGGTACTAGACCGTCCAGGGCCCCCAGACTGGGGCGGGGGTCGATGTATGGGCTGAGGCGGGGGGGGG
>NW_017729022.1:62230849-62237742 GCF_001723915.1 Gavialis gangeticus
GCGTGGCCAAGCTGGCTGGGAGACGCTGCCCAGAGTGGCGGCCATGGTAGCCCCAGCCCAGGGCGGGGAGGGGGGCCACAGGCCTCCCCTCCTTGTTCCAGCCCGCGATGGAGCGGGACGCGCTTTGCCATTGCCAGCACGAGCCGGAGGTGCCGGGTTGGGAGAGAAATGCATCCCCACCGTGTCCTTTTCCGGTACCGGAACCCCGGCGCCCCTGAGCAGAGTGGTACGCGGGTGGCCAGCCCAGCAACCAGCGACGTCACAAAGACTCGCGGGCCGGATGGAACAAGAAGGACGCCTCTTCCCCTGGGGAACGCCCATCGCTCGACCTGCTTCGCCTTCTCAGAAAGTTTAACCCTACCCACGACTCATAGCACTCACACACTGCCTTTCTACTCTCGCGAAGCTTTGAGGGAAAGCCCGAGCTCGCGCGCATGCGCACAGGAGGATCGCGCGCTGACGTGACTCAGAGGGGGCGGGTCACCTATAAAGAGCGCATGCGCGGCCTACATCGGCCCTTGTAAGTCGGCTCCTAGGCAGGATGGTGGGTATGAGTAGGGCCGGGTTTTCCCATCGCTCGGGTATTACCGCCATCCGCATCCCCGCCGCCCTGCCACCGCCCTCGCCGTGCGGGGGGCCCTGGGGGAGGCGACGTGGGGGCTATTTGGGGGAGCGGGGCCGGGGTGAGGCTCCGAGACAAGATGGTGGGCATGAGGAGGGCCGCGTTTTGCCATCGCTCGGGCATCGCCGCCATCCGCATCCCCGCTGCCCTGTTTCCACCCCTCGCCGTGCCGGGGGCTCTGGGGGAGGCGACGCGGGGGTTATGTGGGCTGGGGGTGGCTGCGCGAGGCAGTGGGGCCTGGTGCGGCCTAACTTGCTACTGCGTTTCCCTGCGCAGAGCGCGGCGGAGCTGATCCCTGCCACTGCCCAAGTCAAGTCCACGGGCTTCTTGGTATCTAAGAACTTAAATATTAGGATATTAGTTATTAGGATTTCCTAATATCTAACCTTAACCTGCCTTGCTGTAACTAGGCTGCAGCTGCTGAATTTTTTTTTAGGGCCTTTTTGTTCTCTGCCAAGCTGAATGTTGCAGTCTTTTTCCCTCTGTGCAAAGTGGGAGAGTGGCTGAACTGCGTGCGGTTGTAAGGATCATGGTTGTTACGCCTGTGACAGTGCTTCAGATGCCCAGGTTGCAGAGTTGGGGGTCTCATGGATGTAAGCAGGGTGTGACCCTGCAGAACGTTTCTTTTGAGCCCTAAAAAGGGGTGCCTCAGCCTTTAAAAGCAGGAAGTTTGAACCCTATAAACAGTTGCAGGTCTAATGTGATGTGCATCATTTGTGGCCCCAAGATGCTTAACCCACAAGCCTTTCAAATTTAAGGGGATGAGATGACTCAGCAAGGTTGTGGAACTTCAGTTATGTTAAGTAGACAGCAATGGACTAGCAAAGTTTGTAATAGGTCATCATGTACCTCCCTTAAAGCAGTTAGAGCTGCTTATTGTGCTGTGTGAATACCAGCCTGGGTGGGGTTTTGATAGCTGTAATTCTCTGTAACCCAGCTTGACTCCTGGCTGTTGGGGTGCATGCACTAAGCTGCCAGGCAAGGGGAAAAGCCTTTTGGCAAATCAGTCCCATTTTGCCTCAAAGCATTTTGAGATGAAATTAGATGTAGCTACTTAATGCTGCTTTTTTTCAGTGAACTATATTGATCAGTGGGAATCATTACAAGAGGTCTGTTTGTCTATATATCCACAAGGGAAGGTTGCACCAGGGATATGCTTCAGATCTCTACAGTTGCTGTTAAGGAAAGGTATCCAAGTTATAGCTGTATTGGTCTAGAGGAAAAGGCAATCGGGACTTGTAGTAGCGATACCATATTTTATTAGACGAACAAGATTTTTTTGCAAAAAAAAATTCTTTAAGCTTTTTTTTTTTTTGTGCCCAAAAGCTTGCAATTAAAGTGTGTGTTTTTTTTTTTTTTTTGGTTTGGGGTTTTTTTTTTTTTTCTTTCAAAATTTTTTTTTTTCAAAAAAAAATTTTTTTAGTTTTTTTTTTTTTGGCCAAAAAGCTTGCAATTAAAGGGGTGTTTTTTTTTTTTTTCTTTCAAAATTTTTTTTTTTCAAAAAAAAATTTTTTTAGTTTTTTTTTTTTTGGCCAAAAAGCTTGCAATTAAAGGGGTGTTTTTTTTTTTTTTGTGGTTTGGTGTTTTTTTTTTTTTTGCTGCAAGAATCTTGTTTGTCTAATAAAATATATCATCTCTACTATGAGTCCTGATCATCTGTTAAGGAAAGGAACTTTGTGAAAGGAGCACCCTTGGTATTAGTGCAGTAGCTGCCTAAAAGGCAGCAAGAGAGATTGCATGACATGCAGTTAGGCCCATATTAGACAGTCAAGGAAAATGGGTATGATAAATGTCTCCTTTTCATTCCCTAGTCCCATCGCAAGTTCTCAGCTCCCAGACATGGATCTCTGGGCTTCCTGCCACGCAAGCGCAGTCGTAGACATCGGGGCAAAGTGAAGAGCTTTCCCAAGGATGACCCCACCAAACCTGTCCACCTCACTGCATTTCTTGGCTACAAGGCTGGCATGACCCACATTGTCCGGGAAGTTGACAGGCCTGGATCCAGTATGTATTTCTCTGGCCTAAGAAATACCTAACATAAGCTGTTTTACAGGTTTCCATTCTCTACTGAAGTGGTGGATTGAAATTTGGTTCCTCAGGTGTTTTGGGGGATAAGTCCCAGCCTGACTTGTAGTCCCTTGCTGTCCTTAGCATGGACTCATTGGCTCTTTTGTGGCTAGCTACAAAAGCCAGATCTCGCTGGCAGGTGCCCAGCTGGTGAAAATTCCCTGTTCTTTGGTAACTGCTGACCCTGGAATGTGCAGTGACTTTAAGAGGAGTCTGCTATTGATGGACTGTGCCATAACAGGCTGCATATGATGATCTCTTCTCGACGGGCGGACATAAAAAAAAAATTGCTTCTGGTGATTTTTTTTTGCTGATTGTCGAGTCCTGAATGTAGTTCTGTTATTGGTTATGGCACGGTTCATTTAGCTTGTCTTTCACACCCAGTCATTAGGTCAGCTCTGGGTTTCAGTGGAGCATCTGTGCACAGGTTATACCTCTGACATTTGTACAGGAGTTAAGCAAGTGCCCTTCCCTTTTGGAGAGGCTTTTATCCATTTTGGGTGCTAACTGATGCTGCATCTGTCTTCCACAGAGGTGAACAAGAAGGAAGTGGTAGAAGCAGTCACTGTAGTAGAGACTCCTCCCATGGTAATTGTGGGCATTGTGGGCTATGTGGAGACTCCTCGTGGCCTCCGTACCTTCAAGACCATCTTTGCTGAGCATATCAGTGATGAGTGCAAGCGTCGCTTCTACAGGAACTGGTAAGAATTGAGGAGGTGTACTCTTCATCAGACCTGTGGAGCCCCCACTCACTTTCATTTCTGAACTTGTAGGAGGAGTGTTAGGGCACTGTAGCTTCATTCGTGTGAATTGTTCACTTTATGGCTTCCACATCCGATTCTGAGCTGAAGGTTTAGTTTCTTCTGTAGTAAAATGCTGACTGCTCTGGTATAGTTGTAGGTTAATGTGTGCCACACTGTTCATAGTAAGGTTTGGAGAGGGAAATGCCCTGATAGGGGGCAGGTGTGAATGGACTACCTGTGGTAATCTCTTCTCAACTGTCTGGCATAAGGAAATTGCCTCTGATACATACTTGTTGCCGAGTCCTGAGCATAGTCCTGGCTTTTTGGAAAAGGGGCTGATTTTTTTTTTTGATTGCTCTAGCAAGAGCTGCAGGCATGTGTTTTAAGTAAGCTTGCATGCTGTGACTAAGGTTCCAGCAAGTCTTCCAGGTTCTTTAACTGTGAGTTTTAAGGAGGATTTTTTTTTCCTGGATCACATTACTGGATTTGTGTGCTGAGACAAGGCATCCAGGTGAATGCATTAATGATCTCTTGAGAATTACAGTGGTGTCGTCTTATGATGAGACAGTTTAGGGTTGGAGGTGACGGATTGCCAAGAATGAAGCCGGGCTAGAGCAGTTAAAAGGGTTGGGGGAGGATTGTTTTTATCAGCTGAAAAGTGACCAGTAAAATATTTACAAAATACTGTAAAGTTATGTTTTGTCCATATTAACATGCTTTGGATTAATTCATGGCAGCTCCACTCAGTTTTGGCAACCCTGCCTCTGTCTGACGAGCTCCAGGCTCCGCTTGCCAGTGGAAAAGATTCCTTAGAAGCTGGCAATGAGCCGAAACCAACTTGGGTGGCAGCTCCTTCCGCTCACCCCTCTTCCATGGGGGGATTGATGAAGGGCTGGACCAAACCCTCTTTCTGCTCTGCTCCTGAAGGCACAAGTCCAAGAAGAAGGCCTTCACCAAGTATTGTAAGAAGTGGCAGGATGAGGAGGGCAAAAAGCAGCTGGAGAAAGATTTCAGTAGCATGAAGAAATACTGCCAGGTTATCCGGGTCATAGCTCACACACAGGTGAGTGGACATGTCTACTCCCTAGAGCATGTGCAGGCACAGAGATATGGAGGGGACTTACGGGCACTGTGATCACACTGTGCTCAGTTTTCCTTGGATTTCTCCTTCCTAGTCTGCTGCTCACTATTATATTTGGCCCTCCACACCTGTACAGACGCACAAATTCACTGCTTACACAGGTATGGGAACTGAATTTGGACTGTTTGAGGGTTTGTATATGAGAGTTGGGATTGGAAAGTCTAGGGCTTTAACCTGTTTTGGTTACCACTTCTGGGTTCTTTTAATCACATTTGAAAATGTATAAATAGTTTTGGATTTCTTTGTATTCTGGCCGTGAAATTCTCTAGTCCTTCTGGGAAATCTATCAAACTGAATGGCCACTACAGCCAACTATGCAAACATAATGTTTCCCTTCAGAGCCCATTAAATGCTGCGGTTAATCATCCAGAGCAGGGTCACTGATGAGGATTGTGAAGCGCTCTATTGGAGCACTTAACCGGACCCCTACATGCCTGGGAACTGTAACTGGATTCCCTGGATGGCAGCAAATGGAACACGTCTTGTTGCGGTGAAACTAAACACTTCAGAGTTGGTGTTTTGTGGACAGCAAAGATGGAGATGTAGCTCCTGTTTGCATGTTTCATACCCTTTATACCAGATAGAAGAAAGCGTGAGGATTGTAACTGATTGGAACAGCAGGTACTCTTGTTTGACTACAGTCTGAGGACAGTGGGAAGCACCTGATATTGTTGCATTCCTTTTCATTTGTTTTTATGCCAGATGGTCAGACTTGGGAAACAGTCCTCTAAGGCAAACAGATGATGCAGTGCTTTTGTCTTTGGTTACAGAAAATCTAGTATTGTCTTTGGGAAGAGGTGTTGAGATTCAAATTCCCTCCCGATCTGTCTTCCAGATGCGCTTGCTTCCCCTGCGACAGAAGAAGTCTCACCTCATGGAGATCCAAGTGAATGGTGGCAGTGTTGCTGAGAAAGTGGACTGGGCTCGAGAGAAGCTAGAACAGCAGGTGCCAGTGTCAACTGTTTTTGGCCAAGATGAGATGATAGATGTCATTGGTGTCACCAAGGGAAAAGGGTACAAAGGTAAACTGAATAGCTGTCTCTTGGATGTTACCAGAATCTGGATTGTAGTGAAGAGAAGATTGTAGTTCAGTGTGGCCTCTTGGTCTCCCCTTGTATGCACAGGGGCCAGCAAGGCATCCCATTGTCAGCGTTGCTGTCACTTGTTCTGTGATGAGGTCATGGAATACACGCTGGCCACAGCGTCTGATACCTATGAGGATTCATTCCATGCTGCCTTCCTTCTGAGAACAGTGCCTGAGTGGATGGTTGGGGAAGTTGGTTAACTCTTTGTGGGTCTTCAGCATATGTGTCTAACCCCTGAAATCTTGGCTTGGGGTTCTTTGAACATACAGTTCTTGAACAGCTGCCCTAAAGGATGTGGATGGTCTAGTATCCAGGCTAATTACAAACACCCTATAATGGGCAGAGTACAATGCAGAGCTGTATCATTAGTCAAGAGGGCCCTGACATTCTGTTGACTTTTTCCAGGTGTCACTAGCCGTTGGCACACCAAAAAGCTGCCCCGCAAGACTCACAGGGGTCTGCGCAAGGTAGCCTGTATTGGCGCTTGGCATCCCGCTCGTGTAGCTTTCTCCGTGGCCAGAGCTGGCCAGAAGGGATACCACCACCGTACCGAAATCAATAAGAAGGTAAGACTCTCTGAGCATTTGAGGTGCCTTGGAGAATAGCCCTGTTGCTGCAGTGGCTGGTTGGGCTTACTGCACAGGATGTTGCTCTGGCTCTTTAGCATGGGTGCATTCCTGGGCCAGCAGCTTGTATTTGCAAGTGCTAGATGGTCCTGTGCTGCTGGGGACACAGTGCTAGAAGGGACCAGACTGATAGTTTTGTGCAGCATGCTGTAAAGCAGTGGAGAAAATTTTAATGTTGCTTGGGAAATAAATATTTGGGATTTCTTCTGGGTCAATAGCGTGTCCTATCGTAGTTCAACCTACAGTGGCTTTATGAGACCCTAAAACTATGGCTATCTGTGAGAAGCACCAGCATTATCTCTTAGCCCCCTTCAAGTAGAATTCTCCTTTCTTTCATTTTAGATCTACAAGATTGGCCAGGGTTACCAGATCAAGGATGGCAAGCTGATCAAAAACAATGCATCAACTGATTATGATTTGTCTGACAAGAGCATTAACCCTCTGGTGAGTTTTTTCCAGCTGTTGGAAGATTGGGATGTGGCCTCATCAGTGCTAAATAGATGGGAAGAATTACTTACCTCAATTTGTTCATAATACTCCTACTAATGCAGCCCAGTATGCCATTAACCTTCCTGACAACAAGGGCACATTGTTGGCTTATATTCAGCT
>NW_017729022.1:62242742-62251135 GCF_001723915.1 Gavialis gangeticus
TGTGGACACAATACAGTGTGGTCTTATAAGCTAAATGCAGCTTAAGTGATTGGTTAGATGGGCATTTTTTTTAATGGAACAGCTTAGGTACTTCAATAAATAATGTTATTGATGCATGCAGTATTGCATGCCATCTGTAGCCCTGGATTTTTGACTGAAGACCTCTCAAGGCCTGTCTTCCTGGGTTGTGTTTTTTGAGGGGTAGGGGGCAGAGTTGGTGATTATTGGTTGTTTTAATTCTTGGGTGCAATAAAAGGAATCTGTCTTACAGCTTGGGAATTTCATTTTGGGAAATGAGGTTTCAGGTAGGGCATAGATTGTGAGACTGTAACAAAGTTGGATGGGTGGATTGGCCAGAGCATGTGCTTCCTATAGACTTTTTTTTTTGTTTGAACATGTTTTTGTTTAGAGATGTCAGTTCCAGGAACTCATGCTTACCATGAGGCTGTCCCTTATGAGAGGGGGCGGGGTGTATGTGTGGGGACACCTGTCTTGGACATTGGATGCTGGAAAAAGATAGCCAACAAGAGTCAACCTAGACCAATATTAGGGGTGCCCTTTAGTTCAGTTTGCTGCATTACATTGTGCTGACAGACCTTTTTTCTTTTTTTTTTTAGGGAGGTTTTGTCCACTATGGAGAAGTGACCAATGACTTCATCATGCTGAAAGGCTGTGTTGTTGGGACCAAGAAGAGGGTCCTAACCCTGCGTAAGGTGAGCAGTGATACAGACTGTGAAGAGCCCTCTAGCAGGAGCAAGTCAAAATCTTGTAGTTTGTGGATAGAGCAGGGAACCAGAGTAACCTTTTCTTGTTTGAGTGCATAACCAGCTGAAGAAAGCCTGAAGACTATTTGCAGCCTAAAATGGGCACACCAACTACCTAAAACTGTTCCTCTACAGATCACTGGCCTGAGGAATTGTGCCCCTTATGGAGCACTTGGCTCTGGGGATGGGATGAGCTGGCTGGTTAGTTGGCTGCTTATGAAGAACCTCATTAAGTTTGGAAACTCTTGTAACCTATGAAATTACTTGATAGTAATTTTGTTTTGCCTCTTGCTGAATGATATTCAACCAGGGTGGCAGGAGCATATCAATTAAATGCCACCCAGTTATCAAACTGAATAGCAGCCAAGAGGCAAGGTTCTTTTGTAATAGTTTAGGGAGGTATCTGATTTCTGTGGAAAATTATTAGTTGAGAGAAATCATAGGCGCATAATACATGGGGGCTTGCATGTTGTGGTTTCAGACTTCATGACTGGGCTGCCACATTTCTCTAATCTTGCATCTTTCCCACAGTCCCTACTTGTGCAGACCAAACGTCGGGCCCTGGAGAAGATTGACTTGAAGTTTATTGACACAACTTCCAAATTTGGTCATGGCCGCTTCCAGACTGCTGAGGAGAAGAAGGCCTTCATGGTAAGGACAAAGTGATCACAGGCCAGCCTTGTTCTCTGTTGCATCCCTTGTGTTTGCTGTCTGGTGTAGAATCTTGCTTAGAATATTGTATGCTCGATGACAAAAACCACAGTTATGCATTACATCTATTACCTGCCAATTGCATGTGTACCCGTACATCACAGTGCTTGGGTTTCTTCTGAAGGGTCTTATGAAATGAACAGTGACAGGATGAACCAGTCTCCCAAGAGGTTCCAAAGGGTTAAAGAGCAGCATGCAGCTTGTGCACTCATTTCAAGTAGATGGTCCGTACTGCCTATAGTTGGTGAGGCTTAGGGAATGCTCCCCCTGCCTAGTGTGGACTGTTCATTGATGAGGCCATGGAACAAGCCCTGTACATAGTGTCTGACATCCATGAGGAAACACTCCATGCTGCCTTCCTTCTGAGAACATCATCTCCCAGGGTACTGAAAAATCAAGTTCCTTGGTGGTGAGAAGTGTTAGGTCTCTGGTCCCCTCCTGAATGCTCTGCTAATGTGCAGAAGAATTCTATTTCTTATTTCTATCCTTTTACACTTAGCTTTTTCCTCATGGGGAGCAGCTTAGTAACTGATTAGTACTTGATCATAATGTGTTTAGGTCTTTCACTAGGTGGCACCAGACTTCAAATATTTAATTGCTAATGTACTATTCTACCACATGACATCATAGGTTTGTCAGCCATCATTCTTATTTCTTGCCAGTTGTGTGTGGGGTTGTTTTTGTTGTTTTTGTCAAATCCCAACCATGTGTTTTTAAAGCAGAGTTGCATCTGAGAGGCTTGAGTATTATCTTCCTTCAAAACAAAAGAAAATCATAGTCTCTTAGTAAACTGTTCTTGGAGGTGGTATTGCTCCATTGGTGAGGGAGGAGGCTAAATCTGCTAGTTAGATCTGCCCTGTAATTGCTTGTATCACTTTTTATGTTGTGTTTGTTTTTTTTTTCAGGGACCACTTAAAAAAGATCGGATTGCTAAAGAGGAGACAGCCTAATACCTGGAAGGGCCTTGCCCTGCTCTGTGGCCTGTGTACTTTCCAGACCAATAAAGCCAATAATTAAAAAAAAAACAAAAAAAAAAAAACCCCAATCCTCTCTACTTTTTTTGTTTATAAATGGCTGGGTGAAATACGCTGTTGGGCGTTCTTCATTAAAACAAGTTTACACTGACGATATGTCCTGTTGCCTCAAAGCCAGAAAGCTCATCTAATCGCTTCCCAGTTGTGTTGCTTGGTCAAGTAAAAGATACAGCCAAAGAAACCCTTCTTTCTTTTGCCCCCTATAGAAAGTGCTCTTTGTGTGCAATGACAGTGGAAACTTGACCCTCAAGACTTCCCTGCCTTGGATGGGCCACCTCTGGGTGTACAGAGGCAATTTTCCTTGGCACTCTACTGTCTCTGTCTCTTCCCCCCCATAGTTAAAGGATATGCTTGCAGGCACTGCAGTATAAAAACAGACAGATCTCTTCTGCCTTGTTAACATCTTTGGGGAACTTAGTACCTTGATAACAGAAGTGTATATAGTCTATCAGTAATGGGTGTTAGGCACAGAGGCAGAGCAGGCTTACCTAACACCTTTTCCCCAATGTGAGAAATAGAGGGGCTGAAGATGGTTTGATGACACTGACCTCTGTAACTTCTTAGTACTCTACCAAGAAGCTTCCTTGAATTATGACTTCAATCCCCAAAGACAATCCTTGGATAATGGAGCTTACAAGTCAAATAGCATTGCAACAAAATATGGTAACTTGAAAATGCTTTTTTTATACCTTCCTAGATCAGAGTTGAGTTTCTGTGGTAACAGCTGATGTCACTAGCGCTCAGCTGGGAACAAGGAGAACTGTCCTGCACGTTGTGTTCTGAGGTGTTGGGTATGCTATCAGTTGTCAACAGAAGAGAAGCAGAGTAAAGCAGTTGATATGACATTTTCTATCTGTGACATCAGTTTAATTCTGAGTCTATGTCCTTGTTTAAAAGTTTATCCCTGCAGCTTGTTCAAAATCTAATGCAACTAAAATAGCTGGGGTAGGAGGTTGTGACATTTCCACGTTAGTCTGATTGCCTGACAAATGGGTAAGAGAATAGCACGTTTTTGGATAATCCACTTGTGTGGGTCTTTGCCAGAGCAGAGTGGCTGTTTAAGCCAGTGGGGGTTTGCCTTTAGGAGGTGTGCCACACTTTAAGCCCTGTGCCCTGCTGGAGTGCTACTGATCCTCTTCCCTGCCTGCTCTGCTTTCTGCTCCCTGTATGATCTACCCTGCTTTCTGTCTCTGACTTTGCCACTGTGCTTACCTGCCCCTTCTCCAAGCTGCTGCTGTGCTGCAGGTTGGCTGTCCCTGGTTTATTTGGCATTAGTTTGATTTCTATACCCTGCTGATAGTTGATACTTTGAGATGGGCAAGGATTTCTTAGGGTGATATCTTCTACTGGACAGCTGCATAGTTGGGATCATTAGGCTTTCAAATGCAAGGCCCTCCAAGGCTCACACATTTGCTACCTAGATTTCATAGACATGAGGGCTGGAAGGGACCTCAGAAGATCAAGTCCAGCCCCCAGCCTGAAGGGCAGGAAGTCTGCTGGGGTCATAGGATCCCAGCAAGATAAGCATCCAATCTACTTTTGAAGGTGTTCAGTGTAGGTGCTTGAACCACCTCTGATGGCAGACCTTGGGGGCTCGGACAGTAAAGAAATTCTTTATGTCCAGCCTGAAACGGTCTTGCAGTAGTTCATAACCTGTTGAAGTCCTGAGTGCATACTGGACCTGAACTCAGCAATGCATTTACAGGAGCTCTGATGGCACTAACCAGGAGAGTAGCAGAGGCAATTAGGTGCCTGTATAGCCCTAGAGTGCAGGGTCTTTGAAGTTGTACCTCAGGCTGCAAGCTCATCACAGTTGCAGGTTGAGAAGAAAAATGTCCCTCCCTGGTTGCAGATCAAGAAGAATTGGTCCTGCAACACTTTCTTTGTACCCAAAGTCAGCAACAAATGAAAGCAGAGCTTGGGCAAGGGTAGGATGTCTGTTGACTTCTGGTATCTCAATTAGCCCTTTTGAAATGGGGAGACGGAAGAGATTCAAGGGGACCAGCCAAAGGGAACTGAGGGCATTTTTTTTCCTGCCTTCAAAGAGCTGCAAGATATTTTTTGCAATATTCTGTTTAATACGGGAAACTCAGCCCTCGTGACTGGAAAAATTAGTGAATTTGAGCCCAGTGGACAGTTGAGCAGATGTCTGGGAAGGGATTCTTCCATCAGATTTTTAGCATCAATTTAATTTAATTGACAAAAAAGCCCGTTTTGATAAGCAAGGGATTTTTAGTGATACTTTAAATTAGACCGGTTGTATAGTTTGGAGAGCTGTGGGACAAACTTTTAAGAACAAAGTGCCCGTCAGGGCAGTTCTTCAGAACTATGTAGTTGGTTTGATAAAAGATAACACTAACAGCCCCTGCTGGCATATATCCTGGTTCGTTATGGCTACAACAAAATTTTGAGAAGGGAATGTTTTTGTTAACATTTAGCACCTCCCGTGCATCCAAAATGAGAGAAGCTGCTTCAAGCATGTGACACCTCAGAGCTACTCCAGCAGAGCCAACAGGCTAGGGCTGGCATCAAATTCTTCTTTCTACAGTTGATTAAAACAAATGTTCCAGGCATCTATAAATCTTCATCTGAGAGGCAAAAGGCTTGCTTGCTGCAGGTGCCTTTTAAATAGGCAACTCCAGGTGCATTTTCAGGCCAGAATTGTAGTGGACAGATGCATCACAAGAGGGTGCTCTTTGCTCTGGAGCTGAATAATCATGCATAATGTTGTGATGCCATTTTTGTTACGGAGGAATTCAGTGCTAGGGCTGGGGGAGCAGGGGGGTGGTCCTTGGATGTTCAGTGTGAAGACATGACTCTTTTTCAATGTCTGGATTTGCTGCAAGCTGAGAGGTATGGAACGGGGTCACACTTCCCTGCCTTTCTGAGACAGCGGTCTTCAATATAAACCTCTTTGGGATCCTCACATAGGCAGCACTATGGAAATGCAGCGTAATCTGCACAGCCTGGGAAAGCTTTGATGAGTTCTGAGAAGGAACTGGGCTAGCAGTCCTGTCATCACTGTCCCTTTGCTGTCAGTGCATGGGTTTGTCTAGCAGACATCCCCCCGCAAGCCTTTCCTGATTCTGCTATAGTGTCTGCATCCTGTGATTTGGACTCGGTGCCCATAGCAACAAGCACCAGTCAATGGGGGTCACAGATCAGGGCTTCTCAGCAGACTCAGACTGGAGAAGTAAACAAATGGTTTCTAAGCCCTAAAGCTGTGAGAGCTGGGAAGCAGGACAGGAGTCAGATTGGTTTTTCACTGTAGTTTGCTACTCTCTTTTGTTAAACTTGCTCTGTTATGCAAGTCCCTTAAGGAAATGAGCTCTTTGCCCTTCTCAAGCCCTCTTAAGTGCCTCACAAACATTAATCTAATGAACCTCCTTTCCCTGGGAACAGGTGGATGTTTTCTCCAGTTATGCAGCAGGAAGACTCCGAGACATGGCTGGGCTACAGGACTTGCAAAAGGTCCCGTGCAGTCAAGAAGAGATCCCTGGGCTCCTAGCACCCAGCCTTTTCCTCTAATCACTGGGCATGGCCTCTCTCTCTGCAAAGTGCTGTGGCAATCCAGACCTTGGGCTTCATGCCTCCCACCTTTTCAGATTGGTGGTATCCACAGTCCCCGGTCCCAGGCTTCCAGTGCATTAGCACAGCAAAGTCACAATGCACTACCATCCCTGGGCCTCTCTAAGGATGCTAGTGCATTTGTTAGTCTTGCTGAGACACATCTGTCCTAGGAGCCTTAGCTCCTTCCCTCCTTAGAGATGAAACAAAAAGCAGCTGCAGATTTTTAGTGAAGACTTTAAAAGCATTTGAGGCTGCCTCAGGGGACTCAGGTCTGAGGGCTTTGCTCCCACAATTAGTTACACAAGTGGCCCAGGTGAGACTCTTGCAGTTCACCCAGGCCTCTGCCTTTGATCAGCGTGACAGGAGGAGGGATGCAAATATGCTGAACATGGAAGAGGAGTTTATTAATATGCCCACAGGGGATGCGACTGGGTTCATGCAACATGTGGCTGTGCTTTTGTGTTGGTTTAAGGCCAAGTGTGTATTTTGACATGTCCCGTTTGGTAGCTTGGTTTGGGCACGTTTGAAACTGCTGCTCCTCAGTCCCATTGTGACCAATATCGCAGCAGCACCCAGAGGCAGTGGGGATCTGGGCCATATTGCACTGCTGAACGCACATATTGCATTGCTGAGCGAATGTTGTAAGAGACAGTTTCTGCCCTTGAATCCAGGCCCAAGTCCCTGCACCTGTGCCTTCATCATAAGATCTTCCTTCTTCTTTCCCAATGGTCCTTCTGTCCCCCTCCAGTTTTTTCTCATGTTCTCAGGAGAGCCCCCATCCTCCTGCTCTTGCTCTCTATGTTTGCCTCATAACTGATTCCCTTAGCCTGTTCTGACCCGGTCTCTATTTCCGCCATTCCTCTGTTCTCCTCATTTGAGTGGCACTTTCAGTTGCGCTGTTGGGGAAACTCCCTTCTGTGGAGTCATTTCTGCTTTCTTTAGCTTACCTCTGTTTCCTTTTAATTCATAATTCTAATTTTCTTTTCCCCTTAAACGGAGACAAGTCACTTAGTAGGCATTAAAAACAGAATTAAAACATTACCTGCTGCGTGAGGGTAAAAATGTCTAAGGGCTAATCAGCTCACACACCTCAAGCCATTAGCAATCTACTAATGTGATGTAACTGCTATTCTACAACTCCTGCCCTTATGCGTAACTAAGTATCCTTAATGGCAGCTTTATACTTTGCCTGGTCCCTACTGATCCCTACTGGAAAGAGAATCCTGGATTAGGAGAACCACTGCTGTGATCCTGCATAGCAATTCCTGCACATCCTGTGAGGCACTTGAGAGAAGATGTGTATACATGGAGGCTATATACCAAAGGACTGTGTGGCAAATGGTGCTTGATCTGGTCCTGTCCTTGTGAAAAGCATTTGCCCAGCTGTGGTGATATCTTTGTGGGATATAGCTAGGACAAGGAATCTGATTTGCACTGAGATGGCACCAGTTATCCCAGGAGTTTCTTGGAAGATCGCCCTGGAAGGCATGATCATTCCCCATGGTGTGTGGTCAGTTGGCAGGTATTGAGTGGAGGACAGGCTGCAGTGTCCCTTGTGACCGTTTGGTTGGAGCACAGAAAACCTGACGTTCTTCTTCCGCCCCTGTCCTCCTCCAAGAGCATTTTTCTCAGGTACTGGTGTTTTTGATGCACTAATTCAGGTGCTCCATGTTAAACATGGGGGAAGCCCTAAACATTGGGTTTGGTGTGATCCCAGTCCAGAAAAAAATGGTAGCTTCAAACACTGCCTTGTGTGAAGAGCAAACACTTTTGGATGAGCTGAAGTGATTGAGATGGGGAGAAAGAATGCAGGACTTCCCCCAGTTCCTGCATCCCTTTTGGTCACATGGTTGAAGTGGCTGGAACACCCCCACGCTGGGAACTGGCCCCCCAAATTTACTGACTCAGCAGCATGTGTTGTGAACTGGACGGGGGCCACCAGTAGGGAGGAGAATGCAATATCACTCTCTTTAGCTGGCCTGTCTGATGATTTGGCTTGTAGGGCAGCTTCACCACCGGCTAAGATTGCCGTTTGGTTCAGACAGTCAGCCGCACTTACTAAATTCATGCACAGGCTGATAGCAACTGGCTGGAGCCAAATAGGGACAGATTTTGGAAACTACATGCACACCTTCATGGCAACTGAGTTGCAAGCCTGCCTTGCTACTCCACTCCTGCACCCTACAAAGGTACAATTCCCCACAGGAAGCAACAACACATATATGTATACCTTGGAGTTCTCCTGGCAAGACAATGCTCACTGTGGACCCTGCATTCATAGTTTCATAGTTTCCAGGGTCGGAAGGGACCTGAG
>NW_017729022.1:62251924-62261124 GCF_001723915.1 Gavialis gangeticus
TGCGGGCCTGAGGACTGAGCCCTGTGGAACCCCACTGCCGACATCCCTCCAGGTCAAAAATGACCCATCCACCACCATCCTGTTTCACTGGAAGGCACTGAACTTACAAGAGTGCACGTGATTTATGGGGAAGTTTTCTGCCTCCCCTGCCCCCTCCACAATACTGCAGAATCATGTGTTTTTTCAGCAGTAAGAACTAAATATAGTGGCTGCTGTCATTGCGACTTCCCCAAAATGTCAGCCTGACATTGCTTGCTTGTGCCATAGTTTTTAGGCAAATGGGGGTTTCCTATGGCTTCATACTTGGAAACAAGAATGGGTTCTGGAGATGGAACTCACACACTTATTTTTTCCTGACACCCACAGCAAGGGTGGTGGTGGGGCAAGGCCATGACTGCCTTGTGGCCAGGGAAGCCTTAGTCTTGCCCCAAGTCCTTGGGGTTTCTGTGGTGTACCTGGGTAGCGCATGGCAGTTTCTTCGGCAGATTCAACCACAGGTTTTTCTTTTATTCAGTGTAGGTCCACAAGAGTCAGTATAGCATCCCCTACATGCCTTCCAGAGTGCTGCCACACACAATGTTGATCTCACGCAACTGTAACATGGATGCTGTCAGTAGAGAAGCTGGAGATTTTGACTTCAGAAAGATTAGGGAGGTAATTTAGGAGTTTGGCATGGGGAAGGATGTTGAGACTTACAACACTGGGGTGAGGATATGTCTGCTCTGTATTAGTTATGGACAGGTTCAGAGGGTGGCTAGACATTTTGAGGAGACATTTTGGGGGAGAGGGTTTGAATGCCTCTTCCTTTCACAGATCTTGAGAACTATGGGATGCTACACTATTCCATCAGCCATCACAGCATCCAGTGATGATAGATAAGAAAATGAGGTAATATACTCTAGAGATAACCAGACTGTTTCAGGCTGTCTACAGATCCAGGCAGATAATAATACTTAAGCTTATAGCTGGTTCTTATTTTGCAGATTTCATTTGCAAAAATAAACACTAGAGACTTACCCCAGAAAAAGCTAAAATGAAAGCTGCAAAGTTCTGCAGCTCTAAATGGAAAAGAAGCCTTCCTGGACAGAAGAGCAACTTTTTGCCAAATTCTGGACAGGTAAACTCCAACTTGTCCAAACACTATAGTTGCTGCGTTCTCCAGAATTTTTATTGGCTCCCACATCTGCCATGTAAATCAAAACCAATGTTTGTTTTTGGCCCTTTGGCCATTGTCCAATATTTGGGGCCTTGCAAGCTTGTGTCCTGTACAAAAAGAGATATTGGTGGTAGTAAGAAGATATAATCATTACTGCAATCTTGCTTATTTACAAAAAGTGCATATAAAGTCTTGTTCCCTTGAACACAATAGGAACAAATAACAACAGTGGTTTTCTTGCCCTGAAGTCCCTGAATCAGTCACTCCACTGAGTACTGTGACCAAGAATCCCATGTCTCTCTGCGTCCTTTCAGGTTCAAGCTCATAATTACAGAACCATAGAAAAGTAGGGCTGAAAAGGACCTCCAGAGGTTATTTAGTCCAACCCCCTGCCTGAGGCAGGATCATTCCTATCCAAACTATCCTACACAAATCCACAAATTTAAATTCTTCATAAAAGTACTGTCAACCCTAGCACAACACAAGACATAAGGCCGTAACCCACTACAGGTAAAGCTGGGGAACCATGGCAGCCGAAGTCTTACTTCTATAATTGGTTGTTAATAAATGTGCAGTCACTTACCTGGCTCTCTCCTGGCTTTTTGGCTCTAAGTAGAAGGCAAGGTAGATCTGTACCTTATAGAGTAACCAAAGTAGATATGTATATACAGGCAGTCCTCAGACTTACAACACAACTGGTTCCTGAAAACCACTTCTTAAGTCAAAAAGTTGTAACTTGGAACCAATTTTCTCATAAGAAACAATGTTATAAATGGGGGACTGGTTCCTGAACCAAGGCCCGATACCCTACTTTCACTAAAAATACCCCAGAATTGTGTACTCGATCAATTATAGATGAGTAATATAGCCACATTAATGTATTTATAGTATAAACAGCAATCATATTGATTTGGAAGGACTTCTTTGAGGTGACTTTGCTGGACTTTTTGAAAGGCTCTTGGTTGGACTTTTTGAAGGGTTTTTGGCTGGAGTCTTCTCAGGAGTCATGGCTGCAGGTTTTTCTGCAGTCTTGTCTGCTTTCTTAAAGAAAGTGTCCAAGGAAGTTTGGACAGAGGTTCTCCATGGAGATGAGCAATGCAGCAAACTTGTTCACTGGCATGGTGCCACATTGGATCAAGTGTTGTAAAGTCAAAACTGAGGTCATAAAGTTGAAACAGGGTGTCAATTTATAAAGGTAAGTGTGAAACATTGTAACTCGAATTATTGTAAGTCGAGGACTGCCTGTAAAGCACTCTAACCCACATGGACACAAACACCTGGACTCTTAACCCCTACCTTTGCAGTTAAAGAACAACCATTACTTTAACTCGGTTATTTTTTCCTCAGGCCTTGCCATGTGGCCCTTTGCCTTGGGCAGTAGCTTCTATCCTTCCCAGTTATTTCACTACATAAAGGGTTTAATGACTCTTTCCATTTAGTCTGAAAAAGGGTGCTTAGCACACTCATCAGCTTTGACCAAATTTGTGATTGTCTTTGGATCACTTGCTGGAAACCATCAACGAAGTCTAGCATAAAGGATTTTTTTTCTGATGATCACATTTTCAGCTGTTCCACATGTCCTGTATAGAACTGGTGTCTATTTGTGCAGCCATCCAGGGCTTCCAGAGCTCTCCCTGAGTCCTGATGTCTTTTTCCACATAAAATTCTCCCATTTAATGTTCCCTTCCCCAGCTGTTTCTGCAGTGCACAACTGTGATTACTATCCTCCAAAAGACTGAGGACTAAGCACACTGCTGGCATTGTGTTCTCAGCCTTCCTACTCCTCCTTGGCACGAAGGATTAGATCCTCTCTGCTATAATAGTATCATGCAGCTTGCCAGGTGTGTCCTGGATATTACTGCAGCTGTGAATGGCTTAGCTCTTTGACAGCAGCAAGATTCACAAAATTAAAATGACTTTCTAAGGTTTTTGGGCCTTTTTTTCCTCCTCTGCCCTAGTGGGGAGTTTCCCAATCCTTCTCTGTTTTCAACTTCTAGATTTAATTTCTTAACATCAGTGAATTTTTTTTATGAGATCGTTGGAGTGGATGAGGGGAACCATTGGGTTTACAGGAAAGTCTATTCAGAGGAAAGCACAAGAAATTAAAAGAGGCACCAAACATCCTCCAAGGGAGTTCAGTACGAAAATGAAATGGAAAATCAATAACAGCAAAATGATTCCTGCCTTGATGTTTTAGAAGAGGAAGATATGCCCCTTCTGGGCAGCAAAGATGTTTGTCTTCAGCAGCCTACCCTGGCCCTGTGTCAACACCAGCACGTTGGATTTGCATCTAAGCATGCAAAGGCCCATTACAAATCCTGATTTCAAGTCGTAATAGCCCTGGCCATGTCATTGCACAGAGGAGTGAGTGGAGGCCCAGAGTGGGTCAGGGTATGCTGCTTCAAAGGATCCTCTGCTTCCTGTATTTGTTTTGATGGCCAAGACCTGATTGTTTCAGCGGGAATGAAGACACACAGCTGGAGAAGCACATGCTTAGGATGGAGCATAGGGTGACCTTTATGGCTCACTTGCCTAGGCCTACACAGAAAGCCTGTGACAGCCAGCAACACAACTCTAGTCACCCACTTCCCACGTTGGGCTTAACTCCACATCCTTCCTTCTCCCCACTGCAAGGAGTGACTCTTACCATGAGGAAAAGCCACTTACCTCTCTCCTTATGGCTGGGTTTGGAAGTACCCACCTGTCCTGTATGCAAAGAAACTTTTTCCCTCTTAGCTGTATCTCATCCCTTGTTCTGATGCAGCAGATGTATCATAATGGTAAATGACTTTATGGATTTATCATATGGGTGACAGGTGATCATGTCACAGTGGTTCTGTGCTGATGTCTGTGCTGGAGAAGAAGGATCTGGTAAGGGAAAACTCTACTCCAATTCACCCATCCATTTAGTATCAAGAAAAAGAGATATAGGAAAGTACAAGCCAGCACATTGTTGTATACCTGCCTTGAAACCCTGGGGGAAAATCCTCTTCCCTCCTGCTACCTTCTGCTTTACCCATCTAAACAGCCCCCCACCACATTGGAGGAATGCATCCCACAGTGCACAGGTAATTTCCTTTCTCCTTTTGACCAGCTGTACAGCTAAAGTGTCCAGTCCTCTTCTTGAAGGTCAGTTCCTCTTGCCTGTCATACCACCCCAGGGCTATGCTCTCATCAGGTCCTCCTGTATGCTAGGTAAGCATGGTGTGAGCCACTGCCTGGATGTGAAAACACCAAGGAAAACCCAGACTGATGTGGAGGAAAGGCCCGCTGTTGCCTCTGAGTCAGTATGGTACCAACACCTCTGTCAGGTGCAAAGGGTACTGTGCTACTGGAAGTGCCACCCACCCCTGAGTTTTTGGCTGCTCAGAGTATTAAAAGCTCCCTTGGCAAGAGGTGAGGTTAGCTCTGGCCAGACTCCAGGGTAGGGAACTGCATTTTGCCAGCCTTCAATTCCTTCTTCAGTGTCTGTTGGTACAATTCCACCCTGTCCCATGACATTGTTCTACAGCATCATTGGCTTATTGTCAGCTACATCCCTCCCAAGAAATGGCGTCACTTCAATGGTGGGGTGGAGATCCCTTTGCTTGGCAACACTCCCTTTGGGATGAAAGGTGCTTTGGTCCCAAGCACTCTGGTCCTCTCTGGTGCACTATGTCAGACTGGTTTCTGATTGTTTGCCTTCACCTCCTTGTGGCCTCTGCTGCATCCCTTCCAGCCCCACGCTCCATGAAAGGAATGCATTGTCTCCGGGCTGTTATTGTTGGCACTGCTGAGATGATGAAAAGTGATCAAGAAGGGGGGAACGAGAGGCTCCAGCCCCTCCTCTTCTGGTCCCCTGGCATGGCCACCCGGTGCTCTGTGGGTGTTGGAAGCCTTCCCCCATGTTGACAGTGACACAAGGGGGTATTCAGCTGGCTGTGCAGAGGAAGGGAGAGGCGGAGGTTGTTACACAAAGCAAGACCCTTCTGGAGTTTCAGGAGCTATCTTCTTTAGGCCAGGTCAGAAACAAGCCTTTGCTGTTTAAAATATTCCATATGTGGGCACCTGCACTAACTCTGAATACAAACTGGCACTCCAACAACCCTCAGCAAACTTACACCAAGGGCACTTAGGGAATTGTTTTGGTCCAGGAGTGAGGGGACCTGGATTAGTGGTTTGCATTTCAAAAGCACACAGAGAAGTCAAGAATGGTCATCATGAATCTTATTCCAGATGTGCCTGCAGTGTTCAAGGGCTGCCCTTTGAAGACTCCCATACAGATGTGCCCAAAGCAAAGGAAATTTGCCCAACTGAGTGCTTCCCAGGGGAGACATGAAGGGAGCATTTAAGAATTGCCTATTTTATTTTTTACTGTAGTGTAGAGCATCTGAAAACTTCCCAGACTTAGTGCCCTGCATACCAAATGTGCACAGCACACCTAAGGACCGCACCCCCATTTCTGATACCACCATAGTCTGGTCATGCCCTTGAGTCTTGCCTAGCTTTAGATTGGCATGACAACAGAACACCCCAAACCTGCTCCTTTAGTCTGTACCCTGCAATACAGGGGGGTAGGCAGGATCCTGGACAGACAAATCCAGGTCTTCCTGTCCCTCCAGATTGCTGAACACCATGTGCAATTGGAAACTCATTTTTTTTGCCACCCCTCACTCCAAAGGCCCCATCCCTCCCCATTTAGTATGGTCGCCTCTGAGATATCTGCTCCTGCCCAGTCAGCATGGTTCATGCTTTAGCCTCTCTCCCCACCCCCGGGCAGGGGGAGTGCATACTGAGGTAGCTGGGTGGCTGGGAGCTCCCTCTCCCCTCCAGCCTCTGCAGTTCATACCTTCTCCAGCCCCATTTGGCCATTGTCCCGTTTCTGCCTTTGGGAGCTGGAATTTGGAGCAGCCCTGACGTGTGTGCGCTGCTGCCTGTACAGGCTTCTCCTCTGAAGCCAGGCCAAGAATGCATTATGGCTGTTCCCAGCAGGCCCTGAAGGAAGGGGAGGGGAGAGTTGGGGGAGAAGGGCAGGAGACAGTAGTCTTGACCTGGGACATAGGAAGAGGGATTTACAGAGCTGTGGAGAAGGGAGCACCACCCCTCCAGCCCCTACATAAAACTCTACCCCCAAGCCCAGAAATGAAATGGGAAGTGATAGGAAACAGCTAAAATTGGTGGTAACTCCCAGGCCTTAAGGCACAGCACAGCCCACTGGGGGAGGGGAAGGAACATCCGGCGTCCCAGCTCCTAGCTCCCTCTGGACAGCATCCCAGTAACTGCTTGAAAAAGGCAAACAGTGAGACTTCCCCAACTGCCAGGCTAGGGGGTTTGCTCCCCCAGCCTCTATTTTCAAAAAAATGAAAACAGCGATCTGTATCCCTCTTAGAAAACAGCTGAGCACTGGGGCAGCTCTCCTGGGTTTAGCAGTAGATCTTTGCTGAGCTGGGAGATAGTGTCTCTCCTGCAGCCTCTCTGGGAAGAAGCCCTGAGACTGCAGGAGAGAGGAATGTGCTCCCAGGTACCCAGCGCTGGGGTCCAGCTCTTGAGGGAGAGAGGGAGGGTCGCTGGCCCAGAATCTGACCTCCACTCTCTAGAAGTGCCTTTACCATCTTCCAGGAGTGTAGGTTGTAGCTGTGTTGGTCTAAGGACATAGGCAGACAAGGAGGTTCTTTGGGTGAATATGATATCTTATCATCTTCCCCCGCTCTCTTTCAACACTTAGGGAGGACCACAAAGAGAAGTAAGAAAAAGGAAATCTGGGTATTTCCCTCTAGTGTTGTCTCTCCAAGGACTGCAAAGCATTGCACAGAGTTTGACCAATTGACTTTGACAGTACCCATGACAACAGCCACCATTGTACGGATAGAAAAACAAAGGCCATGCTCCAGCACAGCTCCCTCAAGTGCTTTGTGGTTCTTCAGGCAGACTACTTCCTAAATGGGAGGAAGGGTAGCTATGTCCATGCAGTGCTTTGTCTGCTGAAAGACAGGGTCCAGTAGCCTGTCTCCATGCTACTTAGACTGCCTGCAGTGCAGCTCACAGCCCCATATCCATGGGCGACTGGTGCATCCTGAGTCAGCCCCCCATTGGCCAGTCAGCGACCTCTCCTGGCACCCCCACTCCCTGGCTGGCACTTTCAGTGGGGGTGCCAGTGCTCCCACCTGCCCCCCTGCCCATCACCTAAGTGGGGAATGCTGGCAATGAGGGGGTGCACCAGCGCTCTCAGGGGGTGCACATGTACCCACTGTGGATCACCACTGAGCACACCTAGACTCTTGGCAGCCCCAGGTAAACTTTTAGTATTAGGTCCCACTTCACCAGAGATAATGCTAATAATAATTTTTAAAATTACTATTCTGGGGCCCCCTTTCTGTCCAGGCCCCAGGTGGCCGCTTGGTTTGCCTATGCCTGTGCCTGGCCCTGGCTGCTCAGATGCGGCTCTGCTATTTCCAGTTCAGGGAGAGGCCTGCTCAGATCAGCACAGGCTGTGTAGACCTGGCTTGAGATAGGCCCTACCCAAGGGCACACAGCCAGCCTGCAAGAAGAATCCCAGTCTACTTTTGTTCTTGAACCAGTCGGCCATGCTCCCTCTGGCGTGGGGGCAGCTTAACATTTGAGAGCAGAGGTGATGAGACAGCGAGCTGACAGGATACAAAAAAAAAAAAAAATCCTGGCCAGGGGAGGCAGTGTGAATATTCAGACTTGGAACTGGACTCCCTTTAAGATAGGAATGTGGAGGACATACAGGGACTGCAGTGAGAGGCGGGGACTTCATGGCTGTCCTGGACTTGCTGGGATGCACAGGTGCAGGTCCCACCCCTTCCCCATGCCCTCTTGCTCTGTCTCATTCTCTTTCCTTATTGCAATATGTGCTGGGTGCTGATGGATGCCTTCCCAGGTGTCCCTGTTGCCATAGGAGCTTGTTGGAGCAGGTGAGGAGCCCACAGAATGGGCCCCACACAAGAGGCAGCGGCTTCTTTTCATGTCTCCCTCTCTATTACACTCCCTCTGTCACCGGGCTCCTGTGATATCACTGGATAATAAAGGATGTCATATTTGGTGCAGCCAAGAGAGGGATTTAAAACAGGGAGAAAGAGGGGAGTGGAAGGGAGAGCTTTGCGAAGCAGGTCAATAGGGAAAGAGGACAAAAGAGAGAGCCTGAAGGAACAGCTCTGTGTGCAAGGGGGCCCAGGAGATAGGAGAAGCCCAAGGGAGAAAGGAGCAGGCAGGGGAGAACAGAGTAGGAGGTGAGACAGGAAGGTCCCAAGGGCATTTTTTTTTGCCATGAAGTCTTACTCAGAAGGAGGAAGGGTGTGTGAGCATGGTGCATGGTGTCTGTGCAGGGGGAACTCTGGTGAGAAGGACCTTCCGCCACTAACACTGAGGCCGCCCCCATTCCCTAAATGTGGCCCTGAGTTTGTCAACATCTGGGTCTGGCATTCTTCCGGAGGCCTGTGTTCAAGCCCTCCTGCTCCCTCCAGCCTTCTTCCACAAGGAGACCTCACAGGTTGCAATCTCAGTTCTTAGAGCTCTCAGTCCAGATTTGGTTGGTCCACATGCAGCCCATAACACTACCGATCTAATTGGAAGAGATGTTTTGGCTACTGCTCCCAGTAAATGTATAATGCAAGCCTTTAATTTGCCAAATACCGGGGTGGGAACGAGGCCCAACCGCTGAGGCCCATCACAGAAAAGGGAGGGAAAGCAGGCCTGGTTCTGTGATAACCCACTGCATCAGTGTGAGTGTGTGCAAGACAGGTGCAGGTAGAGTGTACCCTCTTGTTCTCCTAATGGCCGCTGGATGCTGAGAACACCGCTGAGACAACGAGGAAGATTCATGATGGTTTTGTTATCCCTTGTCACCAGCTTCTGAGAGGGTCCTCCCAGAAGTCTGAGCACATTGAGAATGAGCCAGACATAGCATCCATGGCTTAGGGGAAGAGCAAGCAGCCTTTCCCATACATCATCAGTCCATGCACCAGTGCAGGGAGAAATTCTCCTCCATCTTTCTCTGCCCCCTTGGGAAAGGGCATTTCCTTCTACAGTGATTCCCCCCCCCCCC
>NW_017729022.1:62261419-62277121 GCF_001723915.1 Gavialis gangeticus
CCCCCCCGCCCACTAGGGGATCTGGGAGCTGGGCTGCTCCTTGAAGGAAGGAGGACCACTGCCCTGTCAGTTCTGGAGGCTGTGCAGAACTGAAGAAACAGCTCCAAGAATGTGTTCAGCAGACACCATCATCCTCTCAAGTCTCCCGGTGGTCTGAGGTTAAGGAGCAACTGTCCTGGAAGGGGAGAAGAGACATGCCCAGAAGGAGAGTACTCACATTCCCAGATGTCTCCATGCGTTCCTCCAGATGAGTGGCATGGGACAGAGTCAGCAACTGCAGGGGAAATCTCGTTCCCTGTCACAGGTGCTTGCTGGCCCCACACACTCCTCACACAGTTCCCATTATGTTCTGGTGCCATATTCTGTGGCGTTCCCCTACCTTGCCTGTCTCTGTGCAAGCTCCCACTCCTGGAACATCAGACTTACCACCCCTGTATGCACCGCCAAGGCTGCACTGATTCAGGATTTGCTAATCACTGGTCCTTTATCTGTCCTCTGTCATTGCACCTCTGGCTGGCTACCACTGAGACTGGAGTAGCAGCGGGTACTCAATAGCCAGCCTGTGTGCACCATAGCTTGCAGTGCATCACACTGGTAGAGCCCTGGAGTAGAGTCCTGAGTCCTCAAGAGTCAGTGCTAGGGAATGATTCCCCCCTCCACTGCCTGCTGGCAGCACCACCCGGGGCCACCCCTAGTTCATCACTCTTGACAGCACACTTGCTGGTAGAGGTAGGGAATGGTTCTTCTTCTAGACCAGAGCTGTCCAACTGGTGGCCAGTGGGCCAGATGGGACCTGCAAGGGGTTAAATTACAAGCCCTGGGATCTCCCCTGGCCGCTGCTCCCTCCCCCCACATTGTTCCAGCTGCAGTAGCAACTGGGGACTGCGGGCTTCCCCTCCAACTTTCCCTTCCTAGCCCTGGGTGCCTGACTGGCATGATGTAGTGGGGGAGCTCGCAGCCTGGGACTTAAGGGTGAGTCAAGATGTGTGGTGCAGCCCAGGCATACAGAGATGCCCTCCACATGGTAAAGAGTAAGCAGCAGCAGGAGGGAACATGGTGTGTGTGTGGGGGGGTGTACCTGGGCACTTAGGGCACTGGGCAATGGGTACTCCCAGGCACATGGTACAGCGGGTGAGGGAGTGGGGTGCAGTATCCAATTCCTAACAGGATACAGGTCTCTAGAGTAAACCCAGAGATTTCCAACAGGAACCCACACTGTCAAAACCATTCTGCCCTGCCATTGGCTCTCCGAATTCTTTGCAGCAAATAAATCGCTCTATTCTTTTTCCTCAGTCAACAAAAGAGTAAAAGCGAAGAGCTGACATTTTCTGAGGGGCGCCTTGAATCTACTGATGGATGCCTTGAGTCTAAAAAGGCTGACAGCCACTGTCACAGCCAGCAGGACTGAGTAGTGGAGCACAGCACCGCCTTCTGAGGGAGTCTGTGCAGCAGGAGCTGGTTGAAGGACAGTGGGCTCTGTCTGAAGACTGTGTGAAGGCTCTTAGGGGATGTTGCACTGGCCTGTACAACTCCCTGCTCCTCTCCCTCCCTTGCCTGACAGTCTCCACTGACAATGTGAAACTTGTCTTGGTGACATCATTGCTACTGTCCAGCCTATTCCTCCGCCTGCAGCTGTTCCGCATTCACTCATGGGGCAGGCAAGCCTGGGCCCAATCTCACTCTGCTAAAAATACACACTTGCTCCCTTGCAAGGGGCAGTTTGGGCTCCCTCCCACACTGCTCAAATTAAACACACAGAGCAGCTAGTGATGTAACTGGGCTCAGTCCCACACATGGCTGAAGCTACTGCCCCACCCTCCTCAGTCTGGCATTGGGCTGGGGTATGGAGGGTGGCACCTTTGGTCTTGCACAAAGTGCCTTGGTGGATTTAATGACTGTGAGAGCTTAGGGCTTTGGCTTCAGATCACAGCCGAAAGGCCTCTCCCCTCATGCTGGCTCAGGGGGTCCATGCTCGCTCCTCAGGGAGAGCACCCTTCTTTCTGAAACACTTGCCTTTCCCTTAGTGAGAAGGAAGCCATTCCCAGTCCCAACCACACCCAACTGTGCTTAGCCTGTGGGAGCTGATAAGCTCACAGCCCAAGATATGATGGCTGACGGTGTCTCTCTAGTCTCCCTGTGGAGAATACTGGGTCTATGGCTTTGGGAATTAAACAGGCTCAGCTAAGCCGCAAAAGGAAGTTGAAGAGACTGTTTATGGTTCAAAGCGAAGACATGTCTGTGTGAGCTTGTCTCCCTTGCTTTTTTGCTGCTGGCCAGGTGCTAGTCAGACCAGGTGAAAGGAAGATCTGACTCATCTAGGACAGAAAGTACAATGTTTCCTCAGTTAGAGCAGCCGGAGGTCCGCCCGCCTGGGATAGATCAGCTAGGTAAATAATGCAAGCGCAGAACCACTCTGAGCTGAAGGGCAAGCGGAAGGGCAGCCTCTGTATTGACACCGGGGTGATTGCTTCTCATGCTTCAGGACATAAAGAGTCACCAGCTAGGGTCAGGAAGAAAAGCGTACACCCCAGCTTGCCACAGCTACAGTTCTCTGCAGTGAAGGAAAAAGTCAGCACACAGCACTAGGTGCCTTCAGGACTCCTGTTCAGAGGGCCCTTCTGGTTCATGAAAGCCTGTGTTTCTCTGTGAGTGGGGAATGTGCCTCTTCTTTCTCTCTTTCACCTTTTCCCACAAAGTGTTAAACATTATACTGCTCACTTGCAACTCTTCTCTCCTCCTCCCCCTGCCCCCCACAACACAACCTCCTCAAGCTCCCCAGGTTAATGTTTAAATGAGTGCCATTGCTAATTAAATATTGATGCCTTCAGGCAGGTTTTGTTATCACCCTGAACACCTGATGCATGTGTCACCGGCAGAATGATTTCTCATCTCAAGTGTGCTGAGAGCTGCACACAGATGAGCCTTTCTCCCTACTGAGAGGGAAGGAAAGGACAGCTGCTCAAAAAAAGACAGGGGTTAGTTATGATGGCCGAGGCTGAAGAAGCATCTTTGGTCCCTGCTTTTCCCTCTGCTGCTATCAGGAATAATATTAAAGCCCTGCCCTCAAGGAAGCTCACACCTGTTTCCAGTCCCAGTGTCCTCCAGCCAAGTGCGTGATAGAGGTGGCCCAGGGTTGAGGGCCATGGAAAGCATGGCTATAGCAGCTTCAGCCTCACAGCAGGAGGCACTGTAGGGACTGATATGTGAGCTGGGAAGTAGCCTAACTCTCTAACTATCCTTCTCTCTACTCATCAGTACACTTCTCTTGTCAGTTGGCTATCTGGTCATTCCTTTTAAATCGTTCTTTTTAATTTACATATGGAGTTTTACGTAAGTCTTTGTTCCATCTGCTATTTAGCTCTGCTGTGCCTGCTTCTTTCCCAGAGAAGGGTACTGCGGTACCCAAAAGTTTGTATCCAAAACCTATCTGAGCCATGCAGTCAGTCCAATAAAAGATACCGCTTGCAAAAACTCTTGCCTCCATCTCTCTACATATAATGACATCACCTTGTGCCTCCTTCCCTGCCAGATGCACGCACAAAAGCACCAGTTAACAAAACTCGGTTTGACCCTGCCTGACCTTCCTCCCTGAGGCCTGACCACAAACCTCCCACCGATGTACCCCGGAAACAGGGAAGTTCTCTTTGACGTACAACAAGGCCAAGCTCCTGCCTGGTCTTAAAGGTCACCTTAACTTTCCCAAAGGAGGCCCAGCTCCTCCTGAACTGGGGTTTCCCATTCAACTCATCAGGGCTTGAACCTCTGAATTCTCATTCACCTGAATGGTCAAGGTTGCCCGGCACCTAGGCATGGGATGATCTGTGTTACGGTCTGTGTTTATCAGGAGAGAAGACTTCAACAGCTGAAGCCCATGAAAGCTTGGAGCTGCTTCAGGCTTGTGATGGAAGAGCAGGGGGATGGTGCATATCAAGTGGTTGGTGCATTGACAGAGCGAGGCAGGGAGGCAGCTTAGGCCTAAGGTATGCTCTCGCACACATGCCTGTACACACACATGCGCACACCCGAGAGAGAGAGAAATGAGACCTGTCAACACTGACGCAGCAGAGGCAGCTGTGCCAGCTGTGAGGAGCAGAAAAGGGAGGGAGGGATGGGAGGAACTGGATCATGGCAGCTGCAAGAGGGGCCCTTGTGCGACCTCCCCATCACCTCACTGTCTCGTGGCAGGAGCCTTGGCCCTATTGTTTAAATGTCAGCAGATTTTTCAATCTTCCACCCAGCCAACAATGGTGCATTCTTCCAGCCACCCTCCCTCATCCTCCCCCCCTCCACCCTCTCCCGCCAAAACACAACCTTCATGACCCTTAGGGGGTGCTAGCTGCCAGGGGTTGGGCCAAGCAGCTACTGCAGGGAGATGGAAATTTCCACAAGCCATGCTGCCAGGGAGAATGGAGAGATAGGAAAAGAGAGGGAGAAAGGGGCAAGAAAAGGGAAAGAGAAAAATAAGAAGGAAGAGAAGTCTGGAGGGAGAAAAGAGGGAGCTGAGTGACTTAGTAACTTTTGTCAGCAGCAGGATGGATTTTACAAAGTTCTCCCATAAAAGTGGCACCCTCTGTCATCATCACTGGCGGCAGTGATCCCTTATGGTCGAGGATGATCACTCCCATGGGACAAGTAAAAAGTCGTTGATGAGTCCATTGATGGCAATGAAGGCCAATTCTAGAGCTGCAGACTCTCTGGCAGATGCCACAGGTTGTGGTTAAAGGGAGGGTCAAACTGCAGATTTCTTGGTCTTGTTTCCTTTCCTTCTGTTTCTGTTGTTTTTCTGCCTCCAGGGCAGGATGGTTTTCCTCAAAGTAGGATGTACCTTTTCTCACAAGGCATCATCATGTAGTCCTGTTCCGGGCTGGTTTTTCCTAATTTGTGACGTCAATGCCGCACTTCTTAATGTTCATATTGAGGGTGTCCTTGAAGTGTTTTCTCTGCCCCCGCATGCCCTTTGTCCTTGCCTGAGTTGGGAGTATAGGTGTTGTTTTGGTAAACATACATCAGCCATGTGCACACAAAGCCTTGTCCACCGAAGCTGTACAACTGCCTCCCTCCTATGCAGCGGCTCCGTTACAGAGCCCTTTGCCATTAGAACAGGCATCAGGCAGGGCTGTGTGATCACATCACTTCTTTGTTATCATCTTTCTTGTGCTCATTGAGATGCTCATCCATGACTGTCTGCCACATGGCATCGGCATTGAGTACAGGACGGACAGGAACCTTTTCAATCTCTCCTGTCTCTGTGCCAAAACCAAAGTTTCATCGGCCTTGATTGTGGAATTTCAGTACGCTGATTGTTGATGTGCTGTCATTGTGCATACTGAGAAGGACCTACAAACAGCTCTTCACTGCTTCTCTCAAGCATACCAGTGCCTGGGACTGACCCTAAATATCAGAAAAATAAAGATGCTTCACCAGCCTGCTCTGGGCCAGTTAACTCCCCCACCAAAGATCTTCATTGACAGACAGGAGCTGAAGAGTGTTGAATACTTTGCCTATGTTGGCAGCCATCTCTCAAAGAAGACCAACATTGAGGAGGAAATCCAGTATAGGATCCTATGTGCCAGTGCCCTCTACCCCATGCAGAAGACTAACAAAATACGCTCCTAAACTCTGCTGGCTCAGGACAGTGCAGTGGGCTTCTAAAAGTTCATACTGAACTGCCAAGGCCACCTGAGGAATTTCAAAGCATCTTAGGGAATCCCCAAAGCACTTGGGATTTCCAGAGATTTTACAAACCTTGCAGGATTTCTATAAAGTTAGATACTACTTTGGTGTTCCTCAGCACTGTAGTAACCTACATGCTGGGTTCCTTTATCAAAAACTGAGAGGCTTCATTGACAACATACAGTGTAGTAGTTCAGAGCCCTGTCTGAGGAGGGTTCTAGGAGAGGCCGCTTTATAAAACAAAGGAAAATACCTCAGAAGACCATCTGAGGTGGGGCTAGGTTGTACTGAGTACACTGAGTGCATCTACATGTGCACTTTACCGCAAAGCAGACTAATTAGCTCTTCAGGAAAGCATCACCGTCTACATGTGCGCTGGTATTAGGGCACAGTAAACTAATTATTCCCACTGTAGGATGATAGTACTGTTGAGGATAGTACTATCTTACGTTGATGTACTTTACTGTACCAAAACACACATATAGATGGTGACTGGGGGTGTAAACTATGCCCCATCAGCCCAGCCAGTCGGGGGTCTGCTCTGCCTCAGCTGAAATTGCTGCTGTCCCTGGCATACGTGTAGACACTGTGCCTGGGAGCAGCTGACTGGTGCAAACTACTCCAGAGTTTATTGAGTTGCATTAATTGCATGTGTAGATGCACCCACTGTTTACTTACAGCAGGGATGTAAAAATCATCTGGCCCTGTGGGCCAGATTAGTGGCAAAGGGCCAGTCCGTGGGCCGCACCTGACCCACAGACCAGCCCCACAATCTATATCTGGAGTTGCCATTGCTGCTGGGCTATGCAGTGCAGCCCCAGAGCCGCTGTCACTGCCACCACCATCACTGCCATCACCACCACCACTGCTGAGCTGTGCAGCATGGCCCTGGAGTGGCATGTAGCCACTCTAGAGCTGTACTGCTCACAGAGGCTGCTCTGCCACTCCAGGTGATGAGCTGGAACAGATACCCTGTGCAGTGTGCAAGGCCATCTGATGCACCCTGCATGCTGCCCATGGGTCAGTTGGAGACAGTGCTACAGGCTGGATCCAGCTTGCAGGCTGTATATTTGACACCCCTGACTTATAGCGTGTTCATGAATGGCGCATGCCCCCACCAGCTGGGGAGGCATGGCTGTGCTGGCAGCAGTGGGAGCACAGCAGCGGTGGTGGGAGCCTGGTGGTTGTGAGTGGGGAGCTCCTGCAGACACCTCCAGCACTGTCGGTGGCAGGGGGTGGTAAGCGCTAACCAGGGGTCGGTGACCACCTGCAGGTGCCACCGGCAGTGGCGGCAGCAGCAGCCAGGGGTGATCATGGACTGCCTGCAGACACTGCCGACCATCTTGGCAGCACCTTTTTGCAGGGGGTACACTGCCATGCGCAGGGGGTGCACATGCACCTACGTGCACCCTCTATGCATTGCCCCTAAGCATGTTTATTAGAGCATCATGGCTGTAACTGTCCTGTACTGGTCCACTTTGATAAAAGTTTGAGATGGAGCCCTTTATCTCATGCCTGTAATAAAAGCCAATGGTCAACTTTTCCAAATCCATTCTGAGCCTGTTGGTCAGAAATTCCCAATAACTTGACATCCCTTCACAAGACAGGCTTGTGCCTGCTCTTTGCCTCAGTCCTGCAAGCTCCACTGGGGTGGAACTATGCACCTGTGTGAAGACCCATTGGCTTCAGTGGGGCTCAGGGTTGCTCAGCCAGTGCTGTGGCAAGGAAGTTTGCCGCCCAGGGCAAAGCCTACAGCAGCAAGCCCACCCTCACCCCACGCACAGACATGTTCCCCCCATGTTTGCCTGCGAGTGCATGCAGCAGTGGGACCTGCCATCTCCCTGTCCCCGTGCCCCTCCAAATGCAAATGAGCCGCATGCAGCTCTGTCCTGTGCCCCACCCTGGCTGGGCAGCACCTGTTGGCGCCCCTTCGCTTCAGTGCCTGGGGCAGTCGCCCCGCTCACTCCTCCCTTGCTACAGCACTGTGCCCAGCATAAAGTAATTAGCAGGTTCAGGTCCCTAGCACAGGTTATATTATCATACAATGAGAGGCCTGATGGGTCAGTCTAACTCACAGCTAATGATAGGCTGGAGAAGCTCCATTAGAGAATAGAATGTGTGGATCCTCTCTAGACTATATAGTGCAGTGGAGAAGGCTCTGTCTGGAGAGACTTCTGCAACAGGGTTTGCTGGCCTGCTCAGGAAACCAATTTTGCTGGCTTGGTCTGTACCAGCTTTGTTTAGAGTGATACATGTATTTATTGCCTGGTGGATTTCTTCAGAGATTGGTGGAGTGCGAAGCACTGCCTTTGGAAGACTGTATTATTGTGTGTTCAATGATCGTGACATCAGGACTCAAAAAAGCTCCTATTATAGACACATATGCCCATATACAGGTATAAGTGTATGTAATCATAAACATAAACAATAATCATATATAAATTGTCTGATATATACCAGCATGATGTGTATGCATTTTTATCAGTGTCCGTTAATTAAACTGTTTAAACCTGGCTTCCTTCAGATTACTGTACACCAACCCCCACCTGCATATGCCAAGTAGGACCACAGACATAAACCAGACAAAAACAAGGCTCAATCCTGGGTTCTTTAGCACCAAAACTACAGGCATCTTTCTTCCGTCGTAGCCAGGGATTTTAAATCTGTATGCAGAGCTGTAAGACTGCTTGTTCCTCCCCCAGCCCCGCCTGCCCCAGCACATGTCATTTAGCCTTTGGCACATTCTCTAAGCTATAAAATGCAAACATTTAACAACACAATATTGATTACCACAAGAGCATTAGGAGGGGAAGGCTGTCCTGCGGGTAATGACCAGTACTTGACACGGTCGATGCTTCACATACAGGACTTTGATTGACTTCACTGGGAATTGTGCACTTGTGGCACAACATGGCAAGCTCACACAAGTGTCCTGTACCCATGGTCAGCCAGATTCTGCCTGGCCCTGAGATGGGTGAGCACTGGCTCAAGGGTGCAAGGCAGAATTCCAGTGCAGAGACTGCTCCTGCCCCACTTCTTTGGGAGCTAACTGTGTCCCCTGTGCAGCAGACAGGAGATGGAGCTAGAGTTGCGGCCCTTCCCTGCACACCTGCCCACAAAGTGAGCTGCTCCCACAGAGGTTGCAAGAGCCGATAAGTAGCCTCTGTGTGCCCAGGATCTTCATGAGGTTTTTGCCCTTGTAGGTCCTTTATTCTCAGACAGTGGGGCAAGTGGCTGGAGCAGCAGCAGCAGCAGCATTTCTCTTCAGGCAGCAGTGAAGGAGTCACTTGACTTTGTGGCTCATTATAATTAACTGGATTCCTCCTAAACTCTTCATTCCTCAGGTGTTAATGGCCCTCTCTTTTTTAATGGGCTTAATGTTCCACTACTCAAGCTATTCTTTCTTCTGCAATTCTGCTGTCTGTGAGCTGCTCCTGATAATGTAGCTCCTATTACACAGCCTGGCAGACTTGTTTTTAACTCTAGCTAAAAACATTAGCTCAGGTCTGGAGAGGTTAACTCAGGTGACCATCAGTTCAGGTGTGGAAATAACTTTCAGTGAAGCTTTGGGTGCACTGTTAAGATGCTCAAGAAGGCTGATTTTGTTTTATGAAAGTAAGGTACATTTAATTTTAATGAGAACAGGACAAAGAAACAACATCTTTTGATGATTTTTGCACAGTTGTTTGTTTTTTTAATACATAATGTATGAAAGAGCAAATGATTGTACATTCCAATAAAGTTATATTTGTTTTTGCTTTGATTTTAAACTGAATAACATAGCCCGTGGCTCCTAGCATATTAGTAAAGCTTCTAGTTTCTTTTTACCTGGAGAAACATTTGTGTTGTATTATCCGTGATGATGCCATCTGCACCCCTCTTTCCAAATTCTAAATCTGTCCATGGGGAGGTGCATGTGTGGTGTGACTGTGGGAATAAATGGGGCAATGTGACATGGGAAGGGAAGGCTGTGTGTGGTCACAGTGGCATAGGGTTAGCAGAGAAATGGATGTGTGGATGGAAGGAGGTGTCCATCTCTCTGACACCCTAATGCATCCCTAGGCCAGAGGGATCCCATGGGCCTCCTCCCTACAGGGCTCCATGGCTGTGCAGGTGATGGCCCTGGCATGTACTAGCTCTATGTACCCAGGCCACCACATCAGTGCTCTCCCTGTGTTCTGCAAGGTCCAGCCCAGTGCAGTATCCAGTGGATCTACCAGAGCCAGGCCAGGGGATGTTCAGCTATGTACAGCCAGGTACACACACACCTGGCTCCCTGTACTCTAACTGCCTCATACCCCCAATCCTCACCCACTACCCACACCCAGCACCCTACATCCTAGCTGCCCCATTTCTACATTCCTCAGCCAAGACCCCCTGTCCTGCACAGCCTTACAACCTCCCCATTTGCCCCCATATATGCCCCCTTCTCTTACAGCTCCTATAAGACCCCATATTTCACTTCCCCTCCACCTATTCATGTTATCTCACAGCCTTCCTTCCTCCCATCCCCAGTGATCCACCATTTCCAGATAGGCAGCTCTCTGTCAGTGCAATTACATACTTAATAGCATGGCTGCACAGCCATTCATGTTGGAAAAACTGTACAATTGAGTATGCTGTGGACACCATCTAAGCTGCTACCTCTATCACTCAAACAAACTGGTAGTGATGAGAAAGTGCTGGGCTGTTCTAATTCCTGGGGCCCTGCACTGGGGGAAGAAATGGACACACACACAGTACTATACACCATTGAGCCAATGAGATGCGAGTCTCAGAGGGTGATGGAAATTCAAGCTGCAGCTGGGGCGCTAAGCCACTCTCCTTCCTGCACATATGCTAAGAGAGGGTTATTGGTGTATTTTGTGTCTAGAGTTCTGTGAATCCTGCTTTATGTCACAAGACCATACTATAGAAATCCATATGCTTGTCCAGGAAAATGCAATTGGTTTCATGTGGCAGTGAGTTAGGGGACTTTTTTTCCACTAGCTGCAGATCACTGAGGGTGTGTCTATACTGTCCCTCTTGGACAGGGATGCTCTAACGCATACCTTCCCTCCACTCTTATTTGCATGTGCCAGGCCTGGAAATGTGGCAGCAAAGCTGCTTTGGGGTCCATGTCCATAGCCACTTTCATGCCAAGAGGCAGAGGGCTGGAGGTGCCCATGAATCAGCTTCACTACTGTGTATCTGGGTTGTGTAAGCAGGAGTGGGCGGACAGGGCATGTTCAGGAGCATCCCTCCCCAAGAGGGCTGGGTAGACACTACCACCAGACCCTCTCAAATGGAGGATGTGGAGCTGCATGTGAAATGAACCCTGAAACCAGCTTAAGGAACACAGGTAGGTCCTGTCTGTACAGGCTGGCTTGTTGATTTTGGATTAGGGTGGAGGTGGGGAGGAAGCTGTGTTTGGAATGGGTTTCATAATACGGCTTCATTCCCCAGTGTAGCAACAGCTTAAGGAATATAATTAAGTGCAAGTGGGACCCGGGTCTCCTGAGTGCTCACCTGCTCCAGCTGCTCATTTTCCTGCCTGAAATTCCCACCTTCTAAATGGTCACCAGGCTGGATCAGCTGTCAGGGAAATGACTGTGAAGCCATCATTCCTAGCGATCTCAGGCAGGCAAATTCTCAAGAAGCTCAGGTCTTGTATTTTGGCTAGTGTCTCTTAGTGCTAAAGAATGAGGGGGAGAGAAACACAGGAAATTGCAGTGACAGAAGCTGAATGTCTCCCAAACAGAATAAAGAGCTGCTCTCGCCTCTCTGAAAAACAGAGGTAGGACACAACTATTGGTTCCAGCAACATGCCACATGCCTGGTATATCTCTGTCTTGACCAGCTGCGCATCTCATGCATCTTGCCTTGGACTCACCATCCATAGCTCTCCTATTGCACTTAATTCCTGACCTGCAGTATCTCCAGCTACTCCAGTCCTGGGCTCCAGTGCAGAGATCTGGGGACTCAACGATCTTGCTGAAGTGAATAGAAGTTCTTCCACTGATTCCAGTGGGCCCAGGATTTCACCCAATCTCAAGAAATAAAGGTGGCAGCAGCACCACTGGGGGTCAGTTCTCCATATTTCAAAGCTTGAGTGGAGAGGGTTTCGCAACTTCATAGGAGCCCAGACATTTCAAGGAGCTTGGGAAAAAAATGGAACGATGCCAACCTTTTTGGACGGGACTCAGTCCTGGAGAGGGGATGGGGAGGGGGAAAACCCTGGGACTGCCTTCTAACCTGGCTCCAGCTGCTCTGAGAGCTTTGGCTGGCATGTCAAAGGCGGGTGGGAATGGGAATACAGCAACACTTCTCTGTGGCGTGGGCGCAAGTCTCTCTGCCATTTCAAAGCCCTCTGCTTTCCACTTCAAAATGCCAGGGCAGCTGTCTCTCTCTGTGTCTTGCACACAACAGAGCCTCTGTCCTAAATGCACAAAAGGAAACTTTGAGCAAAAAGGCCACAGGGCCCGGTCAACTTTCTCACAAGGAGCTGGGAAGAAAACGTCAGCCCCTCTCTTTCACAGAGACAGCAGGCCCTATTCAGAGCCAGTCTGAGGGGGAAGGAGCAGTTAATGTAACCCCCTCCGAATGTCATCACCCTGGCACCTCCTACTCACACAGCAGACACATCACTTCCTGTCATAAAGGTGTCATTCAGGAATGTCACTTCCTGCAGGCCAGTTGCTCTTTTTCCTCCCCCCTCTCAAATTTCCAGCCGAGACAACCTCAGCATGGTCTTCAAATTGGCGCAGTGCAGGAAAGCCTCTTTCTATGCATATAGCAGGCACAAATGCCTACACAACCCTTATTATCTGACATCTTGGCAGCAATCAAGGATAGGATGCATGCATCCCCAGTGAGTCCTGACTGGGGTATGAAGATGGGAAGCCAGCTAGGACCAGCTCTAATATTTGGATGCCAGTCTGCACAACAATGCCCATCACCTTATCCCACAAGACCCACGTACCATGGTAATTCTGAGAAGCCGGCCTTTGTGCCCAAAATGCCAAGAATCAGGCAGTCAAAGTAGACAGTGGGGACTGCTCTGCTCTGTCATCGTTTTCCAGGTTAGGTGGGGCACTGCTGATGTCTTAGGGACCTATTGTTCTCTGGCCCCAGGGCTGTTTTAAGCCCTGATGGAGGAACCGGGAGGGTACAAGCCCCACCCTTCTATCAGAGCTCTGTCCCCAGTGCTGGTGTATAGAGAAACTGACCCCCAATATGGGAGGAAGAATTCCAGATGGGCCCTGGCAAGAAATCTGTGGGAAATAAGCTGCTCCTGGCAATGCCCTGAGGCAGATCAGAGCGACTGTGGAAGGTCTAAGAGAGCACAAAGCTCACAGCACCTGAATGCCAGCTGGCACTGACTGGGCACCGCTACGAGGAAGCTCACAGCACCAGAATGCCAGCTAGCACCAAGAGGATACTGCTGTGCTCACTAGCCTCAGCAGGGCACTGCTGAAAAGAGGTCCCCCTCTGAAGCATTGCTGCTCCTGACGGTATCTGTGGCTGCCACTATGTTCATAGCTGAGAGGTTAGTGAGAAAATGTCATCAGCCCTTTATCTGCAGCATATCCGGGTCCTGTTAATACCCACTCAGCCTCTAAAAATAGACACGGGCAAAGCAAGACTATAGCACCAAAATAGCAGTGAAGCTGGGTCAACACTAAAGTCGACACCTGGAAAGGTGCCCATCATGGTTTTGCAATGAGATTGCAGATCTATTATTCTTTGCTTTTTGCATTCTAAAAAAACAGTGATAACATTACTGCTCATGAGACTGCCATCGTGCGAAACATTCCTAGACTCAAGTGCCCTGCTCTGCCAAGACACCTTGTTTCAGAAACTTCTGCTATTCCAGTCTTGTGCCCTGAACCCAGTTTTGCCAAAGTGATTCCTTCCACCCTTCCAGCAGGTCTTGCAACCCCAGACCTACAGCCCATCTCAGCCAGGCCCCTCCACCCATCCTGATCTACACTTCCACCTTCCTGTTCCCCCACTCAATGGGGCAGTGTGAAAAAAAGGGTGCAAAACGCAGCCAGAGGAGTCACTGTCCAGACATAATGGGCAATGTGGGAGGAGCTCCACACTCCATAGCTGTTCTCTCTCAAAAAGGAATGAGCTGAAGAGGAGGAAGAGTGAGGGAAGGACCTTGTTTGTCCGTTCCCAGGCAAGAGCAGGAACTGCTATATGAGGAATCACCTGGCCTCAGGAACAACACCGGATGTTGTCCACTGACCTCACCTCCCCCACTCCAAGCTTCTAGCTGGTGGGACACTTCACTTCCTTCATGAAAACTCCTTCTCCCTCTCTGCCTAGCAGCATCAGCAGCTGGTTTCCTTTAGCCTGCTAGTCCACTTTCGGCTCCTTATACTCCATGTGATCGGCACCTGCCATTCTTCCTGGAGCTGCCACTGTCCCATACCTTAGGAGGGTTAGACTAGCTGTTTTCCAATAAGGCAGCAGGGTCAAGTGGTCTGCAGCTGGGCTCAAGGAGCAGAGACCTTGAGGCCCCTTCCAACCCTGTGATTCTACTTCAGTGGTTCTCAACTTTTTAGGAATCAAAACACGCCTTACTGGACTCAAGGCACCCTCTATAACTTCTGTGAATTGAGTGGCATCCAATTTCAAAAGGGAATGTATATATTACAGTGCTTGCCTCCTTGCAGAGGGGCTGGGCAGTGGGATTGTTCAGGCAGGGACAAGTCTGAGCCTGTTTTTATCTACAAAGCTTATCTGCTTATCTCCTCACACCTCACTTATCTCCTCACACTTCTTGGCACCCTTCAAAGGATCTGGCAGCACCCCAGGGTGCCCAATCACCCTGGTTGAAAATCACTCTTTGACTGGAAATCTCTGCTCCCATCTCTGACACTTGCAGTCTCTGTAACTCTGGACACACCACAGAGTGTGTCTTAGTCTACGCTGTGTCTGGCACTCTTGGGCAGTGACTTTCTGAGCACCCTTTGGCCATAAAAACATAAGAACTGCCGTAAAGTGTCAGACCGTGGGTCCATTAGCTCAGTATCCTGTCCCTCTCAGTGGCAAGGGGGAAGAGCATGAAACCAGGCCATATCCAAATTGATCCATCCCTTGCCCCTCTCTCCCAAAGTTTCTGGCACTCAGAGGCCTCTAGGAAGCCGTGATTCTGAGGTTGCACCCCTAACTGTCCCACTTATTCCCCACTGATGGATCAATCCTTCCTGAATTTGTCCAACCCATTTTAAGCCTGGTGAAATTATCAGGCTTCACAACATCCTGGAGTCATAAGTTCCACAAGTCACTTATATCAGTGTGGAAAAAAAACCCACTTAGTTTTCTTTATTTTAAACCTGCTGCTTAATAATCTCATTGTATGTCCCCTAGCTCTAGTATTGTGCAAGAGAAAATAATAAATCCCTACTTACTTTCCCTGCACCATTCACACCCCCTGTGCCCACTCCTATGTGCCAAACCTGAAAACATAGTGTGAAGCTGCTTAGGATGCACTCCCATGGCTGTTCTGAAGAAAAAGGTCTCAAGAAAGGCTAAACTGCACATCCCAGGTTGGATCCACTGCTATACCACCTGGTTTGGCACATAAAGATGGGTGAGGTTTGCTCAGTTGTATCTCAGGGTGCTAGAGACATAGCACTGTTCCCAGTGAGATAGGCACTGTATTATCCCCACATCTGTGCAAACTGAAGTACATAGAGCTTAAGGGTATTGTGAGAGGTGCGTCTCTTCGGGGTCTGTCCACTAGTGGCCCCGCCCACCTGTTATGGGCCAACCGCCCGCCTTCTTGCCTGCCATGCCTTGTTGTTGCTTGCTTAATTAGAGGATGTTAATTAAGCAGGAGGCTGCCCATTTTCTGCCCCAATGCCAGGGGGCATTATCTGCGGCTTCTTTCCTCCCCTTACACTGCAGCCCAAGCCTCGCTGATGTACCAGACTTTGTTCAGTCAGTCTCGCTCTCTCTGCGACCTCTGGCGCTTGGGTTTTCTGTAGCCTTGTCTCACCACTGCGTCCCCTCTGGGCTCGTCAGTCATCACCCCCT
>NW_017729022.1:62282121-62283074 GCF_001723915.1 Gavialis gangeticus
CTCAGGCTCTCCGCAGCCCTTGTCTCACAACTGCAACCCACAGGCGCTCATCAATCACCACTCCCCTTTGCCTGGGGCTGGGGTCAGTGTACCCCAAAATGCTGCGCCCTCTCTGGTGCCGGGGTCAGCGCACTCCAAATGCTGCGCCTTCTCTGGCGCCGGGGTCTCCATGCTACCGTGGAGCCCCTATGAGGCCTCCTCCAACCCCTAATAGCCTTACCCGGTCCTCTGGTCTAAACAGCGAACACAAAAAACACAAGCCCCTGGGCTATAACATAAAATCTATTCCATCCGGCTAAACAACATTAAATCCCTACCAGGGAATTCTTCACCCCATAACAGCAATCAGGAGCTGCTCGTGCAGTCAGGCTTCTCCTCGCTGTTTGCTCTGGCAGAGCTCCTTCTCCCTTGACTGCTGGTGGGGAACTCCCTGCCTGGCCTGGGCCTGGGGTTATATGGGAGTCAGGCCCTGCCCCTTCCAGTCAGCTGACTCCCACTGGTTACCCTGGCAACCCGCAGCTGGATTCCTTACTGATTGCTCCACAAGTAGCAGGCACCTCAGTGCCCTGCTACAGGTATATACCCTTAAGCTCTATGTACTTCAGTTTGCACAGATGTGGGGATAATACAGTGCCTATCTCACTGGGAACAGTGGGGTTTAAGTCACTGAGTCTGCATGAAGAAGTATTATTAGGACCAAACACAAATGTTTTCATATAGTTTTATATGCTATAAACTTCTTCATTGCCCCCAGAAGAGCTGCACCAAGGCTTATTTGCAGAATGTGAGAAGAATCCAGGATGAATGAGGAATGGGTGTTGGGATATGTGGGGGAATGAAAGCCTGGAACAAGATCTGGAAATTGGATCCACCACTGCGGGTGTTCATATGCTATAGCATTCACCGGGAGGTGGGGAGAGGAGCAGGGCAGAGCTGAAGATGAGAAATGAGAG
>NW_017729022.1:62288074-62333763 GCF_001723915.1 Gavialis gangeticus
TATAGTTTTATATGCTATAAACTTCTTCATTGCCCCCAGAAGAGCTGCACCAAGGCTTATTTGCAGAATGTGAGAAGAATCCAGGATGAATGAGGAATGGGTGTTGGGATATGTGGGGGAATGAAAGCCTGGAACAAGATCTGGAAATTGGATCCACCACTGCGGGTGTTCATATGCTATAGCATTCACCGGGAGGTGGGGAGAGGAGCAGGGCAGAGCTGAATATGAGAAATGAGAGTTGGGAGCCATGAGGAAGAGGGGCTGGGAGGGAGGCTGGGTGGTACCTAAAGAATAAGAGTTGGATTTGGATTTGGAGATGGGGGTTGGAGCAAAAGAGGAATGAAATTTAGCTGAGCAATGAGACTGGAGACTGGGATTCATTTGGGATTGGACACAAGAATTAGGCTGAGGTACACTGGAAATTGGGCCATGAAATGGGATGCACCAGGAATGGAAGGCAAGAACTTGGTGCACTATATGGAAACTGGAGACAGGACATACTTGGGGATGGGGGAACAAGCATGAGGCTATTCAAGAAGGATGCTGGAAACTGGGAACTGGAACAGGAAATAGGATACACTAGAAATGAGACCTAGAAGCAAAGCCAGGAGACACTACTGCAAAATTGGAGTGGAATGCAGGGGTGTACCCAAACCCCAAAGAATGGAAACATGAGGTAGATTAGAGTGGAAATTTGAATGAGAAGTGGAGGGTTGGGACTCTGAGAGGGGGGAATGGGACATGGTGAAACCCAGCAGGACTGTTTCTCACAGTCACTAGCCTGTTCTGCTAGAGGCCATTGTTACTGCATTGTTCTTATTATAAAGCTACCTATTTTCCCCCAAAGAACCATAAAAGTCAGACCTGGGGCTGATTTATAACCAGGCCCCTGAATTTTGTACTTGCAGTATTTCTGTGCAATTCTGTGCAATTAAAATACCAAGTCAGAAATGTTTGTTCAGTATAATTTTTAGTTTCATATTTTTAGTGCATTCAACCTTTTTGGTCTTTGCTTGGTTATTTTGTTCTCCTGTAGCATTCTGACAACAACAGGAGACCGAAAAACAGGAATGTCAGAAAGTGCATCTTGTGGACTGAACCAAGAACCTTGAGCCACTCACCTCACGCAGAAACATATGCCTGAGCTGCCACAGTCTGTCAATCCTGGGTAGGCCTCATCAGTTGTCTTCAGACCCACAGATAAGACAATCATGGAAGACCATCATCCTCAACTGCAAGGCAGACCCAGACACAGGCATGGGCAAACCGGGTGGCCACCTGGGGCCTGGCCATAAAGGGGGCCCGAAAAAAAATTGACAAGTGCAAAAAAAAGTTTTAATATTGTGTACAAATGGGACTGGTAATGTTATCAATTGTGAACAAACTATTTAAAGATATCAGTACCACAGACGTGATAAAGACTTTTGCAACAACAAAAAAATTATCTCTGGTGAAGGGTGGCTTGATACTAAAAGTTTGCTCAAGGCCACAGGGATTACCAATGATGATGAAGTGGGTTTTGCAAGGGCAATAGCAATTCCAAGTCTTTATCTGTAGCCATCAATTTATGTTCGGGGAAAAAGCTGTTTTTCCTAAAACTGACCCTAAAAATGTGATGTCAGTTTATATGTAGGTTTAATTTATAATCTGAACAATACAGTGCTATTTGCATTATGGTAGCACACACAAATCCAGTCCAGGATTGAGTCTGTGATACTGGATGCTGGATTCTTGTTCTTATCATGTCTCTACACCACATTTGACCATTTTTTTGCGCATGCTAGTGCTCATTTATTGTATTTTGCAAGACCTTCCATTGTACATGTGTATTTCAGCAGTGGATGTTACACAGTCTGAGGCTCTGTGCCACAGTACAGGTGGTTGAACCAATGATATAGCCCCACTTCTTCATTAGTTCCTTGGAGTGCCCAACTCCAGTGCGTAGGCAGTTGAGAAATCACCACCTTTACTATGGTTCGTCAGCCCCTGGTGGTACAGACTGGGTGCTGGAATGTCCATTTTTTTGCTGTCAATTATTTTCTTCAGCCTCTTGTTCCACATCTGTAGTTGTGTCTCCTTGGGTCTGGCATTGAGAGGTTGGGTGCTGGTGAGGAAGCTCCTGCGTGACATCAGACATTTGTGTGCAGTGGGATGGTCATGCAGTGGGTGTCTCACATCCTCAGTTTGTCTCAATTGTTCTATTCTGGATGCTGGATAAACCCATGGGAAAACTGAGTCCCAAAGGGGTGAATTGAAAACCGAGTGCATAGAGCCTTAGAGGGGAATAACCTTGGGAACAGGAAGGATTTTCTGAAATAACAGGCTTTTTCTAGACTCAGAAATGAATTAAATGGCTTGATGGCCCAGAGGGGAACACAGGGAGGTCTGATCTCGCTGAGCTCATTGAGCTATTGAAGGAGGTTAGATCACCACTCACATTCCAGAGGACAGGAACCTGGCCGGGGGAGGACTGGACACCATGCCAAAATACTTAAAGAAGTGATGTTAAGGATATCCCCTCTCCTCCTCCTCCTCCTGAGCCAAGATGTGACACTACCTCCCTGACTCCCTGCTCCTGTGGGGGAAGCTGCAGCAGGTGTTCCAGTGAGGTGTTGCCATGCATCCTTCACCACGTCCTGTGCACACCATTAGGTCCCAGCACTAATTCCAGTCTTCTTTCTCCCCCAGAAAGGGGATTCTCAAGTAGAAGTGGAAACTATAGAAGAGAAAAAGTGAACAACTCAGAATAGACCTAGACCTGAGGTTCTGGCAGGGTAGTGGCAGAGGGGTAAGACAACTTCTGCAAAGATAGGGTTCAGGGCAGACTAAGGTGCATTGGCAAAGATCAGTTGAGCAAAATAAGGTTTTGCAGAATGGGCTTGAGAAAGCTTAGCAGAGCTGTGTCAGGGAAGAGGACTAGAAGAGCAGGGCTCTTCAACAGATCAAACATCAGGTGTATTGGCAGAGATGTGTGAAGATTCAGAGTCGACATAGCAGGGAGTGCAGTTGGCCAGTGTCGCTATAGTACTTACAAGTGTTCACCTTCAGGGAGCTTTACAAATACTGGCCCATTAATATCTACTTCTCCAGTGGGTTAAGCAAGTTGCTTGTAACCACAGGGAAAGCCACTGTTAGAGTCAGGATTAGACTCTACTGCTCTTGGACCATGACTATGCTTTGACCAGTGGGCCTCCGCCCTTGCCTCCTATACAAGTCATAGCTAACTGCTGTCACTCAAGCTGGTATGGTTTCCATGTGGCTCCTCACACCTCCCTGTTATAACTGTGATTTTTCAAATGCTAAAATTCCCAGTAAAGCCACTGGTGCACTCAAAAGGTGCCAGGACAGGTGTCTGCAACTGAGGCCAGCCTGGGGAAATGAGAAGTTGAATTCTAAAGTCAGGACAACCCAGTGCAGGAGGGAGAAAGGAGGAGTGTGCTTGCTGCCTGGCTCTTTGCCTCTGGGGATGATGCAATGGTACACCAGCAGCAGAAAAGGGATGGCAGTGTGTCTCCTGTTTCAGTGGGGCACATGGTATGTCTTGAATCACATCCCTGAGCAAATCTGTGACTCCATGAGAAGGCCCTGCTGAATGGCTCTCCCCAGCCATTCTCACCTTGCTCCTGCCCCTCCCTCCTCATAGCTCTACCTGCCAGGACCTGCCTGGGACAAAGATAAAATTATACAGCTCTAACAGATGCTTCAAGTCCCCACACCCCTCCCCTTGTCTCCCCATGATCACCACTCGCCTGCTTCCCAGCTCTACCCACAGCACCAGGGAGTGCAGACAGACGTGGCCCGATTTCAGAGATGCCAATTATCTGCAGCTCCTGTTGGCTCCAGCTGGAGCTGCAAGGGCTCAGCACTTCCAGAAATCAGAGTGGTCTGTAATTGTGGGCATCTCCAGAACTCAGCTGGTGGAGGGCTGGGATGTTCTTGCATTATTGAAGGGAGCTGGGTGGGATAGTTCATGCCCTAGCTTCTTGCCAAAGGATTGTTCCCACTGGAGAAGTGCTGAGGTCAGATGGGTCTGAGTAATAGCATAGCAGGGAGATAGGCACATCCTCTCAGCCCCTTCCACTCCCAATTCCCCCTTCATCCAGTCCAGCATGCACTTCTTATCCCATGTGCCATGCCCCAAACCCCACTGCCAAAGTTTATGGACTGACTGCACTGCTTATCTCACCTGGTTTCTCTAAATGTCCCAGCCCCTGGCTCTAAAGCCATCATCTCTCTCTTGGGGAAGAATCACATAAATCTCCTCATCTCAGATGAGCCCTTGGGCTGCAGCCCCTGTGATCACCTATGATAATTTCAGTAGGCCCAACTTATCTGCAGTGCCTGCATTTTGGTTCCCTCCAGCAACAAGCAGTAACCAGGCAGTCTTCTTGAAACAGAACGCTGTTTACAACCACAGACAAAATAGGTCTCAAAAGAATAGTAGCCTGTCTCTCCCTACAATTTACCATTGCCTAGATCTGGGGGAGGCCAGCTTCTTCACATTCTCTTTGTAGAGCTTCTTTCTGTGTCACCTTGTCCCCACCCTCCTCCCTGGACAGATCTGAACAACTGACCTCCTGTCCCTTTCTGTCCTAAAGAGCCTACTGGGAAAAATGGCTTTTTAACTTAGTGACGTTTTGATCAGGTTCCCAGTCTGGCAAAACAAGGCCTGCATCTTTATTAGAGAAAGGATTTAGGAGCTTCCAAACTAATCGTTGTCCCCACTGTCTTTCAAGTATGTGCCGAGGTGTTCTTATCTGGGGGCTTTGTGTTGTCTTCCTACTTGTTCTTCTTGCAGTGTAAGAATGATGTTGTAGCTGAGATGGTCCAGAAATTGTGGGAGAAGCAAGGATTTCCTAGTGCAATATATTTTATTCAATTAATTATCCCGACTGCATAGCTGGTGCAATAAAAGACATCATCATAAGAAATCCTTGCCTCTCACATACTTGTTCTTCTAACAGCCCTCCCTGAATTCAAGCAGCCTAGTTATATTGCACATTTTCCACTTCCCTTGATCTTGATGTACTCTTTATCTCAACAATGATGGCACATACAGTATTTATAAAATTATTACATAGCAGCTCTATACCTGGCACATCCACGTCCCACAAATCCCCTTCATTCAATCCATCCCAACCTTCCCTCTGCATCATTCTAACTTCCACTCAACTCCCCATAGCCTTTCCTTTTTGCCTCCTGTTTTCTTCTCCTCTATCTCTGCTTTTTCTCCCTCTTCTCCTTACCCCCCAATTCTTTGTTTTCTTCTTCCTTTTTCCTATTTTCCTCAGCTTCTCTCTCCATCTGCCCTCCCTTCTCCTCCCTCTCCTGCTGTCTTGCTGCTCTCTGCCTGTGCTAACCCCAACAGTTCTGTTGCTCTAGTATGGATGTGGCCCCAGCAGTGGTGACAACGGCATGAATATTAGCATAAGCAGCTTCTAAACCATTGTGCTGTCCAGCCAACTTAGAGCATGTCTCAATAGCATGGCAGCAGAAAACACCAGTTACTGGCCTGTATGAGCACTATGGCTATAGCTGGAGCTGCATTGTTCCTGAAACAATGGTTGGAGAATTCCAGCAAATCTTCAGTGTAGGCACAGCCTCTGAGTCTGTCCTCTGGCCCTGCCCATGAGCTCATGCAAAGGCATTTGCCTGATTAGATTCCCAGATGTGCAGGCACACAATAAGGCAGGGAAACCCTTGTTATTCTGAAGTTCCAGCACTCCCCCCCAGGGAGCATTTACCCTTCCTATCGCTTTCTTTCAGTCCGGGACTGCTCAGGTGTCCCTCAGCAAGAACAGCCACCTGGGTTCTGGGGCTGAATCATTCCCCTTTCCTGTGGTCCCCACCTCTGAGATTCATGTTAGCTAGAGTTGTCATAAACAACAAATGAATCAGACACCTATGCTAATGGAAGTCCTCGTCTGACAGATGGGACAGTGCCAACCCATATAAGGGTATATTTTGGTCTGTATATTGCAGCATCATCACCATACCGAGCTGCTTGAGCCTGGATTCCTGTATTGAACACTGTACACACTTGAGTTCACAAAGGGTGCAAAGTCTGCATCTAGTGTGCACTCCAGGGGGCATGGAAAACCCCTTTGAGTTACTGTTCTCCTGCCTAAAAAGAAGAGGGCTCCAGTCCAGGTTTTCTTGAGCAGACCATGAACGCAGGTCAGGCTCTTTCCTGCCTCAAAGGGCTGCCCCCACAGTCTGCTTCAGGTTTGGACAGAATGCTAGCTCCCTTTCTTGTCTTGTTATTTTACTTGCTATCAGTTACTTGAAGCAACCACAGACAAATCCCGGGCTGGGTTTCTGTGCAAGCATCATCCCCGTCAGGGGCAGAGGAAATGGCCACTCTTGTAGAGAGACAAAATGTTTGTGAGTAGCTCCAGTGTGGACTGAAGCTTTTGTCTGATGGACGCCAGCTTAGGCCTCTCCTCAAATTCATGGCTGCCATCTGTCAGTCAGTCCTGCTGAGGAGTCAGTCAGTCTGTAAGCATGCTCTTGCTCAAGCACAAAACATGAGATTGAGGCAGGACTCAGTGGAGGAAATTCTCTGGCCTGTGTCATGCAGAACAGATTATTGCAGTAGTCCCCTCATGAAATTGCAAGGTCTCTGGCTTCAGCTCCATATGAGCCTTTTGGCTCATTTTGAGAGTGGCAATGACAAAGTCAGGAAGAGAGAAGCATGTAAGTAGAAGGAGTCTCACCAGAGTGGATGTGTGAGACCATCCTAAGGAGGCAGATTTTAGGCTTGTATATCATGGCAGTGGAGGATCCTGGCACTGAGGGGCCAAAGCATGTCCCAATCACCCATGCCCATGGCATAATCTAAACCTGGAAGTGTGCTGGCAGTGAGGCTGCTCCAGGCTTGCCCTTCTGGGCCTGTCCTCAAACCCTCCACCTTTGGCACATCTGAGAAGAGGCAATAGGAACAAATCTGGAGCAGCCACATGTGAAATGCATTGGCAGGCATGGGTGGATAAGGCATGGGTAGTCCATGATTCCCCTGTCCTCTTCAGGACCAGCCATTACATTCAGAAGGGACTGTTGTGACCATATAGTCTGACCTCCTGCATAGCACAGGCCCAGGAATTCCAGAGAATAGTTTGGATGTCCCCCAACTCTGTGATGATGAAATACTATACAAATATGCTCCCATCTTTATCAGCTTTGGCTTTAGCATTCTTCACATTTTGCTATTTGCAATCTTGTCTCTCCTTTCCGAATCACTCCTTGAGTTACACCTCCTCATGATAATCAGCCAGGCATCATTCAGGGAGCAAAAGGACAGGGAGGAGAAAAGGGTGGGGACATCTAGCCAGGTATCCCAAAAGATCTCATCAATGCTCTTACCCGGTTGGCAGGAGAGAGAGCTGGGGGATGGGGGCAGATAATCACAGCTATTCCTTTTCTTGTTGGCAGCTCTGGGTACAGGTAAAAAGTGCAAGGCCTGGTGTTATCTCTGGTGAAAGACAAACAGAAAGGGGAAAGTGAGAAGGAATTCCTGATCCAAGAGGGCTCTTATCTCCCTTCCGTTTCCCTTGCCCCAGAGAGATATGGTGGGCTCAATGCACTGTTGTTCCTCTCAGGACCCTGCCTTCTCCCTTCTCTCTGCCCTGGCACCTGTGAGTGACTATGACTCTGTGTGAGCAGTTTCTAATCCACACTATTCACTACTCCTGTTTGTGAGATCTCCCCATCACACACACACATTCTCGCACATCACAGAGGCTCTGCCAACACATTTCACTCCTGACCTGCAAGCCCTGGTCCCCTGCTCTTCCAGATGTCTTAGAGTTTGCTGCTCATCCCAAAATTCACAGAACAGAACTGAATTTCCTAAATGTGTCCTGAAAGACTACAGCTTGCAGAGAAATGAAATACAGGTGCATTCATTTCAGATGCTGTGGTATAATGTTATCATTACATGAAGTAGTACATGCCAGGATGTGGCATCATGGTCTTGTAACACAATCCTTGTGTTTAGCATGCCAAACAGAGACAATTCAAAGGGTATAAAAATGAACACTGTAAAAACAAGCCACCTAGATGGAGAGAAGAACAGGAACTTGCTCCCCATTTTAAGCCCATTTCAGAAAGAAATCTTAACTAGTGAGTCATATACAAGCAAATCTGTGTTGCTCAATAGACACTAACTAATTACCACATCTTAGGACCTCTCAGCTCATACTTGTAATTAAACCACAAAGAGGTCAACAGATTTCTCCCATCTTTGAGCTGAGGCTTTGCTGTATGCCTCTCTGGTAGACAGAAGTGTGTTGTGAGCTGGGAGAGATGCCCCATCTCTGACATCTTCCTCACAGCCTCACCTCATCCCTTCTATCCAAGACACCTGCAGTTTCATTTGAAGGAGAGGGGATGTATAAGCTATTTCCCAGAGACATGTTAAGACATGGAGGGAGGAGGGGACTGTGTTAGGTTATGCAAATCTGCCACAGGATCATGATATGTTAAGAGCCAATGCTGTCCTTAATGTGAAGAAGACCAAATCTTCCCCTTTAAAATAGGTGGGAAATTATAGCAATTGGAGACAGGGGAGAATAAAGGAAGAAGTGTATTACTTGATACCAAAGGGTGAGTATGCTGCCCTCTCCTGAACAAATAGATAGACCTAGTATCTACTCTTGACTTCTTGTTTGTGTCCATCCATGCAGCAGTTAGAGCAGAACCCTGTGATAGTAACCAGTGGAATCACTGCATGTTGATCTCTGCCATGTGATCTTTTGTAGTCCCAACTAGTGCCAAGTGACTGAGGCAAAGAAATAAAGATCAGTCACTTACAGGTCCATCTGTGGGCCCGAACTTGATTATGGAGGGACAGCGGTAAACTCACTCTTTGGCCAAAAAGGAGCAAATGAATGGTCTGCAAAAAAGCTGGAAGAGGCAACTGCAGATTTGCAACTATTGCTGGAAGAAGTGGGCAGAGAAGAGCAATCAGTGTGGATAAAACTGTCCACACCACTCCAGGTGGCAGATCCAGAGGCACTGGTGATGTGCAGTATAGAAGAGAATTGCACACTGCTATAGCATCTCAGGAATACTTTGATCCATGTGAATATAGCACTTGGGAAAGACTTCATAAAATAGCAGCTTCCAGGAAAGGCTATTGATCATTAGGTTACAGAGCTATGGAATAAAGTAATCTGAGTCTGAGCAGCTCACGGATGGCTGCCCTGACTACAGACAAAATTATTTTATGGTATCACTGACAAGCAGGTCAGATCAATGTTCTTACAAAGCAATGCCTTGACTTGGCAAAGAAGAGTGGGCATTTGGAAGGCTGATTAGAACTGGGCTTATTCAGACCTTGGGTCTCTATCAATCCTGAGCCTGTCTTATTTTGATGTGGAGACTGTACTGTACTGTTAACCCAGTCAGTTGGTGATTGAATCTGCTGAAAAAAACATACATTTGTCATTTGATCAAGTTCAGGTTCATGTTAGAGAATTTGTATGTGGTGCATATATTTTTGGTGAGTCCCACCTCATGAAGACCACTGAAGAAATCATGCCAAGACATCAATATGGAAGTGCCTCATATCTCTGAACTAGGCTAAAAAAAATGTTGATGACCTGATTCGAAATGAAGACAGACATTAAGCGCAGTGGGATTCTGTATGCAGGTCCACAATGTGAGGAAGAAAAGAACCTCAAATTGAATAAGAACAAATACCAAACTTCCCTGTGTAAGAAGAAAAATAAAGAGGGATTATCTCAGATCTGCACAGTCTATGGTCAGCAGCATCTCATCTAGATGCCACAAATGGGTTACATCTGAGAAACCCTCTTTATTATTTTTATCCCAGTCAAGAAGGAGCCAAGCTCAAGGAGCCTGGTAAAATCCTCTGACCTATTTGAGACCTACTAAGAGGGCACTAAATGTCAGGAATCAGCCAACATGGAGAAAGCAGCAGTCTTATTTTGAACATTGGGGGATGGATCCAGAGGAGTTGCAGTGGCACTGCTGCACCCCCATTTGGCTGTGCCACACGTGAGCACTCAGAGTGGGGCCTGCCTGGAGCTCCTGCCTTTGCATGGCCAGCCCCTGCCCCGATCAACAGGTCAGCTCAGAGCTTACTGCTCAGGCCAAGCTCCAGTAGAATCCAGTGCTGAGAACTCAGAGCTCACTGAGCATGCACGGCACAGCCCAAATGGGGGGCAGCAGCCTCCTCGCCCTGTTCCTGGATCCTCTGCTGTGAACAACTGCATGGCTGATGGTCAGAAGGGTCCTTTTTTGTCAGTTCACATGGGCAGAGCTTACTTTCTGGGCGGATTTCAGAAGAGTAGTGCTGCTGCTTTCCTTTCTATCCCCTGCTTGAACTCTGATGGTACAAGCACAAAACAGTTTGGCTGGTCTCAAGAAAGGTGGCTGCAACTGCACAAATAGAAGGATCCCAAGACAACAGAACCCAATGGGGATTCATGGATATGAATTTTTGAACCTAGGTAAAAATGTCTTCCTGATTTTTATAACTGAATTCTCCACTGTGGTATCTCTCTCCCAGGATCACACTGGCATATCCTTGTTATAGAAACCCCGGCAGTGAAATACTGAAATTAATAAAAACCTTAAACTCTTATTCAATGCAAATTTGCACAAATAGCTGCTTAAATACAAGATGATCACCCAATGGCATATACTTCCAAGGCACTGACTAAACCACAAGAGAACAATGAAAAAGATGCTGGCATTTGTTTTTTATTTGTGAGTGGCTTCACTGATAAATTTATGGTCAGCAATTGGTGGTAGCTGAAGAGAAGGCATTGGAAGCCTTGTTACAGAAACTATTGTATAAAGCAGGGTCTAGACTTCAGAAAATGATCATAAAACTGAAAAAAAAATTCTTAAATATGAAATTCAGGCTTGTTTTTAAAAGTGCCTATCAAAATAAAAGGAGAGAGGTGCAAAAAGAGGAGTTTTGATACAAATATAACTCAGACACTACCCCTTTCTGGAGCAACATTTGAAAAGCTCAGATAAGAAATGCAAATATGACACAAGTTTAACTGACTGGAGACAGCAATTAGAGATGGACAGTCGACATAAAAAGACCAGGTATTTTCAAGCATAAAACAATGAGAGCATAATGTCTAAATGATTGCACATGATAGGTACTGTGCAAAGAACAGGAATTGAGGAATGTAAGAATATTAGGTGTAGTGCAAAAATATCTCCAGGCCTTGAACCCTTCACACAGGACCTTCACACAGGACCAACATGAAAAAAAAACAATCATGGGGAAAAGAGACTCTCAACGAGACCTCTTTGGCTCCCAGCCTGTAACTTTTTGAGATGAGAACTTTCCTAGCAGGATTCTGCTCTGAGTTACACCCGTGTAAAACCAGAATAACCCCAACAAAGTCAGTTAAGTCATCACTGAGGCCCACCCTGATAGCAGAATCTGCCTCTTGTCATCTATAAGTAGGAGCAAGCTGGGGGCACCCTAAACCATCTACCATGCCTTCATCTATTCCATCACCTCAGCTGTCTTTGCCCTTTGCTCTTCTCTCCCACTTCCTTCCCATTGCTGAATTGTCTCAACAGTATAATCCATATTCACAGCTTCTGCATATCTGAGCCCAGTAGCGTGTCTGGCTTTGGTGACCTTTCCCCAGGACAATGGCTGCTATTGAAATCAATGAGGAATGTCAATTATGACTTGCAACAGCAAAGGCGTTGGTCTCTTCCATACAGAGAGGGTTCCGCTTAGCACCAACACAGCTGGGAGCGGGGGAGGTTGCCCTGGGAAAAGATTTAAACCATGAGCTTGTCTTTCATTCGCACCCAATTTCTCATGCTTTGCCCTATGGTGCCAACCCTTTGGGGGTCACACAGATGCCTCCCTGCTTAGCTATGCTTTTTAGCAAATTTAATACCAGTGCAAGGTGCCAGATGAACAGCTCTGAAGATTGAAGCCCTCTGTTTTCCCATAGCATGACCTGCTTACTGCACAGTTAAAAGCTTCCCACATCCACCACGCATCACCAGTGTACGTCAGCCCTGCTAGACAGAGACCACCTCTAGGGTTCAGAGGAGAGGTCAGTTTGCATGGCTCACTGAGTCCTTGGTCCTTTTACTGAGACTGTCAACAAGCGGCAAATTAATGCCTGGCAACTGTGACTAGTATGTTCTATCTTTCTATAGATAAATACCTGTGTGACTGGGAATAGGGGAGGGAATATAGAGTAGCCTCCTGAACATGGGACTAAGAGATAATCTGAACTCTGACAATGAACTTTTGGTAACTTTGGATGTCTGCTCCTGTTTCCCTATGTATAAAATGGGGATAATAATACTTCCTTACCTTACAGGCCTGTGAAGTGGAAATAGCCTATGTATGTACAACACGTTGAGGATAGAAAGAGCTACATACATTATAATTACATTGTTATAGATTCTAAATATGCCTACAAGTTTATTTCACCAGAGCACTGTCTACCTTAGTGACTTTCAGCCAGGTGCCATGGCACCCTGGGGTGCTGTGAGATCCTTTTAAAAGGTGATGCACAATATCAGCACAGCTAGGTGTGCAAACATCTACACGATTCACAACATAAACCCAGAGATTTCAAACAGGAATCCACAATGTCAAAAACATTCTGAGTGCTGCTGGGTTTCTGAGTTCTTTACCACAGAAGAATGGCTCAGTTAGTTTTTGTAATAAAAAAAACAAAGAGTGGCTTTTTCTGATAGGGTCCTTTGAGTCCAACAAGGTTGAGAACCACTGGTCTAAGCAAACTTCCCCAGATCTTGATCCCTCTGAATTTTAAATTTGCATCCAGTTCTGAAATGTCCATCCAGCCTTATCTCTCTGAGCCAGAAATTGCAGATTTGAATTGCCCCACACAAGAAAAAGATCCTTGCAAGGGAGACCCATCTCTGTATCCCATCTTCTAAACACCCATTTGATTGTAACTAAACTGAGACAGGATTTAAAAAAGCACAAGAGAATGCCCAGAGGTGAACAGTTCCCACCTCCATTCCCAGTCCCATGAAATTCAGTGCCCATGGAAAATGTTGCCCTCACAGATTCAGATTTCAGGTGCTATGGCAGTGAAAGGAGGTGTAAATGTGTCGCTTATCAATGAAAATGAAATCTGCTCCTCTACGATACTAGTTAGAAAACAACAGTCGGAAAGGAAAAGGTTCCCAGGCCTCTGGGAGCTAAACTGAAAACAGTGAGCTCAAAAACTCAATCAGCAAAACAAATAAATGGTATTAACTAGTACATTCTTTAGCTCAGGCATTCCCATCAGCCCAGAAGGCAAAAGAGAGGTCATAGAACTGAAAAGTCTTTGGAAACTTGTAGGGTCAGGAATCTTAAGGCTGTCTATACTGAGAGAAAGCACTGTGTTAGAAAATGTGTTAATTAGCACATGTTAACTAAGACTATTAGTAAGTGAAACTATAATAGTTAAACTATTTCTGCCTTTAGTGTAGGCAAGGACATTTGTGTTTAACAAATATATTCTCAGGTCATAGTCAACCCTGAGGGCCATAATGTCTCTGGTATAATTTTTCCCTAGCATAGGTAAGTCCTCAGAAGATGGAGAAGTTTCTTTCCAGAATTCAGAAAGAGAGAGAAACTCCAAAGCAGACAGAGAGACCACCCTGGAGAACATTAGTGAACCAAAGAGTATGGACAGTCTGAGGTTACAAAGCCAGGGATTCTGGAAATGCCTTTTTGATGTACAGTACTGTGAGAAACCCATCACTGATTTACCAGTCATTGCCCCGTCTGTTATCTCTTTGCTCCCTGAGGGGTCCATTGCTTTATCCTTGGCAAAATAATATGGGTTACACAATCCTACACTCCTCCTCAATATTCCAGGAATGTGTGTATGCATGAGTAGGTGGGTGGTCATACACCCCCCCTCCATTAGGTCCAAAGGTTGTTTAACAACAGACATGCTCCTCCATCACAGAAAGGCACAGACACACAGAATTTGGTCTTCCTGCTGGGAAGGCCAACCAGAGAGAGTTTAATTCAGGGTCTGACTGCTGATTGCAACTGAAAACTTGTGCATCTCCAACATGGTAATCACTTTGAGATCTGGACCAAAGATGAGGAAAAGGCAGTGAGTTATGTATAAAGTTGCTGCAGCTTCTAAAGCCCCGCAGTTCAATCAATGTACAGAATAGGAAAGGAATAACTTGTGCACATTAGTTTTCTAGTTTTGGACTGGAAAGAAGAGGACAATGTAGACTCAGTGATTTGTGAGGCATCCACTCCCTGATGACCAAGATTAGTAGCAAAGGTGTCTTGTGGTACACAGGCATCCATGTATGTGCATACATAGAGAAACACGGGTGACTTCCCAGACACACATACAAACACCGAGAGGCATTCATGCATACACACATTCATACATACAAGGTGTTCTGGAATCTCATTTGCATGGAGACATCTGCTTACATGATCATACTCATATGCACAGAGACTTTCTTGTCTTCCCACAGAGACCCATATAAAGACATGTTCCTGTATACCTGTCCACATATCTGTAAGGATACACACTTGCTTCATAATGTGTATGTACAAAGAGTCAGAATATTTCAGTTGAGTTACAGACAGACGGACATAAGCACTCTCTTGGTTCACAAGCACAGACACACAACTTACCAGCACACATCCACCCACCCATTCACAAGTCCTATAATCAGGTACGCAACAGACCTCACGCCAAACAGCCACCTGGGGGGTAAAGGAGGAATTTTGCTTAGGGCATTTTGGAACTAAACCTCACCATTGCTGTCCCAGTGGCAGGTCTCAGGCTCAAGGGGAGCATTGTCACCGGCTAGTTATTTGTCCTGCTGGCATTGCTCACATTCCAGTGGCTGTGACAGCATGGTGTTCCCACAGGGCAGAGTGACCTCAGAGAGAACTGAGTAGGGGAGAGTGAGAAAGGAAAGCTGGACAGGTTGACAACAGGGTCCAGGGACCAGGCTATGAGTGGAGCTGTGAGCTGTGTTTTCTTGAGATAAGTGTAACCTATTCACACTCACCCCAGAGCTGAGGTGGGAGCCATGTCTTTACGTCTAACTTGACCTTCTATTGTGACTCACAAACACTGTGGGAGATACACTTCCCACAACCTACTGGAACTGGTAATCGAACAGTTTCTGAACCCCTGGTGCCCACACCCTCACACATGCACATACATCTTTTTAATTATTCTTGAATTTGTATCCGAGGCCAAATTAGTCAAAACTGATTCCAAATCTGAGTCCAGAACCGTAACTGGCCCTACTACTGGCAAACATCCTCCACCTGCACCTGGGGCTTCAGATGTTTCCAAAACCTTTGGCGGGCATCCTACTCACAGGCCCAAGCCTGAAGGCTTGGGGTTCGGCTACCCCCGAGTTTTGCTTGCCCTTAGCTATAAGGCCCTTGGAGCAAGCAAGGGAGGAGACTCCCATTTCTGTAAACTGGGCTTAAAGCTGTTGCACCTCAGCAGGTACCGAACCACGCCAGAAGAGCAGCTCTCCTATGATGCGGTTCAGGAAAACTCCCTTCTTGGACACAGGTACATGGTATTTCCCCTGCCAGGTTAAGAAGCCACTATGCTTGTCCTGAGCTTTCAAGAGGCCGGAGTGGGACTGGGGCCACTCAGGGAAGCCTTGACCTTGGAGTCAGTTTCAAGGTCCAAAGGTAAATGCATCTTCAAAACATGTCCAGTGAGCCATTTTGTTTTGGCAGAAACCAAGTGCAGTCTAGGGGCATTCAGAATTTGGGAGGGAGGGGAAGGGAAGAAAGTTTTTGCCTTTCTGAAGGTTTCGGATGCCCTTTTTCCTCTTTCTACCCTGTCTCACAGGCTCAGCCAGTCTGCAGGGAGCTCCCTCTGCACATGTGGAGAGAGGAAGATAGGAAGAAGGGGATCGAGCATGGCACTTGTGTATTATGAGCTCCAGTCCAACTTGTGGTACATAATGTGGCCAGTCTCTCCCACCTGACATTTGGGCTGTGCCTGCCCCACTTTTGTGCTGTCTGTGAGGACTGCTGTCAAATGTTTCAGCCATCTGTGTCCCATGTCCCAGCAGTGAGGCAGAGTAGCCCCATGGATCAGTGCCAGTTGCATATAAGTAGGCATGCTGGAGACAGAGAGCCTGAAGTTAGTGCTGGACACGTGCTCAGGGATGCTCCAAGGTGCCTCATTGTGGGAAGCTGCTGTATGTGGAATGGGAGTGAGTAGGCAGAGCATGTGCCATGGTAGCACTCTTGGGCATGGCACAGAGATAGTGTAGACATGGAGCCTCAGTGCATTTCCTAGTGTGACAGCACTAAAATCCACCCCCAACATTAGCCTGTGTTGGCTCTCTCAGCAGAAGGCCACTGGATGGTCATGTCTTGGAGGAGAAACCATCAGTTTTTCCAGCCCAGAGCAAAGGGGTTGGACCCAATGATCTCACAAGGTCCCTTCCAGCCTTTAACTTCTGTGAATCTGTAAACCCTTTCTTCAAGCCTTCAAATAGTGCTACTTTGCTTTCACTGCTTTGACTAAGCAATTAAAGAAACACATGCCCTTGGAAGATGAGAGGGCTCATGCTACTGCATCACATTTGAAACTCCCACCTGGAGTGCCCAGGACTCATCAGTCCATCACTTTTCACCAGCATCTAATTTACTAACAATATTGGTTTAGAAAAAGAAATAAATGCTTCTGGGGAATTATTACGAGGTAAACAGAGGAGAAGAACAAAAGGTGCTGCATTTATAGCTCGTAAACCTTCTATTTACTGATTTTCATGGCGCAATGGAGAATCTAGCAGGCTAGCTCAGATATAGCAGCATGTTCTCCAGCCTCATTCACCCTCAGTGATGTCAACAGGGGAGTGGTTCTCAACCTTTTTAAAGTCAGGGCACTCCTCAGAAAACACCAGCTCTGAACTTTTATTCATTTCTTAACTACAGAAAAATAATACATCCAATCTTCTGTTGTAAATAATTCTGAAAGACCATAATCCAGCAAGATGGTCTTGACATCCATCTTGCTGGGGTCATCTGGTCCCAACACTCTTTGCTGCTCAAGTGCAGGGGGGCTGGACCCAATGATCTATAGGGTCCCTTCCAAACCCTAACAACTATGAAACTATGAAACAGCTCAGAATGTTTTTGATACTGTGGACTCCTATTGGAAATCTCTGGATTTATCTTGTGAATCATGTATAGATGTTTGCACACCCAACAATGTTAACATTGCATGGTACCCCAGAGCATCCTTGAAAAAATCTCAAGGAATCCCAGGGCCCTGGTTGAGAATCACTGATCTATAAACTAGAGTGTATTGGATCTAGTACTAATCCCTGGAAAACAGTGAAAAGTGTTCAAAGAAGGGAACTGGGTCAGACCCTAGTCCTGGTGAAGACTTGAGGTACTTGAAAATTGTTGACTTTACAATGACAACTGTTGGACATTCTGGGCTATTCTTTTGTGAATATTTGTTGCTATAGTTTAAGAGCATATTGAGTAGTTGTTTAAAAAAAATGCTGTTTTACATGGTGATTGTTTATGTGTTTTTTTCTTTTGACCAACTCCAATGAAAGCACATGAGCTTTGCCATTGACTTTAATGGTATTGGCAGTCAGCCTTTTGTCTTTTCATTTTGCCTGTAAATCCCCAGATCTTCTGGGACCCTATGCCTAGTAAATATAACATCTTAAATTGTTACCACTAATGAGAAGTAGAGAACACCACAGAATTGAACCACTAATGAGAAGAAGAGAAAGCAAGGTGGAAAAAGGGAAAATTACATTTCTGAAATTAGGAATAAGCATAAATGACCCCTTGGTAGGGTTTGTCAGGGGCCATTTTGGCACCTGCCCTTAATGTTGAATGATGGGAAAGGAAATATAGCTCAAATGAGCTAATTAAATGTATATTATTTCCACTGGTTTACAAAAACCCCAACAGCCTTGGAGCAGCTGCCGGGTCATTGTTTGTGAATTTAAAAATAAAGATTCCTTGGCATTGATTGCAGAGACCATGGCAGCCTCCTTGTCCCTCTGCCTCACATTTATTCTAGGTCTGTGGTTTCCAACCTTTTTAAGTAGGAGATCACCTTTGGCATTTAAAAGCAACCCAAGATCTACTGTGTGCTGCCATCACCCTGCCCCCTCTCCTCCACCAGCAGGTAAATCTTGGGGAGGGAAGGCGGGGGGCAGATCGAGTCACAGGGAGAAAAAATGATTTGGGGGTGCGCCTCCCCAGCAGGTAAGTCCCACCCAGCCAGGGTCCCACTCAATTTACCCCTGCTCCTCCCTCCGCAGCACTGTCCCTCACCATGGGGGCTTTGATCTAGCCCCTGCCCGTTCCCTTCCCCACAGACTAACCTGCTGGGCTGGGCTGGGCTGGGCTGCATGTGTGCATGCACACGGGCACTCAGCCCCGCACCCCAGCCTTGGATTGACTCCAAGAGGCTCCGAGATCTACTGGTGGATCGAGATCCACTGATTGGTGACCACTGTTTTAGGGAGAGAAATGCAGAGGAGGTTGAGAAATGTTGGCTGAAGCAATGTATTGCTCAGGTGTGTCTTGGCTTCACACTTCTTTCCCCTCTGGCTGCTCCAGGAGCCAAGATCTGGTCCAGATGGTGGTGAGGTGTAGATGGGCCCCACACCTTAGAGAGGTGGGGATATCCTGCCACAGAGATTGCTAATGGTGGCAGTCCAGATCATCTGAGGAGGTTTGATTTCCGGTGGCCCTGATACCTGTTTTTCTCTTTCCATCCTACACTCATTAGCATGATGCTTTCTAGCAGCTACCCCCAAACCTGGAGAATTTGAGATGAACATTTCTGTTCCCAGTCTCTTATTCCCTGAGCCTCCAGTCCTCCCAGCCAGGAACAGGAGCTGAATTCATAACCTAGAAGTAAAAGGCTCCTTCCCCCATCTCCTGAGCTTCCCCCATCTCCTGAGCATTTTAGCACCCATGTCTAATTTATAAGTCGGACAGGATCAGCAGTGCCATTCCCTTCTGCCTCTCCCACTCCCAACAGCTGGTTTGTTCCTCTCTGTGACTTAGCCCCTTGTGTTTTTGTCCTTTTCTTCCCTCCACTGCTCCTTGTGGGGCTACAGTGCTTTCTCCCCACACTTCTACCATGTTTGGCACGCTGTCCTTGGCACATGAAAGCGACATTCCAAAGAGCCGGCCCCCAGATTCTTGGCAAAAAGAAAAAATAAGACCACCCCCTGCCAAATTATGCAGCCAAAGAGTGCAAGGCGTGGGAGGGTCTGCCTGCATTTGAAGTCATGCTCCACCTGCTCGCCTTAGAAATAAAATCAAGGATGGAGACAAAACCAAGGATAGGCTGGAGAGAACTCCTGCTATGGTTTTCCAGAGTAAAGGAAGGGCTGAGGTGATTTCTCTGCCTGTAATCAAGCTTGTCCCCTACCTGGGTACTGCTGCAGCAGTTGGCTTTACCCCAAGGAGCTCACACAAATGCTGTGGCAGAGCTAACATGCTGGTATGCATCAGGTGGCTTCAAGCACCAGAGGTTTTTGAAAACATTTCCTGGAGAGGATATTGCTGATTCCCCCTGCTCCCATTTCAAATGGCACCAAGCAATCCTGTCAATGCACTTGGGCTAGGTTTTTTTTGTGTGTGTGTGTTCTTTTTTTCAGGAACAAGATATAAACTCTTCCTCTGTGTGCATTTAAGACAAGTTTGTTTGTTAGGAGGTGTTGGCTCCCTCCTTGGTTGTGGTTCTGGGAAAGCATTTGTGTTTAAAGAGGAAAACAAATGAATAGATTCCCCAGATACTTGCATACACCCTTGCTACGCCTATGCTTATCACCAGCCAAAGGGGAAAAGCTCAGTGGGAGTCCCTTGTTAAAACACTGTCAGCAAATCATTTGGTGCCCACCTTCCCACCTCCACCAGGTTTTTCTACCACTGTTTGTTCTGAGATATGTTCTTTTCTGACCCACTTTGCTTTCAAGAGACAATAAGGAGTGGGAGAATGAAAACTGATGTGAGTGAGCAGTGCTATATATAGGGACCCTGAACTGCAATAGCAGGAGGTGCTGCAGGTAAGAAGGCAGCCAGGAAGGCAGAATGGTGTAGGAGCCTGGGACTGGAATAGTAGGGAGTGCTAGAGCCAGGCTGAGGTGTGCTGGTGGTGCTGTGTGGGTGGCCCAGGGCCAGCATGGTAGTGGGTGCAGGAAGAAATTGTGATATTGAAGAGAAAGACACTCTCTCTCTCTCTCTCTCTCTCTCTAAAAGAGCTCTCAAGCTGGTGCACAAAAATGTTATTTTCTGACATTTACCTCTTTCCCTGCCCTGTCATTGGGAGAGGATAGAGTCAACTTGGAAATCCCCTCTGTCTCATCATTGCGGAGACAGGGTCTTAGAGTGATCTCACCCAATCTGAAACTTCCATGTGGCTCCGTGAGATTAGTATGAGTGAGTGAGAAGTAGTGACTAGGGAGGCAGAGGGAGGAGGGGACGGGAGGGGAGTCATGGGCAGGAAACCAAGAACACATCAGACACTCTATATTTAGATCTTTTCATTCAGCTCGGGACAATATTCCTTGATTTCTTATTGTTCGGGAGAGGGCAGAGGGCAGGAGATCTATTGAAACGCTTTGTCCTGAGAGATGCCACTTTGTCTGGGCACACTAGGGGTGGAGGAGGAGTGTATTAGACCAGTCAAGTGTGTGCGTATGGGTGGTGGGCATCTTGTTAGTCAGAGTCCTGGGTTGGTTAGGTGGGAGACTTTGTAGGTAACCCTGTCCCTGAGCAACCATGACAGGGGGAGCCCACTTTATGGAATCGGGGGGCTTCTCCCTAGCTTGTTCCTGTGGCCATATGGCTGAGGGCAGTCAAAACTTGGGGGCATCCAAACCCCAAGCCTCTGGGCTTGGGCCTGCATGTAGGATGCCTGCCAAAAGACTTTGAAAATATCTGAAGCCCCTGGTGGGGGGGAGGACGTTTGCCAGTTGTAGGGCCACTTATGGATCTAGACTGATTCACAGATTTGGACTTGATTTGGCTTGGAACAAGAAACATTTTTTAAAATAAAAGAAAAAAAGTTCTGGACCTGGCACACTTCTCTGTTTCATCTCTCTGGGCATGGTGTGTTCCAGGTGGATGACTGTGAATTGTTACCTGCTGTGAGAAATGGGTAAGGGGAGTGGGGATTAAATTCAGGGATTCATGGGAGCTACCAGAGTAGAGGTGGCATGGAAAGGAGGAAACCTGTGGGTGCCTATTTATTTTTGGCAGAAACGTTAAGGAAAATATCAATTCAGAAAAAGATTTCAGGGATAGCCCCAAGAGAAGGGGAAGAACCTGAACTGGATCCCTGTGCCTCTGGTGTGGACTCTGAATACAGTCCTGATATACTGCAGTGTAAAGCTTCCTACTTCATTGGCATTCTTCCCTCTTATGTTCTGGAGGTAAAAGGTCTGATTGTATCTTGCTGGTGAGCTCCCTGCCTACTGCAGACCAGGCATTCCACTGCCTTCCACTTTGCCTTATGTGAGTGAGTGGAGAAATCTGATCCTATAGCACTCTTACACCCACTTTGCATAGGTGCAAATAAATGACACCAGTGGTCGATCCAAACATGGGTTTGTAGGACAAATATCTTGGTCCCTCAGTACAGTGCTCTTTTTCTTGCACTTCAGCTCAAAGCCTAGTTTTACTCCTTATTCCGTATGCCACGAGTGAGCACCCCCACCCTTTTCTTGCATCCTGCCCTCCCATAGACCTTGCTAATTCCATACTCCTACTAGCCCTTGGGGGTGTCCATCCAGTTGCGGTTTGTCCAGCAATCAGGGTGAAATGGGCTGTGGAAAGAGAGGGCAAGTGTTTGCCTTGCAACTAACAGCACAACAGGTACTTACTGGGTCTCTTGTTGGCAGCCTCAACTGAGTAGCTGAGGACTAAACAGGCTGTAGAAGCTAACCCACTCCCCTATCCGTGCTGGAGAGCTTTCCTCTAGAGCAGTTTTGAGGCACACAGGCAGGGCACAGGATTTGGGGAGAGCTAGTGTTGCCGATGCCTATGCTCTGCTTCTCCTGCTGGTAAAGGAGGAAAGAGAACTTTTGGGCCCTTGATTTGATCTCAGCAACCCCCTGTTAATCCAAAGGCAGATACCAAGGAATTTAAAGTGTCAAGGTTTTACCATAGGTCTTCTGTAGCTAGGGGAGTGCCTGCAGATTTAAATTAATGTAAATGAGATTAGGCCTGGAGGAGGACTGATTTCTCCCTAACTCACACAGGTGTAAATGAGAATCAAAATCAACAGAGTGACTAATCAGACCCTTGGGACAGAATTTCTATCTCCGCTGTAGCCCCAGTGGCTTCACTGGCATTATGCCAGAGAGGAGCCTGGCATTCAACCTTCAGGGTTATTAGCCATTTCCTTTGGCCCTATATGTATATCCATTGTACCCATAGTGCTCTATTTAGCCCTGTGAAACCAGGACGGGTTAGAGGGGAGAAGGGTGCTTGTTTTTAATTTAATTTTCAACCCTCATCTTTATTTCTCATCATGAGTCATGTTATCATGTTCTCAGGAGCTGAGTAACTGCCAGGGCTATTTTTACTCTTACTCAGCAGGCTTCCTTGTCTTTGCTGCTGCTAGATGGGAGAAGGACAGGAGTCTGGTGAGTTGGGGGAAGGGGAAGGGGAAGGGGAAGGGGAAGGGGAACCAGGGCTGGGGGTGGGATCATTGGAAGAAGCAAAGGTAAATGTTCTCTCCCTCCTCCTCCCCCTCCCCCCTATCACCCGATTTGGAAATAAAAATATTTTTCTCTCCAACAACAACAGGATGAGCTGGGATGTATGTCGTGTATATAGGTAATTATTAGTATTTATTGTATTGGGGGGGGGAGAAATTCCTTTCCAGTGCTATTCATCAGTCTGGAAAAATAAAGAAAGAAAGCAGAACATTTTTTTCCTTCCATCAAAACAGGAAAGAGATGGGGAATGGACTGGGGAGGGGACACGGACACAGACACAGCAAGCTGTTGCCAGGGTGAGGAGAGGGCCCCCTTCTACCCTAATCCTGGGGCTGAGGGGTGCTGGCATGTGCAGGGAGGGCTGCACTCTCCCTGTCTCCTGCGCAAATACACATGCACACAGAGGGAGCAGGTATACATTGGCCCTCACACTTCCCCTTACTCTGAGTTTCTCTCTCATTCATGCACTCAGGGGCAGGCCTCCATCTTCTTGCTCCAGAATGTGTAGAGATGGGGGTGAAGGGTGGATGTGAAAGCGCCTTTGTTATCCCCTCTGTATCAAGATGTGTACATTGCCCCCTGGTTCTCTTGTATGCTTTCCCTTTCTTCACCCTCTCTCTTTCATTTAGTCTCGATCAGAAATACCTTAAGACAAGGGAGAAGGAGGTTAATCAGCCCACAAGGGGCAGAGGAAACCCTGGCTTAAGTGGGTGATAGGCAAAGTGGGGATTCCCTGAGGAAGCCTGGCAGTTCATCACAGGCACAGACTCCCTAAGCAGCATCCCCCTCTCTCTCTGCATGCCGTTGTTCTGTGAGGGTTTTATTTAATACCTGAGACCCCAGACACCCCTTCGTTCTCCTAGTTCCTGGAGTTCAGCACAGAGAAAGATGATGCAAATCCTGAACACCTTTTGCTCTGTCCTTCAGTAATGTATTTATAAATGACAATGCTCCTCACCCTGTCTCTGTCTCCTTCCTTCATTTTCTCTTCCCCTTTCCTCGTTTCTTCCTCCTTTAGACTAAATTCAGCCTTCAGGAAGTGGGTGCAACTCCCATGGAAGTCTCTGGGCCAAATGATGTAAATAGGAGCGTAAATCACATATTTAGGACCTGATTCTGGGCTCACTTGTATTGGGGTAAACCCGAAGCCAACAGAGTTTAATGGGTATAACACTGATGTGAACTTGGACTTGGCCTCTGGCCTAAACTAATCATAAATCATTATTTAAGGGAGGCCAAATTCATTCTTAGCTGTGGTTTGACTGAAGTCATGGGAGTTACACCAGAGGTGAATCTGCCCATGTGCAATAGTAGTATATGACTGCCTGCTGTTTCCGTCCTAGTAACTCTTAACAAACCAAGCTTTGCTAAGGTATCTTGAACCTGAATTAGGCTGTTTGTGCCCTTTGCTCCCCACCCACCATGTTCCAGTTTTGCCAGTGTCCTCACCTGCACCATGCTAATGACTACTACTCTCCTGCAACACCCTCTGCTTTCCCAGGCTGCGCTCCTCAGACAACTCTACCAATGCACCAAAGGCCTGCTCCTGCAGTCTTTGCAGTCCCACTCAGCTCTACTGAGGCACCCCCCATCCTGACTTTCAGGCTCTGCTAATACTGTTGTTATTCAGCGACTGATTCTACCATTCAGACTCAGTATTGCTCTTCTTTCTCAGCTGAATTTTGCTTTCATTCCTAAAAACTGCTTGAAAAAGTTATTAGCACTCCTACTTTGCACATGTGGGCTAGGTACAGACATTCAGAAAGTCCAAGGCGGAATCAATCTAAGGCATGCAGTTTTCTGCAAGCAGTGTATTTTAGATCAGCAGTGACCAGAACACACATTTGCCCTTTGTGGTGGGGGTGCAAATCTTAGACCCGGCTCTGCTATTTTTAAACCAGTCTACACATGGGCGACTGGGGGGGCAGCAGATCACTGACATGGGGGGGGGTCCCCTCCAGCAGCCGATTGCCGAGCCAGCAGCAAAACCAGAAGTGCACTTCTGGTTTTGCGGTTGGCCCATCTCATGGGATGCACATGCACCCACGTACACCCCCTGTGCACTGCCAATGAGTATGTGTGCTGAACTTCTGTTACCAGTTTGTGATCACTTATACCGGTAAAAGTGTAATGTCTGCATCTGGCCTTGGTCTCTGGCTAGCAGAGGGGGTTTTTTTGGCCAGTGTTTAAGCTGAAGGGTGAAAAGCCAAGTGACAGGGAATCTAGATTGTCTGCAGACCTGTTAACCTAGCTCCCAATAATAAGACAATGAATGCCAGGAGGATAATATAATTATTTACTGGTTAAAGGCAGGGAAAAACTTTTCTAATTAATCCTTCATATTAAGATTCCAGGCTAGGAAACCCCAAGGGGCTCCTATCCCTTTAGGTTTGTGGTCTGTGTAATGGGATCCCTTGAGCCATTCTGAGGCTATGACATTGCCTCATCAAGCCATGATGCTGTATGATGATGTTTTGGCTCGCTATCATTATAGCACAACCAAACCTCATCCCTGCTGCCATACAAGAAGCAATGACAATGCAGCAGCAAAACACTGTGAGGTGATGATACAGCAAATGACATTACCACAGACCTGAAGACCCCATTTCAGAGAGGCACTGAAAGAAAGGACACAGAACCAGCCATAAGCATAGCTAGCTTTAGCTTAAGCATAAGCAGCTCTGTGGAGCTGAATGATATTGAGTTCAGTGGAGTGGTACCCATTAGCGTTGAATCTCAATTTGCTCTAATACTTTTAAAAGATTTTTTTCATAAGAGAAAAATCTTTTCCTGTTTCAAAAACAGAAAGAGTAAAGGAAAAATGTCTGAAAGCCTACTCACTCTAAATCCTATTTCCAGCTGGGGTCATAGGTAGATGAGTAGTCAAGTTACAAACATCCTCTTCCTTGTCCACAGGCTTCAATGGGGACTAGCTATTTTTTTTCTGATGCTGAGCTTCTAAAAATTGCCCAGCATCATTCACATCAAAATAAATAACTGTATTTCCATCCAAGCACATACGTAATTGAGCCGGAAATAGAAAAGCCGACTCTAACCTCACCCGGCATTTCCCACTGTCACCCAGCAAAACTGCAGGACCCTCTGCTACAATAGTTCTGAGCCCCACTCACCTTGACTGATGCATCTCATTGCTGACCAGCTAAAATAACCCTCCCGTACACGTACTGCTCCAGTCCTAAGCAAATAAAGACTGCCAGCAGGGTTTATGGGCTAGGTCCCCGGCTGGGGTAATTCAACCTAACTTGGTTGAAGTCAGTGGAGATAGTTTAGCATAGCTGCAGATCTGACTCTATATGGACATGTTGTGATGATGGTTGATGTGGTGTGGCCCAGGGTAAGATGGATCCTGCCCAAAGAATGAAGGGAGCAGAAATGCCAAGTGTCTCTGTGTTTGTGAGGATGTGACTCTGTGTATGTGAGGATGTAACTAAAGGAACTGGAGTGATTAAGGGGAAGCTTCTTCAAGATCTGCGACAGTTTGGGGAGGTGGAAATGCATGGGAGACTAACATCAAATAACTGCTTCCCAACACTTCTGTTCAGCAGTTAGAACAGAATCTGCCATCTCAGTGTTGGGGGTGGAGGAGGTGGTTCTTAAACCAATGTCAAGCCTTTTCCCTCCTCCTCCATGCCTGGGGATGGTTCCCCAGTGGTTGTAACTGCATAGCTCTGCTGACTTAAAACCAGCAGAGAGACTGGCTTCTTGATTCAGAAATAAAGCAGCAAAAGCACCTCCCTTTGTCTAGCCTGCCTATGTGACTGTCAGATTTTCTGTGAGTAGTTGCATTTTTATCTGCTGCAGGGAGCAGAGGAGGTGATTGGGTGGTTATTAGAGAGGTGAGCACTGTAGAAATGAGCCTGGCTCTGTTTTTATGTACCCCAGCGTAGCATGAAGGGGATCCAAATCAGGCCCACTGGGTACAAAAAAGCTAAGCTGGGAGGTGTTGTGATGACCACCGCGTCATACTGCATAAGGGTCATATTGGGCTGGCTGCTGCTTGGAGAGAAGATCCCAGGACACATCAGGAATTGCATTCTAATTCAGTGAACTGAGTTTTAATAATCACAGTTATGTGCATACCATCACTGAAGAAAGCAGAGGCGGTGCCTGTGTGAGCTTTCACTGCACCACCAGGGTCCTGCTTTCTGCTATGTGAAGTGCCTGCACATCCCTTGGGTATTAAAACTGAAATAATCTTTCTGCTGGAGAAATCCCAGCAGAAACAGGCAGTTGGCTCAAAACAGGTGCATCTCTGATTTTGTGTCAGAGAGAAAAGAGCATGGGGCAGTGTGGGCAGGTCTGTGGGTGATGGACTGTGTATAGCATATAGAAACATATGATGGTTGTATGAGAGGAGGTGACTGTGTATGTCACTGACAAAACATGGGTGTCTGTGGTTATATGAGTGCAATGAGTTTGCTTATCATTGTGGAGGTGTGTGATCTTTGCATCAGATTAGGTTAACTGAAGGAAAGAGCAAACTGTTGTGCACATGAAGGCATGTCAGTATCTGGTTATATGCACAGGAGAGTGTATAGGGGTATGTGCGTGTGAGTGGAAAAAACACCCTGTGACTGTGCATGATGTGTATACTGTCAACAGAATGTTGTTATATGCATGAAGAGAACACCTCTGTGGACATGAGAAGGCATGTGCAGGTACATTCTCTGACAAGAGATGACTCCGTCTTGAGCTCACCTGTTAGCTAGTCCTCCTACTTGACACCCTTTTTCTCAGCAAATATCTGCTTGCTTCGTTTCCCCTTGGATGTTTATGACATTGGGGAGATAATTGTGTGGCAAAATACATTTTAGTGCTGAGAGCAACACAAATTCTGTTCTAACAACTCCTGAATGTTTCTTTTTGTGCATGTAAAGAGATCAAAGGTATTACAACCATATCTCCCTCCAGAGAAAGCAGGGTGGAGAAAATCACAAGTTAAGCTTAAAAAAGTGCTCAGGCAGCAGTGAAAGTCTTAGTCATGGGCCAAACATGACTTTGCTGGAATACCTCTCTCCTTATTTCTTGCCCCACCAATCCTGAAGGATTTTTCTCTCTCCATTTCTTATTTGATATTAATTCTGTCTCTACATTCACATTCCCTATGCTTCTTACTGAGGGTCTTTTTCATTTCGGTGAGTTCTCAATTGACTCACTAGAATTTTTTTTCTTGCTCTTTGATACACAGCCAAGAGAGGAGTTGCTAACAGTCTCCACCCCTTCTCTTTCTTCTCCTTTAAAAGAAGGAACAGCTGAAAGGGTGGCACCTTATTCTCTCTCTCTCTTGCAGACTGAAATAAAGACCCACCAGCTCTTTCCCGGCTGCTCACTCTCCTCCCATTTGATTTTACCTTTTTTTTCCTTGTTGCAACAGGGAGCAAGAGACAGCAGCAGCAATCGCTCAGAGCTTGAGACTTATCGAGACTCAACACACACCCAGAGTCCAGCAAAAACATTTGCTCACCTGTCTGCAAAACCAAACCAGAGCTCACATTCAACCAAACTGCCAACCATATTTTGAAAGAAAAGGCACCAAAGACCAGAAGTTTAAACTTAGACAGAAAAAATAATCAACAACAGCATTTCTTTAAAAATAAATATACCAGAAGAAGAAAAAGATTATAGGAAAGAAAGTAAAAATTAAGGAAGAAGACTTTGTTACCTGATTTTGTATAAAACTTTGGGAAAGTTTTCTGTTGGGAGAGGAATTAGTGAATTTGTTTTTGATATTTGGAAAATATGGCAAATCATTTTTACCTTCTTGTTTAAGACTTTTTTTTTTAAAGAAAAAGGAAACTGAGAAGGAAAAAACAAGCTGGTGGACCACCTGAGAAAAAGAAATGCAGAAAGATTTCTTTCACTAAGAGGGGATACAGACTGGATGCATACATTTTTGGGGGTCTGCATTCATTTTTTATTTATGCTCTCCTCCTATACTCCTGGTTTACAAGACAGAAAAAAGGACAGACAACTCATACAGAATTACTTTTTTTAGAGGAAAAAGGGGGTTCTTTTTAACCCTTTCCTCCCCACTTCAAGATTGTGGAAAATAGCTCGGGGTGTGGAAATGAGAGTGTGCAGAACCTTCTATGCATGAGGCAAGGCTGGAACTAGATTGTCAGCGGAGACTGATTTCTTGTCAAGTCTCCCCTTCAATGTGTCTGGAACTCTTGGGGATAGGAGTCGGTATGAATTTCGGGGTGCTATTCGTGTGTCTCTGGTACCTGCCTCTCATCAGCACCGAGGTAAGTAAAGACCCATTTTATTTTACAAGGGAGACGAATCCATATCTAGTAAACTTTAGACCCAGTATTAAGACTACAGAGAGGAGAGAGAGAGAAGGAGAACTCCTTTTAGCTTGTTTTTCTGACAGGTTTCAGTGTGTCTGTGGACACTTGTGCATTTATGATTATTTTAATTCACTTCTCTTGGCAAGCAAACATATAAGGGGGAATTCATATTTTGAATAAGCAACACCCTGGCAGGTAAAGGGTAATGGGAGGAGGTGGAAGAACTCAGTGCTGACTCCAGGGTATATTCCCCATCCCCACCCATTGTGGACAAGTGGGGCAGTTGCAGCTTTTCAGTCTCTCTGGCATTTATGAGTTTTGCTCTTTAAACCAAATGAACCTGAGTCAGATTGTTTTTCTCTGCAGTGCTTCACCCCTGCCCCTTGCCCTTGTAGCTAATGAATTGCCACCTTAAGGCTTATGGCTACCTGCTTGTACCTTCCCGCAGTATCTCCTCCCACCACACCCCAACCAAAAAAATGCAATCCAAGGGAATTTCAGGGTGCATCTGTGCATGCGAGTAGTTGGGAGAAGGATCGCAGATTCTGGGTTTTGCCGGAATTAAAGCAAGGCTGAACCTATCAGGTAGTTTAAGAGGGGACCTCAGCTGCCTGTTGCGTGGAGGGAGGGGTACTGAAGGCTGAATGAAAGAAGCCTGCAGTATGTCTTGGGAGCTGCTGGAGATGGAGTGAATGAAAGAGCTTTGGTAGCTCAAGATTGATGGTTACCCCTATGATGGGAGGTCAGGCTGAATGGAAGCTGGGAGCTCCAGGAGTCCTTGCAGTGCAATGCCGGCCCTGGCTGCAGCAATGTGCTCTCCAGCTGGTCTGGGCCACAAGCTGCAGCAACCTCCTCATATCAGTTCTGAACAAATGCCCAAGAGGGAAGCAGAAGGGAAGATTGCAGGGATTTGCAGAGACTGGAGAGAGATTTTTTTTTTTGGAAGGTGGGGTTCTTAAAGAGCCAAAGTCCTTTCTTTTGCTTTCCTAGTTCTATTTTTATCCAAGAGGTTTGTGTATATAAGCCTGCCCTGCGTACCTGTGGGAGCCAGACTCTGATCTCGCTTGTACCAGTTTTACCCCAGTCTAACTCAGTTGGGACATACCCTTAACTCTATCTCATAGGAGCAGGGAAAGGGGGCCATCTCCATTCATTTTAACAGCACTAGGTTGACTTACATGAGCTGAGGGTCTGGCTTATTGGCTTTGGTGGAGTTAGTTCTGTCCAGTGTCAATGTAAGAGGGAAATGAGACCATGCTCATGTCACTGTGTGGGTGGCTTGTGTGTGTCTGTGCTGTGCGAGCAAGACAGCACCTCTGAAGGGGCAGGACGAAGGGTGGGAGAAAGGCAGCAGGGTGGCTGGAAATGTATAGCTGCAGGGGAGGATCATTATAAAGGGTCAGTAGGAATCAAGCCGGATCTGTGGTGCCCTTCATTCGGGTGAGCTGGCAGCAGCAAAGTATTTCAGTCTGGGAGAGGCAGGGAAAGGAGGAGGAGCAGGGCTGGAGGAGGACTGACATTCTGTTCCCAGCGTTTATTTCACAGAGAACTCAGAACAAGATCCATCAGAGTACAGACATACACAGCATGCTAAAGTACAACCCTGCTAGTATATCAAAAAGGGTAGAGGCAGAGTGGCAAAGGGCGAGAACTAGGAGAGAGTTAATCTAGAGGTGAGCTTGGCAGAGAGGGAAAGCTGGGAGCTGGGCTGCAGCCAACACAGGTTGTTTTGACCAGGAACCTGTGGAAAGAATTCTTCTTTTGTTCTCCGTGCTCTTATGAGTTGTCCAGCAGATTTCACTGCCCTGCCAGTGTGGGGACACCCCCTGTTCCCTCCACTCCAGTGCCTCACCTACCTAGGAGGAACGGCTGGCACACTTCGGGCCCCACCCTTTCAACAGCTGCAATGTCTCTCCTTGGAGCCAATCCAAAATAAAACCAAGGGAAAGGAAGGGCTTCCCCAGGGGAGGATCATCTTGGGAAAAAATATCAGCAATCCATCCAAGATCTCTGCCAGAAGCTTACTATCCACCTTCTCTCCCTTCCTGAATTACTGCAGGATTTCCCACCAGAGCACTGTTTCTTTCCCTTTAATGATGGGAATTCAGTCTTACATGCCTGGTACCTCTTGCACAGAACTGATACAGCTGGAATGGGGGAGAGGTGACAACTATCAGGCTGGGCATTTACATAGCACTTCACATTTTTTAGGAGAATTGCACAAGGCTCAACCAGATAATCCTCATTGCTCCTGGATGAGGTATGGCGAGTGCTGACCTCAGTGTAGCAAGGGAACCAAAGTGCCCAAAGATAAAGGACAAAACCCTGGGCGTTACAAATTCCTACCTGGGCACCTCAGTCAAAGTGGTCAGATGTTTAAAGTCAGGGACAGCTGCCACCAGAGATCTTCATGGGAGCCGTGGCACAGTCTGCTGTTGAAAACAAGTCCGCTTGTTGAAGTGACTGTGTAAAGCTTTAGGCGCAATTCAGTTTGAAAATTTTGGCACGTGATTTACCCAAAAGCTACAGGGAGTCCAAATTAGGAACAGGTGTTTCCTGCATAGACTCTCAGCACCAACTTTCTCTAACAGCACTCGGGAAAAATCCCTTATTCCTTCAAGAAACATTGAGAATCTGCATCTTTGGGCTATGAGAAGCAAACATTGCAGCTCCTCCTCATCTAACCTCACCAAAAAGAAAAATCCATGACGGAGAATCAGTGGGGGGTTTCAGAGGAAGTGGAGACCTAGCTAAAGCTGTCTTGGTTAACACATGGAAAGAGGGGAGTTTGCCTCTGTCACTGTACTAGAGCATCCTGAGAAGGAACAAGATCTTTAGACCATGTCCCTGTCCCGCTGACAGCCCCCATGCAAGCACGCACATTCATGCAGGAATTACAAGCACCCACTAAGCAAGCTTCTCTCTATGCACCTATGCAGGCACCAGGCAGATACTCACCTGTATAAATCAATATATAAATAACACATGTATGCACCACTCATGTAATTACTACTATATTTGATTTCAGAGAGAATGCCAGGTGAGCCACTTTGCAGAAATGAATCAAGGCAGCCAGTCTTGCCCTGAAAAACATATAAACCAAATTCAGGTGCGACACAACCAGGAAGGGCCTTCAGTACAATTGAAAATAGAAACAGAAGGGGCAGGGGAATGGAAAGGAAGAAGCAGTGTACCAGCACTGCAATTGTGCAGTTACGCAGCAAGGCCCATGCACATCTGGATGGATCTACTGAGTCAGGCTAGACTCCCCATGCTCCGTTTAGACACATTCAGGCAAACACGTCACCTGGCTCCTGGAGCATATGCACCCCCACACAGACACACACAAAGCAAACCCCTCATAACCCTGAAACCACCCACACAGACAGCTTTGGAGGGAACCGCTGTCAGAAACGGGGTTAGGTGACCAGTTTGGCCGGTGTGTGCATATGGTGAGTGCATCTGTGGAGACCAAACCCTTCTTCCCATTTCAACCCTGGAGCTATTTTTCCTGCCACCTTCCCCTACCCATATAAGATATGGTCCCTGTGTGGGCCTAAGGGGTGTGGTAAGGAAGCAAAAGGCCCTTCACATCTTCCACAGGAGCTGCACCCTAGCCCTCCTTGCACCTATGTGTACCCAGTGGGAGGATCAGCAGGGTGAATCCTTGGTAGAGAGCAGGGAAATGTGCCTCCCCTAAATATTTCCTCCCTTCTGCATCATCTTTCTCCCTTCTTCATTTCAGCCTCTCTCTGCCTGGGTGCAAGGAAGGGAGTGGAGGCAAAGCAGCACAGCTCTTCTATCTTGTGGCTCTGTTTTTTCTTGGACAGACCACAAAAGGAAGCAGTCGATGCTGTGGGCTGCTCAGCTGTGTTTGTTTGGGCAGGGGAGAGTATTTCCTTTGTGGGTGGCAAATGTCTTCCTCGCCCCCTGAACATGAAACATTGTCTGTGCTAGGGGAGGGAGAGGACAGGAGTCAAGTGCCCACTTCCAACAGTCAGTGCTACACACTGCAAGAGCTGTGTTCACACATACACATGCATGTACGTACACATTTGCCTGTGTGCACGTGCACACACAAACGGACATGCTTGGGTGCTGCTTGGCCAACTGTGCAGTTACAACTCATATATTCCAGCCCCTCTGGGACTGCCTCAGGACACCCCCACCCCGCTCCAGCCATCCCTCCCGACAGAACTGGCCTACCCAAACTCATATTCAGGGCAGTCTCCTTGCTCTTTTCCTTGCCTACAGAGATCCCTGGTACCACCCCAGCTGACTGGTTGACACTACGCACTGTCAGAGCAGGATGCGGGACTCCTCGTTGCCTTTAGACACAGGAACTATTTTATCCACACACCTCCTTCTCTACGCTGTTTGGGGAAGGACCCCAGAAACACAGGGCTGCACCTAAGCTCTAAGAGAGCTGAGCTGTAAAGCAGGATCTTTTGGGGCTCTCTGCCTTTCTAATAATCATGCTTATTGGCAAAACCTGGAACCCTTTCAGCAGCACTGAGCACACCATTTAAGCAGGAAGGTAGCTGCCAGTTGGGACAGAAGGATGCTAAACAATCCTCATTTGTGCTGTGGGTCATAATAGTTGCCTTGCAACATAAAGAGGGGTGGGCTAAAGCAGGCATGGCTTTGCTTTTAAAAGAATCTGCTGCCCGGACATTTTGGATTCAAAGAGCTTAGGAATGGGGTGGGGCAAATTGGTAGTTCTGCTGGCCCTTGTCTAGTTCCTATCTCCAGGACTGAAAGGCCCAAGCCTCTCTAACTGACCCATGCCAGTGTTTCACAGGCTGCATGACTGTTTGGGGCAAACTCGTGGAAAGGGCAAGGCGATGCACGTGTATGTCTATTTCTTGCCATCAGCTGATGCATGGGGCCAGGAGAGAATGACTGTGGCTCTTACACTGTTTCCAACACTATTGATTCTCATTGGGCTGATGGGAAAGTCACTTTTTTACTTTGTCCAGAGGCTGGTAATCATTGGGAGGGGTGGGGACTGTCTAGTTCCTCTTCATTTTGGGGGATGGGTGGGTGTGGCTGGCACTGGCGGTTAAAACTGCACAAAGATCTGATGGGAGGTTGTAGGGAACAGGACCTATATTTCTGCCCCCACGTGGTACGGACTCTGAGGAAGAAGGGAAAGGTTTCCCCTGACACGTGAGGAGGCAGGAATGGTTGCTGGGAGCTGAGCTGCAGGATTCCTAATATGTCTGCCATAACTGGATCTGGCAGTGAAGGAGTTGAATGATTTACTCAGACAGGGGAGCAATGGGCTCTGGGGTTAATTCAGCACACAAGGCTCCTGGCAGGCACTGCTGGGGCTCCAGCCTTACTCACAGTGTCTCCCTTCCATGTCCCACTGGGAACTTGAGAGGGAAGGAGGAAACTCATGTTGTACCTTGCTTGCTCCACCCTTCACAGGCTCACAGCATCCCAGTGGCTAATACCCTGCCCCTGATCCTCTCAGCAATGAGATACCCAGGAGTGATCCTTTTCAACAGTGAGATGCCCAGGAGTGACACAACCTGTCCACCTTCCCAGGAAGAAGCACATGAACTTGGTGCCTTCCTGTACATTCCTGCCCCAAACCGCCTTTTTCCCCCTGTTCCCGGCACTGGCATGGTACTAGCTGGATACGAAGAACCACAAGCCAAAAAGGAGTGGAGCAGCCCTTATCCTGGGAGTGTCCTTGGCTCCCTTCTCTGAGCCCCCAGGGCGCTTCTCTTTCCCACCCAGTTTCACAATCTCCACTCCCTTGTGCCATGTGTTTTGCTACCAGCTTGGAAGGAATGAGCCAGACTGTGCTGAGACTGAGCAACTTTTGTCTGCACAATGCACATGGTTACAGGGGATCACTGCAGAGTGGTGCAGCATGCTCCCTTCTCTGCCCTCGCAGGGAGGGATCGTAGTGTTTTTTGGCACTCCCAACTCCTGATGGCCCAGGGAAAAACCCTGGGAAAGGAGCCTGAGACTTCTACACAGTAATGCATATATCTAACCCTAGGGCAGTGAACTGGCTTCCTTAGCATTCCCTCTTCCCTCCACACCCCTATATGAGCTGGCTGTATGCTAGATTACCCAATTTCTATGGACAGGTTTACACATACAGTGGAAAGAGAGAGTCACAGCAACTTCATGCATTCAGCTTTTACAGAGGTATTTTGATGTTTTAGTCTTAAGGACAGAAATAGAGAGGGGGCTGCAGGTCACGATGGAAGGGGCTGTGTGGGGATCTGATGCTGCAATAATGGTAGGAAAGTAGGGCAACACTGATCTGATCTGTATATATGACATTGAGAGAGCTGCTTGTGGATTAGTTTGCACAGCCAAGGCTGCTGATATTTGAAAGCAGGGAGCCAAAACTGATACACACGCATACACACACACACAGACGTGCTCAGAATCTACCAGCACGTAATGATCGTGCTGTAGCTGACTCAAAATAGGGCCAGCAAAGCCTCTGTGGCAGACTGCCTTGAGCACGCGCTTCCTTCCTGAGGACAGAGATCATGGGATGGTGTTAAGCCACCAAAAGAATGTGTGTGCACAGGTGAGTGTGCGCAATACCTGTGTGTGCCCACCTGCATGTATCTAGGGTAGGTGGCTATGCAAGCAATGTGGAATGTGGGGAAGGCAGGACCTTGGCGCGAGGGCAGAGGGAGGGACAAACTTGCTCTGCTAGGAATCGTGCCTCACGATGGCATGAGGCCAGGCCTCAGGCATTTGTCAGGCAACCAGGACTCCATCAAGGCAAGAGTTTCCTTTGATCTACCGCACAGTTAACCTGCTCTAGACGAATAACCTGACCTCAACAGGAATGGAATATCAGGAAAGGCCCCCACTGCTCTGGTTGGCTGGCAGGGAGGTCCCACCCTTGTAGTGGTACTCTACTCTTCTCCCAGCTCTATCATGGGATCAGGTGGATGCGTTTACTGCTAGCTCTTGCACTGTGCACCTTTCCAGGTGAGCCTCCAAGGATGTCCCTCTGTAACTTGTGTGTGTGATTCGCTATGTTTTGCATTGCTTGAATAGCCATTTGCCCTAGATACGTACAGATGGGCTCACACAGGCATTGCACACATTTGCCCATGCACACTGATGACCCTGAACTTCCCCAGACCTGGCCCTGGGGACCAAGGGACCCTTGCGCAGCTGCTGAGGTGAGATTCTTCATCTCACAGGACCAGTTTAGCTCTCTGGCAAAGCTAACAAGCTCCCCAGTCTAGGTGTACAGTCTTTCAGAGCCCAGAGTCTGTGAATGTCACAGTCCAGGCATGTTGTCCTCACGGATTGAATGGCCTCAGAGACACAGGGAGAGAATAATGAGCTTTGCAGCCTCAGCACACTGACATGTTTCAGTCAAACTGATAGCATCTGCGACAAGAAAAACTTGGCACCTAAAATTCCTTCTGCGAGCAGGGAGTGGAGCTAATTTCTATTATCTGAGGCCTGCTTTTGCAACCTTGCTGCAGAGCACTGATCCATAAATGATCCTACAGCTTTCTCTCTTCCTCCTTCCCAGCTATCTAGGTCATATCTCTCCTCTCTTCATTAGTTCCACCAAAGTCGCCTAGTCTGGTAACACCTGCCTGCTCACCCTAGCAACTGCCAGAGTTTAAAATAAAGCTCCGTTTCCTACACGTATTAAGTGTCAGGAAGGACCAGCGTCTTCTGTACTGTGCAGAATTCATACAGAAGTGCATTTCTTGACAGGTGCAAACTTTAACAAAGGTCTTGTTCCATTTATCAGGTCTGATCTCAGTGCAGAGCTACGTGGACTTGCAAATATTTTCCAGTATAAACTCCTCTGCATGTGATAAAAGGGATGCAGGGATGCTGGAGGAGGGTGACAGAGCCCACCATCTCCGGGTCACTGCTTCTGATCCAGCCCCAGCTTGGTAGTTGTCAGAAGTCATCCTCCTTCAGTGGTCCTTGAATCACATGAGTTTAGGGCCATTCAGTTATGCTTCAAGTGAGTTAGAGAGTCAGATCTGAGGCCCATGGATAATAGAAAAATGGATGCCAGAGGAGGGGGATATTGCATTGCCATCGCCTAGGCTGTTTCTGCTTGCTGGATAAACAGAGGACTCAGTGTCTAAGGCTATCATTCCCAGCACTAAATTGAAGTGAAACATTACACCCTGAAAGCAGCTGTGAAAAGCATAACCTTACTAAGCGAGTGTTCACCACAGACCAGCCACATGCATCTTACTGATGACCCATAAAACACTGCATTAAAAAACCCTATGTTTCAGAAATGCATGAGCCTAATGCTCCTCTCAGTTACAGCAATTCAGCCTCTGGGATGTGTCCCAGGGCTGGGGCTGAGATGCCACCCACTGCATAGCAGCCTGATTAACCCAGCTGAAAGAGCAACTTTTCCACACATGAGTAAACTTGAATAAAGACAGCTTGGAGCTAAGCAAACAGGTGGCTAGTACTTTTCTCTGTTTCTTTTCCTATTATTGCAAGATTGTCTTTTACTAAGGGCTTGCTCTCCTGCACCTCTCCTTTGTGCAGTCACAGGATAACGCCAGACCTGGTGTGAGTGGATGAGATTTCATTGAGATCAATGGAGCTGTATTCATCCACAGCCAGTCTGAATTTGATCTGTAATTTAGGGTTCATAACATCAGTATTCAAAGTCTCTGGTATTGGTATCCGATACTTATGATACAGTCTTGTGTATTCATCAGAATAATTTGTTTATGACATCACAACTCCATGCCTATGACATGATGTGGAATTTGCAACTTCTATTTCAAGTAGAAATAGGAAGTTGGGCTGAAAAGGAAGAATCAATTTTTCTTTCCTCTGTGTTTCTTTTTTAACAATACACAAATTGCATATGTAATTGGCCAATATGATTTAAAAATAACACACCCGCAGACCATCTGATAGCTCCTGTGAGTGAGTTTCATAACAGAGAGGAATATTGGGAAAGTTTCCTCTGACAGCAGAAGGAGATCTTTTAAAATGCCGGTACTGCATGTACCAGGGCTGCCGGCCACCTGGGGAAGCCATATAATCTCTGTCTTTATAGTGAAACTTTTCTGACTTGTTTGCAAAGTATGTAGGGTTTCCTGGGGTGTAATCCTACAGCTCAGCAGTTCTCATACTTTTTCATTCTGTAGGCCAGTCTGCATGCATGTATGTCTGCTTGTGTGAGGGAGAAACAAGGAGAGTTTGTCTCAGACTATCCTACCTCTTGGATTTCAAGTCCCACACTTTCACAGTAGCATTTCTCTCTCTCACACAGGCTCCCTCCCACCTTCCCCTTCACCCTTATAACTAGAGCTGTTTGTACAGCACTAGCAGGTTGGACCTGTATAACCCTTGTTTCCTGTTTTATGTGTTGTCTGATAGGGGGACCCCATTCCTGAAGAACTTTACAAGATGCTGAGTGACAGGTCGGTGCGTACCATCAGCGACCTCCAACATGCCCTGCAGATAGACTCCGTAGGTAAATCTCCTCTACACCAAACACTCCTTTTGCGACACCCACAATGTGGGGGTATGCCTTCTTTTTCTGGCATAAACAATAGAAAGGCTCCAAGTGTGGGAAACTTTTAATCTCCAGGTGCTTGATCTATTGAAGTGCGCTGCAAAATTAATTCATAATAGGTCTGGGGAAGTTTAAATAGACCTGGGCAAGGAACGTGGTGCTGGAGAACGACCCAGATAAGCTCCCAAGCTAAGAGACACACAGAGAGGTGGTTCAACTGCAACAGGCTTAGATTAGGAAATGGAGAAGCAGTTGAGAAAATGAGTAGTACATGGATGGATGCAAAGAGGAGCAGGTGAATGAAGGAAGTGGCTCATGGTGAGATGTGCAAGCAGATGGACAGGCTAGTCCACAGGTAAAAAGATGCCCAAGGGAGTGGATGGGAGGTGACCAGGTGAGTAGCTAGGATTTGTCTATGAGGTAATGGGCTTATGGGCTTGGGCTTGAGTGACCTGGTCCGTAGGTACAGTATATAAGGTGGGAACAGGCAGGTGCTTGCACCAGTTCAGAGACAGCCTCTTTTCAGGGTCCACAGAAAGGGGAGGAAGAATGCTAGGTTGTCAGGGGCACCAAGGTGCCAGTGGTTGATGGCCCTTCTTTATCACATGCCCTGGGCCAAGGCCTGGACGTGGTGGTGCCTGGGGGACACTCAGCCAGGGCCGGAGTCACCCTGCACTAGCAGAAGAGAGTAGAGAGACCGGCACGTGTGGGAATGGGAGCACGTGCCACCGCCGCCGGGCTAGGTCAGGAATTTATTTATAAACGGTCTCTTCAGAGTGAATTCCATTCTATTCTAACCTCTGCTCCGCCCGTCCTCCCCCCGCCCCCCCTCGCCTTCTTTCTCGTGTTTTGTCTGTTTGTAGCTTTGTAATCCTTGCCGAGACACTATCTACGGGGGAACAGAATTTCCTGCTTTTGTTTCCTATGCCAGTCGCACCACTGGCGTGTTCTCAAAAGCATTCCCGCTCCCTTTCAAAATGGGCTGGGAGGTGGTGGGGGGGGCGCGAAAGGGAGGGCACCAGCTGTGTTCTGCTATTGTTTCCCTTAGAAAGAGGCGACGAGGTCCCCCCCAGTTCTCCTCTGAGTCCACGAGCCACACAATGGTGAGGCTTCCAAAATTAGCCGTGCTGGCTTTTCCAAGGCTGGGTCCCCTATCCCAGTCAGCAAAAGTTGAATTGGCCTATCAAGGAGAAGGACACCCTGGAGGGAGAAGCGGGGGGAGGAGGGGGACAAGAAGGGGGAAACTCACTTTTCAATAGAAGATTTGTTTCAAGTCAACAGTGTTGCTATTTCTTTTTTTCTCATCAACTTAACCTTTACGCAAAAAGCAGCCCCCACCCTGGCCTGATAACATTCCAGAGCGTGCGGCATGGCGGGGTGGGGGCAGAGGGACAGAAAAGACACGCGCAGCCTGTCATGCCACGAAGTGTAAGGAAGAGGCACAGCTCTATCCCAGTGGCTACAGGCTCTTCTGGCAAAGTGAAACGGGATTCTCTCCAGGGACTGGGCTGGCTCGGGGGCAGGCTATGGAGCCTGCCAAAGCCAGGTCACTGGTTTGATCCCAGTTAGGAAAAACTGGATAATACAGGGAATCCTGTAAGTCTACAAGCTGATCCCCAGTAAGCAGTGAGCCACTGTTTTCAGTATTCATGTGCCTGGTGACATTAGCTTGATTGAGGTGCCATTAGAGCAGTGGCCAGATGGTCACCACTGGTGCCCTCTTTGACTGTCCCCACAGAGTGGCTACGAGCTGAATAGGGACCAAATCTCCCCTCTTGCCCTTCTACAATGACTTTTTCAGGGGCCACAGAAAGGATCCTGGAGGGGGTGTGATGGGCCTGTCTTGCTTTGCTGTTGCATCTGTCACTTCAGTCAATCTTGCACTTTCACTGGCCCTGAACTCCCTTTAATAAAATAGCTCCCTTGATGCTGACGTCCATTCTGCTTCCTACTGCAGCTAAACCGGGTCACAGAAGGAAAGGGCTGCAGCTGGGCGGGAGCTGTCTCTGAGCACAGCCATTGTCCAGGGCTCAGGAGAGGCTGCGGACCCGTGTGCTCCATGGGATTATGGGAATGTCTCTGTTCAGGCACTTCCTGTGGGAAAAGCAGCAGGGTGGGGGTGCAAGGAGCTAAGCTAAGTGCTATCAGCCCTCCTCTCCCATCATCTGCCAAACTGTCCCCAGTGCCCTGTGGTTTAACTTACAGTAGCAGAAGGGAAGAGTTATTTTTAACTCAGTTTCTTTTTCTGTTCTCCTGCCAAAAAGTTGACTGTGGCTCAGATTGAGGCTAGTGAGGTGGGAGTGAGAAAGCAAACCACCGGCTGCAACTCACTCCAAGCACCAGGGCCCTGCGGCCCTGGACAGACATCTACCTCTGTCTATGGGCCTCAGTCCAGACCTGCAATCCTTCCTGCGGGTCCATGACATCAGCTGATTCACCCAGAGCCTTCCTCACAACATCCCTCCACTCCTGCAGCCCTATTCCAAACAGCTCTCTGCTAAAGCCCATCTCTTAACCCAGGTTAGCTTCTGATTCTCCAGGCCCCATCTCTCTTTAACAAGATGGGCCTGTTGTTTTGAATGGCTTGGAATGAAGTTATGAATAAAGTTAGAGCCTCCTGCCCTTGTTGCACTTGTGACTGGAGCTGGGGGTTGACCCTTAACTTCCAGGTGTGATGTGCTAGTAGACTGAATGGACCAATGAATTGTCTGACTCCTCTGCCCCTGTGCTAGTGGGTCCCTGAGCCACTGCTTCCCCTTTTATCTCTACCTTGCATTACTTGGCTTTGTCTTTCTCTTGCAGAACAGGAGGATGGTCCTAGCTTGGACCTGAACTCAACCCAAACCCACCTTGGTCATGACCCTGTTCCCCTGTCCCGAGGGAGACGAAGTGTGGGTGAGTGTAACTTCTGTGCAGGAGTTTCCAGCATGAGTCAGAGATAATCTGCACAATACACATCATAGGGGCGGATGTTTGTGGGCTTATTTTTTCTTGACCATGACAGAATGCCTGTGAGGCTAGATGCATGTACACTGAGTTTAGCAAATGTAGGGTCCTTTGGTGCAGCTAGACTGGTGCAAGTGAGAGGGCAGACAGCAGGGAGCAGGCATTTGCAGCCTGCTTCCTAATGCCCTCCTTTGTTTCCGACCTCGTGACCCAGTGCTGGAAATGCCCAAGCCCTTTTTTCATGACTGCAAGAAAGCAGGCACTGGATTTGCCAGTGTAGATGTAGCCTTATGTCTAACTCTGTGTCTCTGATGGGTGTGACATTGTCCTAAACACAATGAGAGGTGGTTCTGCCTTGTCAAATCTTCAGATTGGCTGAAATCCTTCAACAGAATAGAAGGAAAATGGACCTGGGCTGGTGTCCTCACAATTGGCCTTTTGCACTTTGGGATTCCCAGAGCTGTCCTCTGGCTCCATCTGGGTCCAGCAGGGCCTGGGAGTGCTGTGGAGGCAGGGTCTTCAGCCTCAGGAATGGAGGAGGAGATAGAAGCATCACACATCATTCTGTAGGCCTGGCTCATAAAGCAGTGACATCAGCTATCTCCAGAGAAGTGCCTGGTCCCATCCTTTCTAAGCCAAGATGTTAGCTGAAGAAAGCATTACTTGTTGTGTACTCTCAGCATGCTTGACTCTATATTATCCACAGAGGGAAATAGTGCAGGGCACTCAATGGGTGGATGGTGGGAAAAAAATAAACATCTCTGTAGCTGCAGGACAGCGTAAGCCTTTCTCTTACCACCTAGAGGGGCTGCACTGGGTCTCTGATTGCTACAAAGCCTATTTCATTGTTTTTCACTTGGGTTGCTCTAGATGCCCTAGCCACTGCTGAGCCAGCTGTCCTTGCTGAGTGCAAGACGCGGACAGCGGTCTTTGAGATCTCCCGGAGCATGGTGGATTCCACCAATGCCAACTTTGTGGTGTGGCCACCCTGTGTGGAGGTGCAGCGGTGCTCGGGGTGCTGCAACAACCGCAATGTGCAGTGTCGCCCCACGCGGGTCCGTGTGCGACACATCCAGGTACGTCCCAAGCCCTCTGCCTGCTCCCTTATCTTGGCTTGTTCTTCTACTAAATACACTGCCCATCTAAGGGGACTGCCTGTTACCATGAAAATGCATTGTCCATGGTGCTGGCCTCACCATCCCTCACTCAGCTTGTGTCTCAGTCCTGACACACGCACTGAAACAGCCCCTCCTCTCATAGGCCCTCTGTGATCCTCCTCTCCGGTCCTGCTACAGTCACGTACTGGCTGACCTCTTGCTCTAATCCTGCTAGCTTTTCAGTTCATAGCAAGCTCCTCCATGCTTCCTCCCCAGACAGCTAGTTTAAAAATATAATCACTCCCATGCAAATCCTCTGCCTGGTGTGTGAGGACCTCCCCCAGGCCCCAGGCAGGCAGCAGGTGGGGGGGCAGAAGGGGGGGGCACTCATACAGTCAGCTGTAGCAGGAAATGCCTTTCTCAGGAAAGCCTCACTGAATAAGAGATATGAGAGAGTGGAGGCAAAAGTGGGACTTGTTTTTTGTGGAAAAAGCAAATAGGAGGTCAGTTGTCAGCCAGAAAAAGTGACCTGGAAATGGTTCCTCTGAGGACAGAGGTCTTTGTATTGTTTGGCTGGAAATGTTTGTCTAGTGAGCAGCGTGTGGTCTGAAGCGTGTAGAGTGGGCTTTCAAAGAAAGATAAACAGTCGAGATTTGATCGGTGGTTGAGTGATGTTGCTGAGGGCAGTGGGTTTAAAGGAATTTAGTCTCAGACTTGAAGCAGCGATAGCATTTATAGCCGGTGGACAGCCCTCCACAGGCAATGTGGTCTTGTAAGATAAGCTAAGCAGCAACAGGGCTGGTCAGTACTTGAATAAGAGACCACCAAAGAAAACATAGGGACTGTACTAGGACATGATGGTAGTGATGCAAGAAGAGGCTCTTCCCTCTGAGTCAGGGCTGAAAGATGCCTCTCAGGAGTGTTGTGCTGCCAAAATGCTTTCGCATGAGAGGTAATTCTGAGGTTCCTACCATGGTTAATCATCAAAGATCCTGAGTCAAATTCAGCCATGGTGCTATCAAAGTCACTAGAGTTGCATCTGGTTGTACCAGGTCTTAAGTCCTCCTTTCTTTGTGTGAGGGAATTATCTTCCCAGAATCACATTTTAGTTCATGGCATTCTGATACCCCTACAACTTACTCTGTCAAAGCTAACAGACACAGGCTTAGTCTGAATTTCTTATCCAAGTTGCATGGTAGTTCTGTGCACTACTAACAAGTGGTCATATCCAACACTAGAAGCAGCTGTATGTTAGGTAAAATCTATGCAGTGATTTTCTGTGCACGAGGCCAAATTCAGACCTCCCTGATTTAAGTTCACAGCACACTGCTGGTATAATTGGAAGCTGTACCAAGTCTGAATTCAATACATTGCCAGTAAAGTGTTTGTGAACCCTGTAGGAAGAGGTCTAAAGACAGGTTAGACAAACATTGGTTTGGGATGATTTAGATAAGCCCAAGAGCAGGGGGTTGAACTTGATCTGTGGAGCTCAGCCCTTTAGAGCAGGAGGCCAGGTGGCTTGCAACCCAGCTACACTGCTGGCTACCACTCTTCTGGAAAGAGAGTGAGGTAGGAGGTGGCTGCCAATGTCGGCGGGGGGAGGGAAAATGGGGGCTGGGGAGGAAGAAAGGAAAAGAATGGAGCAGGGAGGGTTGTGGAGGGGGTCAACAGCATGGTGAAGTTCAAGGAAGGAGATACATTGGGCTTTCCATTGATCCCCCATGCTACAGACCAGATTCAGTCACTTTAAGGATGGATCTGGCCCATAAGCCCTAGGTTGAGCACCACTGGACTAGATCATCTCCTGCGGTCCCTTCCAGCCCTGTTTTCCTCTGATGCTAAGAATGTCAATAGAAATGCAAGTTATTACTCATACGTACGGAGTGCATGAGTTTCTTTGTATTCTCTCCCAATAGGTAAACAAGATTGAATTTGTCCAGAAGAAGCCAAACTTTAAAAAAGTCATTGTGCCATTGGAGGACCATGTGGACTGTCGCTGTGAGGCACTGTCATCTCGGCCCTCCAGTCACAGTTGGCCCAATCTACGTGAATACAAACGTAAGGGGGGAATGAAGAGAGGCTAGGAAGAGGGGGGGCCCTCAGCTCCAATGAGCTGACTCAGATCAACTGAAAGCCTTGGTCAGAGCATGTGCCTACGTGTTATGGGCAAAAATGGAGGGAAGTGAAAGAGTGGCCAGAGGAGAGAAACATACAGAGAGGGTGGGGAAAAGAAAACACTGGGGAAGAGGGAAAGAACAGAGGGATGGGGCTGTGGAGGAGTGAGAAAATCTAGTGAAGAGAAGGAAGAACAGAGAGGAAAGAGGGTCTTCAATTCTCCCATGGTAAAGCTAGCTATTGATGATGGCCGGGGGGAAAAGTATTTCCAACAGACACAGCTGCCACTCATGGCCTGTCCACTCTGACCTCTGATTTGGCAGATGGGTTATTGACAATCACTACAGCTCCTGTGTCAGCAAGGCAACGAGCACGCCGGCTGCAAGCACAAAAGAGGAAACATCGGAAGTTCAAGCATGTCCCTGATAAGAAAGTGCTGAAAGAAATCCTCACAGCATAGAGGTGCTGGCAGGGGAGAGAGTGCAAAGCAGGTGAGAGCAACAGCTATTGCCAGTGAAAGCTTGCAAGGTGTTCCCAGACAGTGGCGAAGTGTAGGGGGTTCACAGGGGTGCACATGCACCCTTAAGAGCACCGGTGCACCCCCTGACCGGCTGTACTCGCTGCTTAGGTGATGGGCAAGTGGGAAGAGGTGGGAGCGCCGGTGGCCCCTCCCCACCCCCCCACGGAAGCCAATTGTTGAAGCCACTTCTGGGACCGGCTGCAGTGATTGGCTGGCGCTTGCTCCCAGAAGTGGACGCAGCCACTCCCAGAAGTGGCTGCAGCGATCACAGTGATCAGCCATTGTGGGATTTCCCACAGGGGACCTCCGGCCCCCCTCCCTACCCAGTTGGCAGAATCGCCCACAGGGGGACCCCGCATCGCCCATGATCACAGTGGCTTTTTCTTGTTGTGGAAAACTCCCCTGTGCGCATGTACCCACACACACACACACACACACCCACACCCACCCACACACACACACACACA
>NW_017729022.1:62333774-62336697 GCF_001723915.1 Gavialis gangeticus
ACACACACACACACACACCCCTCTGTTCATGTAACCTCAGTTCCTTCCCAGAGTGCTTGCTCCTGTGTCCATGCTGGGGCTCACATTCAGCTCTGCCCATGCACCTCACTCTGCGTCTCCTATTAGTAGATGGCAGGACAGAGATGCTCAGGAGTACTAAACCGTGCAGTTCAGCAGTTCTCAACCTTTTTAAACATCAGGCACCCCTCACTAGACTGAAGGCACCCCACCATCACTCTTGTGAATTGAGTGGCATCCCATTTCAAAAGCTAATTGCTTTATTACAGTGGCTTCCTCCTTGCAGAGGGACCAGGTAGTGGGGCAGGAGGAGCAGTTAGGCAGGGAGAGCCTGAGCTTACACTTATCTACTCACACCTTATTTATCCCCTCACACTTTTTGAGGCCCCTCTTCAAAGGATCTCAAGGCACCCCAGGGTGTCCTGGCACCCTGGTTGAGAATCATTTGTGTAGTCTGACAAAGTAACAGGGCTGGGCTAAAACAAAGTAAATTTATCCTACGGCCTGTTTAGTATGCTTGAACTCTAGCAGGCAGAGGTGAGAAGCCGCACTTTGCCCTGGAGTCCCTGCTTCACACCATCACCTTGCTACCAGCCTGACATCCAGACTATGTCCCCTGTATGATTCCTCTCCTTGGAGATCACATTACTGGTTTCTCTTGTGGAGCTAGCTCTGATTCCCCTTGCATACTGAGCCTGCACTGACGGTGAAGAGCTAGCATCCATTTTGTGCTCTGTACTGAGGGCTTCCTTTTTTTTCCTAGATTTATTTTTTGTTTTTTGATTAAAATGGCAGAAGGACATGTGCACAGCAGTGTTCTGGCCTGCATCACCATCTTAGTGGGAAGTCTAAGAGCGTAACAAAGGTCAAAGAATATGGAAAGGAGAACTGGTGTCTCTGTAAATTTGACTGACATCCTCTCAGTTCTAGGGGCTTCATTCTTCTTCTGCTGGCCCCAGGTCCTTACCAGAGAGCCTGGGCCCTCTCACAGGTCTCTCACAGAAATGGGGTGTAGGACTGTGCACAGGACTGGGAGCCAGGAGCCTTCTAATCTAAAAGGAAGTTGTGTTTCCTAGTGGATAGAGCCCCGAGTCTGGGACTCAGGAGACTTGTTTTCTATTTCCAGCTTTGATATGGGCCTGCTGAGCAACTTTGATTAAGTCACTTCCCGCAATGCCTCAGTGTCCTTACGTATAAAATGGGATGGTAATGGTCCTGCCTTCTTCTGTAAATTGCTTTGAGATCTTCTGGTGAAAAATGATGGCAAATACCTGGGTAGCATTATTATTATTTCTGCTTTCAGCACTAAGACTGCCCTGGTCTAAGTCAGAAACTCCTCTGGACCCTAGGCAGACACAAATCCAAAAGCAAAGGTGGTGTAAAGCTATTTTTGCTGTAGCACCAACCTTGCTGTGGTTGTGGCTGTGGCTGTGTCTGTGCTGGAGAAAAGCAGAGGATGTCAGTGGATTAGTCTCTAAGGCTTTTAGGGGACTAGCAGATGGAGATGGATGCTTTAGTCTTATACAATGTCTGGTTTTGTTTCATTTCCAGGTTTATTTAATATATTTGCTGTATTGCCCCCATGGGGTCCTCAGAGCGATAACTTTTCCTCTTCGTCCGTCTGCCTCGGTGCCTGACTTGGACAACAAATGGTGCTTGCCTTTTCTTCTTGGACCTTCTCCCACCAAAGCCTCCCCTCAGCTTCCCTCTTTTCATATATTAACAATGTTTTAAAATTTTCCAAGAAAGAAAACAAAACATTAAAAAAAAACCACAAGAAGCCACAAGCAACTGGGATAAGACAAGGCCTTCCCTGCTGCAGAAGACAGGATGGGAAATAGGAAAGAGAAAAATGGGTCCAATTTCCTTTTTTTGGGGGGAAGGGATCAGTTGGGGGGGTGAGGAAGTGAGGAGAATTGTCCTCCTTTTCCTTCTCAGTTCTGTTACGGGCAAAGGGCTCGGACTGAGGTCAATCGTTGCAATGGACATGTTTCAAAGCAGACGGATCTCAGATGAAGAGCAATCACCAATGATGGAAAATGCACTAAGGATTTTTACTGGCACATCTGGACAGATTTCTTTCTTTTTTTTGTTTGTTTGTTTTTTTACATATGTGTGTGTATATATTTTATTTTAAAAAACCACTAAAACATACAACATCTCGGGGAACAGAACAAATGAATGCAGAGCGCAGTTATCACACTCACCCCAGCCGCTTCAGACTGGAGGGCATTTGGAACAGTGAAAAGTTGAGGACAGCAGGCCAGAGCCATTCTCCAGCACTCCCCACCAGCCCCTGACAAAGGCTATCATTTTGGCGGACAGCTATCAGCTATTGAGGGCTGACTTTCCAGTCTTGGACTTGGGTTATTGTTTTTTAATTAACTTGGTATGTGTGTGTATATATGTGCGTATAGATACCTATATATTCATATATACATACATACACATCTATACGTGTGGGTTTTTAAATGGGTTTGTTCCACAGTGGGAGGAGCCTGCAGGCAAGCTTGTATGTGTGTCGGTATGTCTGTATCGGTATGTCTGTGTTGGTATGTCTGTGTGTGTATGTCTCTGTGTGTGTGTGAGCAGTGATCTAATTCCTCTGCTACCCCCAGCTCAGTCTTTTTTCCCCTTTGCTTTTCCCTCTGGTTCACAACTGCCCTCCATGATGCAGAGTGACAACATCATTGACCAATGCACATGTGAGCTTGTAAGCATTACTTCATCTGGATAAACTATGGTTGGCTGATCCAGGATCCTGAGGGCAGCATTATAATACTCAAGACGGTTCTGAGAGCAGTTTAACCCTTTTGTGGATGCACTGTCCTTAAGTTGCTTTCTCCCGTTTCACCCATTCCCTGCCTGTACATCTATTGCAAACACATGCAACAGGGTTTTTTTT
>NW_017729022.1:62336708-62337757 GCF_001723915.1 Gavialis gangeticus
TGTACATCTATTGCAAACACATGCAACAGGGTTTTTTTTTCCACATGTATTCAAGCCCTGCCCAATTTTTAAATAACTGTAGAACCCAGGAACCTCTTGGAAAACTAAAAGTCATGGGGGAAGGAGGGCAAATGGGAGAGAGTAAACCTCTAAATTTGCAAAAGTGATTAAAAACAGAAATAATCCCTTTATTGGAAGGCTGAAAGAGAATGGCTGTTTGGTGCCCCTAGTTCCTGGCCATCATAGAAACACTTAGGATTTGAGGGTGTAGAGGGCAGAATGATTCTCCTATGAGAATGCACATGCAGTCACAAGAAGTGTGTCCAGCTGTAGGCTCCCCACTACAGAAAGGATGTGGACAAGTTGTCCAGTGGAGGGCAATGGAAGTGGTTATAGGGCTGGGGCACATGACTTATAAAGAGAAGCTGAGGGAATTGGGTTCATTTAGTCTAGAGAAGAGAAGAGCGGGGGGGGGGAGGGAGGATTTAATGGCAGCCTTCAACTACCTGAAGGGGGGATCCAAAGAGGATGGAGTTGGAATGTTCTCAGTGGTGGCAAATGACAGAACAAGGAGCAATGGTCTCAAGCTGCAGCAAAGGAAGTTTAGGTTAGTAGGAAGAACTCTATCATGAGGAGGGAAGTAAAGCACTGAAACAGGTTACCCAGGGAGATGGTAGAATCTCCATCCTTGGAGGTTTTTAAGACCTGGCTAGACAAGGCCTTGGCTGGGATGATCTAGCTGGGGCTGGTCCTGCTTTGAGCAGGGGGTTGAACTACATGACCTCTTGAGGCCCTTCCAACCTTCATTTTCTATGATTCTATGAGTTGTTCAGGATGTTAATAGCATTATTGATATCATTATTTATGTATATTACAATAACCCTTACAGGCTCAATCACTGACCCACGGTGCCACCCAGTGCAATAGCAAGGGGGGTGGGGGTGAGTGGAGCAACCACCCTGGGCGCTGAAGCAAAGGGCACCAACAGGTGTTGCCCAGCCAGGGGACGGTGTGGGACAGAGCTGTGAGCAGCTTGTTTGGGGGGATAT
>NW_017729022.1:62337896-62355728 GCF_001723915.1 Gavialis gangeticus
TGTGAGCAGCTTGTTTGGGGGGATATGGGGACGGGGAGTGTGGCTCCTGCTGCTGTGTGCACTCCCGGGCAAGCCTGGGGGGCATGTAGCTCCCTGATCTATGCACAGGGTGAAGGCAGGCTGCCACTATAGGCTTTGCCTCAGGTGCCAAACTTCCTTGCTGTGGCACTGATGCCACCCTGCTCTGTCTTCTCTCTGACTTCAGGCTAATATGGCTAACTACCTCTCTACACAGGAGAGGAGAGGGGAAGTGAGGCAGAAGAATGGGAGTAGGGAGCACTTCCCTTCCAAGGAACAGCCTCTGGGTCACTCAACATAGCTTATACATTGGTGCAGAGGAACCAAGGAGGAGCATGGTGATAACTCTACTAACTGCTCTCAAGACTGTTGCAAACTGATGGCCCCATTCACCATCCCTGCTCCTTACTTTAAACTGTAATTGCCTGGGGAGATGAGCTGGAGGAAGGTGATGAAGCAGCAAGATGGGCATTAGTAGAGAGATGTAGATTTCCCATCATCTCAAACTCAGAGCTCCCTTCCTGATGCCAACTACCACCACCTTTTTTTGCCTTCTCTTCCTTCTCCCTTCAACTTGTAACCTCGCAAGTCTTAAGACACTTTGTTCTCTTGCTCCAAAATCGGGTTCCTTCAGTTTGTAAAGTTGGTGAGGTTTTATTTTATTTTTTTTGGCTTTTTTAATGTAAAATTAATTTATACTCAGTACTGTATTTAAAGTTGCAAAAAAAAAAACCCAAAACCAAAAAAAACCCAACAAAACAAAAAAAAAACTCTCAACAAAGTTTGATATTTGTGTGTATGTTCTACAGTAGGCAATATTAAAAAGGGGGTGGGAAATCGAAGGCCAGCCAGGGAATCTCTTTAATTTCTAGAACATTGTAACTGAGATTACAGAATTAGAGCAGCCAGCACAGGAAAAGTCCTTGCTTTTCACATGCACACACATACAAACATGCACACCCTTGTCAGTAGCCAGGGCAAGGTTGTTCCCTACAGCATTATTCCCCACTGGACTGGGCCTTTCCCACTGGACTGGGCTATGTGGTTTTAAGTGACTCAGGTGTTGGGGTTTTCCCATTCTTTAAAGCTCCACCGTTGGCAGACACATTCCAGCATCCAGCCAGAACACTCCTTTGTTCACTTCCATCTTGTTAATTCACGTTTTATTCCTTTGAACAATTCACAACAATTCATTTCCCTCCATGGAGTTTACTCTCTTCAAAGACTTGCAAACAGCATATCCCTCCTGTTAGTCAATGTCTAGACAGTTTCAGCTCTTTTTCTCTTTCCTCATAAGGGTTCAGAAAGCCAATGTGTTTCCCCTTCCTCTGAGTAAGGGAGGTGTTGCACATTCTGGCACCCATGTGTAAGACAGCTATCCTATGCCTCTGTGCAGTTAGCATATAGGTGGGTATAAACAGCCTCCTCCCTCTGGGCCAGTCCACAAGCAGCTACTGAATCTCCCTTGAAATGAGCAAACTCCTAGGCTACAAAAAGACTGAATTTGTCCCAGGATAAACCATTTTATCCAGGAACAAAGTGCAGTCGTTTAGATACTAATGTTTGTTGCCTCGGGATAAAACCTAAAAAGGCTCACAGTATAAAAAGTACTAACAGTTTATCCTGGGACATAGTAAAGTGTGTCTGAATGGTCATCCTGGGATTACATCATTAAACCAATGGCGGAAAAGCAGAAGTGCATTCAGCCATGTACTAAACCCTGATTAGAAGGGTAATGTGTGTATATACCAGTCTCAGCATTTTCTGTTATGGGACAAACACAGGCACAACTTGTCCAAGGTCAAATGCAATGCGTGTTCCCATCCCTAGAGCCATTCCCCCTACGTCTTCATTCCCTAATTCCACTGCCTTGCTCATTGTCCTTGTTATACATTGTTTTTCTAACTAGGAAAGTAACTCTGAAGTTTGGAGAAGTAGCACATAAAACTCTGCAGGCAGCAATTTGAGTTCAGTTGTATCAGGCTACCCCAGAATTTCCCCTGCTGTTTGCTCGGAGACATTATTCTTCCCTTTCCTTCCTGAAGTACTCAATTCTCTGTGCTCTGTGATAGAAGGAGCTGAACAACAGCCACCAAAATAATGAGCAGAGAAGGTAGGCCTAAAGAGAAACTGCTCATTCTGCTCCATAGGTGGCAAATCCATGAAGCTCCATGTCTTGCTTAATCCTCAGTTAAGAGGCTCCCTCCAAATGCAGGGCCTGGGGTCTGGGGTTCCAAGGATCCTGTCATACTCCACCAATCTTCATTTAAATTGCAGAGGCCAAAAGGGCCTGCAAAGCACAGTGGGATTAGCAGGGCAATGATACTAAGGAAATCTAGGACAGATAATAATGCTGCTGCCTTTGATCTAGAAATTGGGACTGGAATGTCTGTGAGAATAGGTGTTTTCTCCTCAAACTCTTCCAGGATGGTTTTGTGATTTGAGGGGCTTCAGGGAGGTTGAGACAAGGGACATTGGATGTAAGGTAATGGAGAAACGGGTCCCTGCAAGAAACTGTACTTCCACTTGTGAAGAAAAAGGAAGAGCTGCATTCCCACTCCATAAACCTGGGATGGGACATGTTCCCTGTCTGCCCTTTATACATATATGGCCCCTGCTGCAGCCGTTCAAAGAGCCAAGTGCAAAGCCATCTGCAAGACTGGTAACAAGCAGGTATGTATCTAGGTTCAAACTATGCTAAGGTGAGTAAGTGTGTTGCAAGAAACCATTGCTTAGAAAACCTTGACATTACAACAAGCATCTTGCTCCCCTATATAACAGCTGCCTCAGCTGATTGTAATACCTAACTGTAGTATCTTGGAGTACACTTGGAGTAATCAATAATGTTTTCTCTACAGTGAAGCCAAGAAACTACAGCAATGCAACTGCACAGGTACAGTCACACCTCCAAAGTCTATCTCATAAACCAGTGCCTTGCATTTAGAAATTACGTCTGCTCCCAGAAATTGTGCTGGACCCTACTGAGTAAATTCTTCAAGTTGTGCAGTGTGCTGCCCATAGAAGTGCCAAAGGGTTTCTGAACATTCAGGACAGTGAGGCCAACTCTTATGATTTTGTTCTGTATCTTGAGAGAACTGATGCTTTTACTTAATGCCCCAGGTTTTGAGGACAAGGGACTATGTGGAAAGTTCATCTTCCATTAAAAAAATGTTTCTAACACTTGGGGCTGGTGTAAAAAGCCTGAGAATTTGACACAAGGGCACATGACATTAATGACTAAAAAACCTGAGCAGGCAAATAAAAATAACTGCGTTTGTTTATTTTTTTCTCTCATGAGTTTTCAATAGTCAGGGTTAGGATTAGCAATACTGAAAGCGTTTCAAAACAACCAATTAGATATACTGGGCACATCTACACATGCAATTAATGTTATTTGGCTTTCCTGCACAGTAAATATTTTAAGTATTGCACAGTAAGTACCTGCTAATTTACTGCACATTAGGTACCTGCACGTGTAGATGGTGATGCTTTACTGTGCAGTAGATTAGTCTACTGTGCAGTAAAGCATCTTGTGCAGACACAGCCACTGTATCCTCAGTTAGGGAGTAACTCAAGAAAACGATGTGCTTAAAACTTAAATTTTGTCCAGTAAGGGTTGAATTCTGAGGACTCATTATTGGGACTGAAACATATGCTTAAAGTTATGCTCTTACTTGAGTGCTGCCCTGGGTGGGGAAGCTTTTCTGAACCAGACCTTTCAACAGCCAGCCTGTGACCATCACACTGCTGAACATGGGACTGGCACTAGTGAGTTCAATGAGCCCACTGGTGTGAGTAACTACACATTAATGTCAGCTAAGGAGGTGGGTCACAATGAAACCTTTGCTGTAACCAGGGCCTCTGTGTTGTGTGTATGTTTGTACATGCCTCAGAATATGTCCATGTCTTTTTATGAGAGTATGTGTAGGGGCAAACTGTGTGTGGGGTGCAGCAAGGGGAAAAAACAGAACACAAAGGAGGAGGAAAATATGAGGAATTAGAAACGCAAAGGCCGCAAATCCAACTGTGCAGCTGTTTATCACTTATCTTCTCACCACCCATGACCAAATTCTGTTGCTCCCTGAATACTAAAATCTCTCCATGACCAAGCGAGCGTGGCAAGGCATTGAGCACTTGCTGTCTTGAAAGGCTTTGTGTGTAAATTGTTACAGACTCCAGAAGTTTGTGGATTTCATCTCTGGGTGTAGAAAGCAGGCCCGCCCCAACAAAAAGGGGTGGGGAGTGAAACGCCCCCAGTGTGGGCACAATAGAGTGGTGTGTTGGAGCTTTGCCTGGGCCTGCATCCCAGACAGCTGCAGACCAAAGGATAAATGGGAGAGCCACTAAGCGTGGTGAGGAGGTCAGTACGGGAGCACTGGTAGTGCCTCGGTACCGAAGGAAATAGACCAAGTCCTGCTGGTCAAATATATGTATTACCTCTAGGACTTGCTACTTGACTCCACTCTGGCGACAGACAAATTCCCAGGGTCTTCCCAGCCTTGGTTGCACATACTAGAGAGTGCCACTGTCCAGAGGAGAACATGACCAAAGAAGGAATCTCTTCCCCCACTCCCCTAATAACCCACATTCTCATTTGAAGCTCAGTAACAGAAAGAGTTTGAAGGCAATTACACTCAAGTCTACATGTTGTGGGGAACCTGGCAGCAGGAAGGTTTGTGGTTTGACAGTCAACATTCATTTAAAAATGTTTGGTGTGAGTTTTCTGAATGGTTGTGAAAACAAAGGACCAACAGAGATGGGGAAAGGCTGCTTAGCATGCACCTGTGGAAGTGCTAGGGGAGCTGCTCTCGCGTCACTCTGTCAGTCCTGTCAGCTGTTGAAACAAACCCTAGTTATCCAGTCCTTGAATCCTTACAGGCTTCTACCAATGCACCTCCATCCTGACTGGAAGCAGCCTCTGCTCACCCAATCCAGGGCCTCACACATGTCCTCTCATGCATTTTTGGGCAGTGGTGCACCTGTGCCAATGCTACCAGTCATTAAAATGTCAGTGCACTACTGGGGGCGTTCCACTCCTCAAAGAATAAGTTTGGATGATGTGATGGTAAAAATGTCTGCACCATGTTTACATTCTTGAACCTACAGCATTGCTAAATCATAGGCACGACATATCCGATGCTTGCTAATATACCTCTTCCTCTTTAATTTAGTAGCAAAGTCACAACACTGAGTTAGTTATTGCACACTCACCCTTCTGGCTGTGAGCTCTGTTGTCACAAACACAGGATGATGAGATCAACACAGGGTCAAGCAGGAGAAGCAGTGAACCTAAACATGCTTGGCGAGAAAAGCTCTTACTCAGACGTGCCTGCACAGTCATAGCAAAGGCTGCATGGGAAAAAACCAGCCAAAAAGAGCCATCTTTCATATGCATGTTTGCTTTGTTTGCTGTTGCAGGAAAGTCTCCCTTTTTAGGGCAGCCTATCGGGGCCCAGGCATGTAGATGCAGTTACCCCCTTACTCAAGCCTTCAAGTTTTGTACTATTGAACCATATACAAAGTCATATCCATTATCCACATCGCCTTGCCCAGACTGGTTTTATAGTCACTAGTATCAGGCACTAGGATTTCTGGGGCCATGTCCTGAAGTACTTAGCGATACACTGAACTGAGCTGCTTTAGGACTTGTTTCACAGTGTTTTGCAGGAGAACTTGCCTTGTCCTTCCTGGACCCCTGAGTGAAAGTGTTTTCAGCCTACCAACATGTTGAACACATTTCTAAATCCGCATGCTCTCTGTGCCCGCCCATTACAGGTGGCACAGAGGCATTGATACAGATCAGGATGATGACATGCTCCTGCTTTTGGCATTATTAATGCCGCAGAATGCAGGGTAAGGGCCCAAGGCACAGTAGAGGCATCCTAGCAATGGAGGGGGACCCATGGAGGGCAGAGGTTGGGCCTGACAGGGAGATTGTGCAGGCTGTATGCTCATGTGGCTGCGTGAAGGCAGCTGATAGAAGCTGCAACAGTTGTGAAGTCTCTCTATGTAACCTGCCAGTTCCAGTTCAGGACTGCAAACAAAGCATGGTGGCATGACAGTCATGTAGATCTGGGGCAGGCAGCAGGAGTGCAGCTATTCCACAGAAAGAAAACTTGACCCAGGATACACAAAGGAGGGAGTTGATAGCAGTCCAAAAGCTGGGACTGATTGTCATCTGGAAGCTGCCACAGATCCATGGCTAACTGGCTTGGCCTTAGTAAATCAGCAATTGCTAATGTGGTAATAGGTGTCTCTGAGGTGTTTATTGTTATGATTGACCCACAGGCAGTAGTTGCTGCTAATGTGCCTTCAATAATACCTGTCTTAGAGAGAAAGAGGATTGCAAATTGCACTAGGATCTTTGGTGTTACCCTTAATGGCACCCTCTGTCCATAATCTACTGATCAACTGCAAAGGCTACTGCTTAATTGTTTGGCAGGCATTGGGTGTGCATAAACAGAGATTCATAAACACCAATGAGATGTTCACAAGATGTCATGCTGGCCTGTTTTGGACAAGAAGGCTCATAAGTCTTTCTCAATAATGTGGAGCCGTATAGCGTGGTTGTGACATGTTTATTTTTGGAAACTTATCTTATCATTTATTGTTCTCCCCCAAGAGGTTGTGCCTGACATCAGAGGCCCTGGCAGAAGAAGGTTTGAGGATAAGCTGATCAGTGGCAGGGTGGTACTAACATGTGCATTTGGCTGGCTGAGGGCCAGAGGGTGCAGCTTATGTCAGCCTTTTCAGATGCGTATGTGCCCAATGGCATCTGTATTCCTGGGAGGTTCTGCACACTGAATAATATTCATGAGGTTCAGGGGGAGAATTTTCACCAAGACTGAGGTCAAGATGCTACTGATTTACAGGCCCAAACCAGAGAACCAGAGACTTCACTGCTAATTACTGGAACTGGAAGAGCAAGGGAAGCTGGAGATGCCTGTGTGCCCCCATCCATAGGGCAAGATGTGAAACCCTGGCAGAGGACTATGATATAGTACTGTGCTGTGCTGTATTATGCCTATCAGATATCCATTCATCACATGGCATTGTGCGATTATAGTGCAAACTCTGGATAAAACCTCCTGCTGCCACCTCCTTTCCCACCTGGCTATGAATTCACATTCACACAGGGCATTCATATCCATAGACACCAATATTGTGTACAACTAAATATATTAAAACGATCCAAAGCAAATACAAGCAGCCCCAGCCACTACTATGTAAAGTGTGCAAGCATTAATAATAGTGCAATGCGCTATGAAAATCACCAGAGATACCCATCAGCGCAGTCACAGAGGTCATGGAGCTGTACATCACCAGTTGCTTGTCTTCCTTTCCTTGGGGTTGTGTGCGGATAGAGAGAACAGGGTATGTCTACCCATGAATACTTCCATTCTAAAGAGTTGCTCCTGCTGAAAAGGGGCCCAGGAAAGCTGCCTCTTTTGGGGGGAAGGGAAGATGGGAAAGTGTGCTGTAATTTTAAAAGCTACAGAGGTGTTATTTACGTGGAAAAAGTGTTTCATGGTAATGATGGAATGTGTTTGTGTTTCACTAATTGTCAGAGGAGAGAGAAAGAGAGAGAAAAGACCTTCCTTCCCCATGACATATTCAGGAATTTTTCCGCTAATCAAGAAGGAAAACAAAATGCTGCGCTATGAGGGGGAGGGCAAAGGGGGGTGGGGGGAAGTCCCAGGCGTCCCATAAACCTGACGGCCATGGACAAAACATTTCAATCTGAGTGTACCCTGGACTGGAAAGTCTGAGGCAGTTCTGGCAAAAGCCATGAACAGGGAGCTACCTCTTGACAGCGATGAATACCTTTGCAAGGCTATGTCTGCTGTCCTGCTCAGTTCCAGACACAGCAGACAGAGGCAAAGGACACAGTGCCGGAGTCTGTGTGACGTTATCCTAGTGGGCAGGGAAATCTAGTGCATGTCTCCTCCGTTTGAGAGCTGCACCCTCAGCCCATTCCTGGTGGGAATAAAAATCCAGGTTAAAAGGTTAAACTCTTTTCCATTAAGGGGGAACTCCTTCCCTCGCCCAGTCCATTCCACTGGAATTCAATGTAGATTCCTCCCTTCCCATCAGACTACCCTGCAAATGTCATTAGCCAGTCACTTTTACCTGGAGGCATTCACAGGTTAAGTACTGGATTAGATATTTTCAGAGAGTCTGAAATTAGAAATGGCTCTTCCCACTCAGTTTGGCACTAAAGCTTTGTCTCCTGGCTCAGCTAGGGCTGGTGTGAATGGCACAGTAATCTAATAAAGCATTTTCCCAGTCTAGTTGCCTTCCATTGTATTAAATAAAACAGAAAGGAGCAGCTGAAAAGGATCTACAGATTTTCCTCTGATCTATATTTTCCCCTTTCCATGGATAATTCCACAAGGCAGGAAGCAGCCTATTGTTTTATTTATTTATTTAGGTTTTGTACATGAATTTAAAGCTTGTGAAAATGATGGATAAATCTGTGGCAGCTATGAGGCAGGTGAGCAGCATTTGGCAAGATTCCCTCTAAACAGGCACATGCAGACAGGTGTGCCAATGTGCCTCAGGAGTGACTGACTGCACCTGTCATCCTCTCTCTCATGTCTAGCACTGTCATTCAGTCCTGATCTGCAGTTCCCTCTATTAACAGTGCATTTCAAACTGCAGTACACGTTCTCTAAAGCAAGGGACTAACTCCTGTTGAGGTCTGTGCTACACAAATGCCTGGAGAGGAGAGCAGGGCACGCATCTATGAAATGAATTAACCTTGCAGTATGTGATTCTGCACAAAACAACAGCAGACTTTCCCAATGCCGAAAGAATGGGGTTTGAACCCAAAAGCTTGCAAAGAACAATTTTTCCAACTATTTGGTTGGTCTAATAAAAGATATCACATTTACCCAAAGAACCTTGTCTGCCCATGATTCTCTGTAATGCATGTTGATTTATGAATGTGGATGATAAAATCAGTATGTGTGTGAACATCTGTAGAGAAAGTGGGAACAGACAGACAGAAATAAATAGGGGACTTAACTAATATGCCTTCTGCAGTCTGAAGATCTGGTATTTTACAAACACAGCTGGATGAAATCTACTCTTCTAGTCTTTTACCCTTACCTGCCACTGAGCCAATGTACCTCAATCTGTCTGCCATATGCTCTGCAGTTCATGTCCTGGAATCTCCCTACAACTACTCCAAAGCACTACAGCATTGACTGACAGCTCCTTTTCACAGCCTAACCCTGGAACTTTTGGACAAAGACCCAAGTGGATTTAACAGGATGGAGACAACCATTGTGGGGTGTGATTTTGTAATGTGCCAAAACAGGGATTTGTATGAGGGCTAAGAAAATCGTGTTGCATACATCTGAACTAGCAGCCAAACTTACAGTACCAGAGGTGAAAGGAAACAGCAAAGTACTACCCCAAAAGCCCCCCCACCAGAGCCCTCCACAGCAATGCAGTCATTTCATGAAACTAAGGAGACTGTAGATGGACAGCCTAGGCCCAGAGCAGTAGGGGAATGTTGCAGTACTCACGTATTTGGAACTTCACCATTGGAATATTGTGCTTAAAGGTCTTGAAAAATATTAATCTGGGCTCATGGTAGAGGTGATATCTTTTATTAAACCAACACGATTTTTGCAAAAAGAAATTCTTTAATTGCAAGGTTTCGGGCAGGTGTTTGTGACTGAAAGCTTGCAATTAAAGAATTTCTTTTTGCAAAAATCTTGTTGGTCTAATAAAAGATATCACCTCTACCATGAGCCTGGATTGCTTTTTCCTCTAGACCAATATGGCTACAACCGGGATACCTTGAAAAATATTGGCATTTTTACAGCATCCAAAATTATACTGGAGCCCCCGAAGGCTCCTTGGATATGTCCCAGAACCTCAAGGTATTGAGATACCTACTAGAATCAATAGGAGTGAGGTGCCTACGTATGAGTGAGGATCTGGGCATTAGGCCATGTCTCCATGGTAGACTTACCAGGCCCAGCAGCACTCACTGCCTTCAAACAGGACATAAACCAGAAGTAGTGAAGCTGTACCCACATAACACCATGAGTGGACATGGGCTAGTTGGAAATGTCATTCAGCATGGCTACTTATCCTGCCCAAAGTGCTGCACAGACTCCCTGGCTGGAGCGGTGTGGAGTGTTTGAGAGTCTTGCTGCTAGCCAAAGTGAATTTACTACTACGGGGATGATAGCAATGTTCTAACATGTGGGTATGTGAACTGCTCAGGCATGAAGGTAATGGGGGCCATATAGGTACCATAGATAAATAAACTGGATTTATTCAGGAAAGGGAGTTATTTTACAAAGTGTCAGCAGTAGTGGTAGTCCTGACAGTGACTATCACACCCTTCTCTCTGCTTGCCAATAAAACTATTTGGTACGAACAGGCTTTGCCATCTGGCTCATGCATGCTCCAGTTGAAGAAATAATTCTGCAAATCAAAGAGGAAATCTCTATATTGCAGGCTATTTCTATCCTCAGTTGTTTGTTACTCAACTCAAAAGTTACAGAGGCAAATAGTAAAGTGGGGAGATTGCAACACTGGCTATGTATGACATGTACTTTTTAATATTTAATTTTAGTAGCGTGAGAAGGACAGGCAATATAGGGAGAATCTAGTTCTGAAGAAAGAGGAAACCTGTGATACTGGAAATGTATTTTTACCATAAAAGGAAACATCAGCCCAGTGACCCTGCAGGTTTAGTGATATGTGCTGCTATGCGTTGGATTCCAAGTCCCACTATCTCATTTCTCCACATCCCATAGGGTCTGTGAACCTCTGGAGGGCTGATTTTTCAATGATTTGGTGGATATGCTTTGTGCTGCCAGCCAAGAATCCCAGGTTTGAATCTTAGTCCTGGGGGTTTTGCTCTGGCATGGTCAAAAGCCATACTCCCCCCTTCTAAAGGAATCCCAGATTGGAACATTCTTTTGGCTGTTGATAAAGATCTACTTGGGAACCTCAGATCATCAGGGGTTCAGCTACAGCTACAGCAATTCTCCTCCAGCACTTGCACTCTTTATTTTCTTGTGTGAAAGGGTATTTGGAAAGTGGACAAGTGACTTATGAATAAAGTGACTTAAACATGGAAGACCCTACAGACTTGTCTGCATGGAGAAGCTGTTTTCAAATACAATAGGGTGCAAATTTAAGGTACAGTCCTATTCCCTCTTAATCACCTCCCTGCTTCTTGTGGACACTCTAAGAGTGTCCAGGTGTGGTTTAGCAGAATCTACTTCCATACAGCACCAAAATGACATTTGGAGGCAGAAGTAAGGTCCTTCACACAGTTGGAATAAGGAGTTTAGAAGAGATCAGGTCTATCATAATGAGCTATGAAGTCAATTGACTTCCTCAACACTGTCTGACTAGAAATGCTTCTGCCACTGCAAGGCAGTTGGTTTTAAACTTTGGGTGGACCAGAAATCAGAGGGGTACAAGTGCATGTGTGCACCCCCCTGAGCCCACCCCGAAGGTGTGCACAGAGGAAGCTAATGCATGATAACAAGTGCAGAATAGCTATTTGTGGTATAGAGAAACCCTAAGCCTGAGAAGGACCTGATCCCAGCTCAGTCCAGACAGGAGCTTGTAGTGCTGGGCAAGAACAGTCCATCTAGTTTTAATGGCCTTCATGAAACCTACTGCGAAAGATGATCCTAGAAGTACACTAACTCCAGATATTTGTGGGCTTTATATTTCAGAAATGTGACCCTAAGGTACTTACCAGAAAAATACTGATCTAAAGCTAAGCCCCTGTATGAACACAGCTTTTCCCCATGACTTTAATTTGATAAGGTCCCCATTAGCTGAAACTGTAAATTCATAGAATCATAGTTTGGAAGGACCTCAAAGGCCACCCCCAATACCCATGTCTCCTGTTTTTGGTGCACATGGCCAGCAATCAGTTACTAATCAGTGAGTGTGACCGTTTTACTGCAGTTGCTTAACCAGCTCCACAGTAAATGTCTCAGTGTCTACACGTGAGGCCCTATTAGGCCACTGGAAGCTAATAAACTCTGCAGCAAGTTAGTATTTGCAAATGCAAGTACTATCCTTCTGTGAAGTTTTTTTGTATGCAGCAATGCATGTGTAAACACTGAGAAGGCTGGCTAGGGCATGAGGGTGCTTCAGTGCAGGGGGCTGTCTGCTGGCTAGTCCTTGCACTGGAGCACCCTCGGGCCTCGGTCAGCCCCTCCTAGAGATGTTGAGCCAAGTCCTAAGCCCAGGGCTGGCAGGCTGAACCCTGGGCCCCCTGCCAGCCAGGACCGCTCAAAACCATATAAACCTGTTGTGGTCTCTCAGTTCTTTGCAACAGAAGAACTGCTCTAACATTGTTCCATAGTCAAAAAACAAGTGCAAGCTCAGAGCTCGCATTTTCCAAGGGGTGTCTTGACTCTAACAAGGGGTCCCTAGAGGCTAAAAAAGTTGAGAACCACTGGGTTAGACAGGTGGTTAGTTTGCTCTACCAAGTGGGCATCTGTTGACTCAATTGGTTTTAAATCCCAGTTGTGTGTCTGGGAATCAGGGGCATGTACACAGCACAAGAATCAAAGCTTGTAGCATTAGTTGCCCCATCCTCACCAACCTCCCTTAACAACCGTAAGTCATGACAGTCCTTGCTCACAAACACCAATATATGAATTTATTTACTCCTCCTTAAAACATGGAAGTTTGGTTTATTAAAACTTTGCAGATACAACATTCTTTCAATTCCTCAAAAACTGTGTTTTCATGTGACTACAGGATCCCCCCGCCCTTTCCTCCCTGTCTCTTCCCCTTCTAAGAACACACACGTGTGCAACTGGTGCTCAGAAAAGAGTCTGTCTCTTGTTTTTTTAAAATAGTAAGACAATGATGTGTGCATGTTTCATTGAGAAAGTTACCAACCACAGGATATTCTGAAAGGGGAAAAAGACAAGATCCAGAAAACACATGGAACACAGAGATATATTAGTTTTTTCTCCCATGGCAAATACACTGCTTAGCATGACTGCAAGAACCTGGGTCACTTGAATTCACCAGGCAAGACATAATTATCATGTACCATTACTGGTGTGCTGTGTTGCAATCATGCTGTTATGTCAGAGAGAGCAAAAGATGCTGTAACTACTATCTTTTTGAGAGCCTCTGACCACTGCCTGGGCTCATTTCCACCACCTGCAGCAATGGAAAAGGTCTGTAAATAACCAGGCAGCTTGGGGATCCACTGGGCAGGGGGGGATCTTTCTTCAACATATCTCCAGTCCATAGTGTAAGCTGGAGGCATGGACAGACTACTCCTGTACTCTGGCATCCCTGGCTGCTGCAACCACTCCTTGGGGATTGTCACCATTTGTGCATCTTACAGCAGCCTTAGGGCTTCTCTAACTTTCCCTGGGAGCTATATTGAGCTCTGTCTGCCTGAAGGCCTGGAAAAGCCTGGATTTAAGATTCAAGACAGTGACTCCACAGGTGTAAAATAAGGAGAGAAAAGGGTGTTTATTTAAGAGCAAGAGATCCAACAGTCCAAGGGGGACAACAATTTGTATTCTGGTTTATTCCACTGCTCAAGTCACACTTCTTCCCAGAAGTAGCTAGAGTGATAACAGGCTCAGCCAATGAAACTCCAGATCACAAGTTCCAAGCATTTTGTATCATCAGAACAAACTCTTATTGGCTGCTCAGCGAGCCTAAAGGCAGGGCACTGTTTCCTTAGCAATGACTGAGAGCCTTTAACCCTTTGATGGGTGATAGATCAACCACACGATGCATGTCGCAATGCAGGGTGGCGACATTCAAAATTAATGTGGAGGGCTCTGATTGCCATGCAAAGCCATAGGCTCAAAGGACAGGTGATGGGAAGTTGGGAACATATGGTGTGTGAATCTGGGTACAGGTGAATGCAGAAAGCAGCTGAGGAATCAGGGACAAACCCAGGGATGAAGAACCTAATTTGTGAGGAAAATCTCAAGGGAGCTGCACTGCCTCCAGCTAGAGAAGGGGAGACTTTCGAGGAGGTGAAGCAGAGGGTTCTTTTAACTGAGTTTGGTGCTGATGAAAACTGCCAGATGAACAGCTTCTGGAGACTGAAGATTTTGACTTAGCCTGGGGACAGCCAGGACAGTGGCAGGGGACTGCCCCTCTCCCCTGCCTCAAGCTTTGTCCTGGAAACGCCATCTCTGGGGACAAGAGGGTGATTCATTTCCTTTGTCCCATTCAGACCTTTGCCTCCTTGCTAAGACTGTTATCGATTAGTTCTGTTTGCGAGGATCAGTTTTTTTCTGATGGGTTGAGGGCTGAGACCCCCCCCCCTCCTCCCCTCCCTGCCAAGGGCCACTGAACAGCCAGCAGATGGTGGTAACATTCAGATGAAAACAGCGATTTGTGTCCTTTCCAACAAGGGAAAGGGCAAATGAGTATCACAGGTACATTTGGTTAAGGTTACAGCATACCACTGTGTCCCCCACTGAGCCATTCTGCAGCGGCTGGGTCACTGCCGGGCTGCCAGGAATTCCAGGAATGTGAAATCACCGTGTGCTTCCCCCTTTTGCTCCAGCCTGTCTGCAAGAACAGGATATTCACCAGCGAGAGAGAGAGAGGCACATCTTGTTATCAGGAAAAAACACTCAGTCAGCGTCTGGAATATGCTTTGATTAACCATATGGCAACCAGGAAGGCAGGGCACATTCAGAAGGGGGAAAGGGCATCTGGGAGGCAGTGGGTTAGAGAAGTTTGCTCAGCTGGCACTGAATAGGACTGGAATAGAGTAGCAGGAATAATGACAACTAGCCGAACCGTAATGTCAGTAAGGACTCACAATTGAATCAGAAATGTACACCCCCTGAGCCAGCTGAGATGGCTAGGAGCATTAGAGAGAATAATAGATGGGATCTACTAAGGCAAAGGGGGAAACTTTCACCAAGGGGATCCAGGGAAATGGTAAACTTCAAGCCTGGGCTTTGAGTCATCTGAACCTCTCCATTATCCACCTGTGAGCTGCAGCCTCACTGTATGCATTTGGGGGACTCAATCATTAAACTAAGAGCTGTACATGAATTTTCTGTTCCACTCTGTGGTCCTTGTCCTCCTCCCTTCAGCCTTGATACAACTTCCCATTGGCACTAGGTGGATGGCGACTTTCTTGCTATGTGTAACCAGAGCTAGGGCATCAGTGTAACTCCCCCTGAAAGACAGCAGCTCTGGCAGCATAGGAGGTCTACAACTGCATTGCAGTACTGAAATTGCAGGTAGACCCACATTTTGCTTGTGTGGGATATATGAACCCGCAGCAGCTTGACACAGAGGTGAATAATCTTAGGCATGGAGCTGCACAAGGCTAACAAACAGTTTCCCCTAGATGTCTCCCCCTCCATGTCTGTTGCCCAAGCTATATCAACATGTGTCATTTCCAGCATAGCCTCTACAAACATGTCCTGTCTCAGGTAAACAGGATCTTGCTGTATGGCTGACCTTGTTTACCTCTCCAAAAGAATTTGATTGGAATTTTTTCCTTGGAGCTGGTGACTCACTTCTTAGAAATGTGCTGGCTTTTCCATACTGAGTCACTGCTGTTATACTCCCCCAGCTCTCAGTTATCCCTCCTGCAACAGGGAGTCAAGGCCAACCGAAACCCCCCTGCTATCCTGATGATGTAACCTGCCCTCTGTCAGCGCACCAGCGACAGCCCTTGTTATTGCTGTGGCAATTGTCTCTGCAACAGGAAATGAGGCCTAGTGACCAGGCATTCTCTGTGCCAAAACACAGGAAGCATGTTGAGAAATGACCAGAGGCTTTGCAACTCCAAAACACAACACAAAACAAAAAAGACTTAAGGAGAACAATTACCAAAAGAGAGAGAGAGAAAAAAAGAGGCCAACTGAACTGGAGCAAGGCCAAGGACCCAGTGTTTTCATTTCCCAACACAATACATATTAAATAATACTTCCTTCAGGCAAGAAGGCCCTTGTGGATTTGTCTTTGTTTTTTCTGCATTACTGGAAGGGAGTCCATCCATATCAGTCATTCTCAGCCCTGCCATGAGGTTAAGACAAAAGGCTTGTCAATGCTGGTCCTCTTTACCCAAGCATATCGATGCTCCACTGTGGAGCAAAGGTTCTTCTCAGGAGCAGTGCAAACGACAGAGATAAACCAGGGCTTTGAGCCACTCAGGGATACCTGTTGCATTATGGTAATGCGTCCATTTTAGTTTTTAGTAGGGTTGTCTAGTCATGTGTGGAGCCTGACACTGAATCTTTGCACAATGCCCCCAAAATGTAAACCCTGCCCCTGCTGCTTCTAACTATACCAGGCATCATCAAGCCCACTGCCACACAAAGGTTTTTGGAGTTGGTTGCTCATGTCACCATCAGCCCCTCCCCTACTATGGCATTTCTTCATCTACATCATGTTAATTGGCTTTAGTGCCAGTGCAGGGCTGAGATCTCTTCAGTAGACTTAGTATTCATCCCATATGAGCTACGGACGCTATTAATTCATAGGATATATAGGGACTAAGCTCGTTTGTGTTGCTCTTCCCATCCATATCCACATCCACATCCACATCTACACCCACATCCAGGAATATTAGTCATTCTCACCCCCACTGTAGGCTTACATCCTCTTCAGTATTGCTCTTCCTGTGCATTTGAGGTGTTTCTTGCTCTAATATCTAAGGGCTTAGATAAATTATAGATAATAGTGAGTGGATAAAAGTAGCAATGACTGACCACAGAGCAGCCAAAGCATGGTAATTGTCTGCCTACTCTTACTCCATTGGTAAGTGAAAGCTAAACTGTGGTAGCTAAGCCCTGTTCACTGAAGGGTGACCTACCATAGGTTAGTTTTCACTTACCACAGGGCAAGAGTTTGCTCTTGGACATCCCCTGTGGAGCAGCTGATGTGCTGTAAATCCCTTCTGCCTTTTAACTCACTGTAATGTGTTTCTTTGTCTATTCCCTAAATGCTCTTTGACAAACAAGGCAGGGCCAAATTCTATGTCACTTCATAGTTTCATCGTTTCATAGTAGCTAGGATCAGGAGGGACCTGAACAGATCATCTAGCCTGACCCCCTGCCACAGGCAGGAATGAATGCTGGGTTCACAAGACCCCAGACAGGTGTTCATCCAACCTCCTCTTGAATTTGCCCAAGGTAGGGGCGAGGACCACTTCCCTGGGAAGTTGGTTCCAGATTTTGGCCACCCTAACTGTAAAATATTGCCTTCTGATCTCTAACCTAAACCTATTTTCCATCAGCTTATTACCATTGTTCCTTGTCACCCCAGGTGGTGCTGGGGAGAAAAGGGCTCTACCTATTTGCTGTTGATCTCCCCTAACAAGTTTGTAGGCGGCCACCAAATCCCCGCTCAGCCTCCTCTTGCTGAAGCTGAACAGGTTCAGGTCCCTCAGTCTCTCCTTGTAGGGCCTGTCCTGCTTCCCTCTCACCAAGCGGGTGGCCCTACTCTGAACCCTCTCCAGGCTGGCCACATCCCTTTTGAAGTGCGGCGCCCAGTACTGAACGCAGTACTCCAACTGCGGCCTGACCAGTGTCGCATAGAGGGGGAGTATCACCTGTCTGGACCGGCTTGAGATGCATCTGTGGATGCATGACAAGGTATGGCTGGCCTTGCTGGCTGCGGTCTGGCATTGGCGGCTCATGTTCATCTTGGAGTCAATAATGACTCCAAGATCTCTTTCTGCCTCTGTGCTTTCAAGGAGGGAACTCCCCAGCCTGTATGTATGCTGTGGATTCCTTCTCCCAAAGTGCAGCACCCTGCATTTGTCTACATTGAACCCCATCCTATTCTCATCTGCCCACTTTT
>NW_017729022.1:62360728-62371968 GCF_001723915.1 Gavialis gangeticus
ATTCTTGTCTGCCCACTTTTGTAGTCTGTCTAAATCTATTTGCAGCCTCTCTCTCCCTTCAAGTGTGTCCACCTTGCCCCACATCTTAGTGTCATCAGCAGACTTGGACAGCATGCTTTCCGTCCCCTCATCCAAGTCACTGATGAAGATGTTAAACAGTTAAACTTGTATGTTTACGTACCATTTATGTAGACTGGTCAGTGCAATTTTTGGCATTTAACACAGTTTTTAGATCCTATTTCCACTTGTGTAACTTACGTTTGCTTTGCTATACTTACTGGCTGAACAGGACTAGCCAGACATACATACAACATCTTAAAGCATGATCCCAGAAAAGCGACTCACAGAGGTGGGAAGGAGAAGAGTGGCCCTTCCACCTTTTCACCCAGTAGCCTAGGGCAGAGCTGTCTAGCTGATGGCCTGAGCGGTTAAATTTTGGCATTTGGGCTCCTACCTGGTAATAGTTCCCCACATGGTCATGGTTCCAAGCAGCAGACTCCAGGCTCCCATTCCCTCCAGCCTCCCTCTCCTGCCCTTGCTCCTGCTCTGGGGGTGGGCAGTGCAGTGCGTTGCAGCCTTCAGTGCTGGGGTGAGCCTTCAGCCTGGGGTGCCTGAGTGCTGCAGTTCAGCAAGGGAGCTTGTGGCCAAGAAACTAAGGGTGAGCCACAGTGCCCAGGCAAATGGGGTGCAGACAGAAGTGATAATTTTTGCCCATGGGGGGGCATGAAGAGCAGCAGCAGTGGTGGGTGGGTGCGCAGTGTAGTGGCTGCGGGGAGGGGGGTGCCCAGACTGGCTAATCAGAGGGAGTGCGGCTTAGTGAAGGCAGGGGGCCTAGATTCTGGCGTCTACCCCTAATGGGGCAAACTATCCTACTGCTGACAGTGAACATTAAACGTGAGGAGCAAAAAAGCTATGAGCAAGGGCCAGTAGCCAGGGACAGGACCAGGGGCCAGAGAACTGGTGTGAATAGGTATAGAGGGGGGAAGAGGGAAGGAGCTGGAGTGGGGTTGGAGTCTCGACAGAGCAGAGTGGAAGCAGGTTAGAGACAATTTGTAGCAGGCTAGGTGTGGTGGAGAAGTGGAGTGGAAGTTAGAATGGGATGGAGCAGAGAGAAACAGGGACAGGCTAAGGGGAGGAGAGAATCTAAGGTCACTGCAACATCCTTGGAGAACCTGGTACTGGACCCAGAGGTCTTCCTTTAGAGCACGCCCCTCTCACTAGCAAACAGCTGTGAAACCCATCTGCAGCCTGCATCTCTTCCTCCTCCTTTAATGACACACAGAAGATAACCATTTACTACTGCTACCACACACATGGGTTCAAGCAGAGGAGGTCTGCACCGTGGATTTGAAGGGCCAGCCCCAGCTCATGAGCCTTGGGCTCAAAATAATTCTGTGTGACTGAATTCCTGTTCTTTCATTTTTTAAAAGTAGAAAAATGTCATAATAGACCCAGCAGTTAAGACTGCAAAGTAAATCACTCAACTGTTACATCGCCATTGCAACTTAACTTCAGCTCTTCTGTGCTTATCCATTAGGATGCCATCGCTAATGACATGATCCCATGCTGTTTTTTCTGCATGGCCCTCGCTTCACTCTGTAAACAGGAAATTACTCAATATTTGTTTCGACCCTCTGCATTTCATACCCAGCTCCAGGTCTGATTCAATGTCCTTTCAAACATCTCTTCTGCATTCTCCCCTTCAGCAGTGTAAGGATGTGACTGGGCTCTCAGGGAAAAGCAGTAGTGGCAACTTCTGGTTGTCACCCGTGATCATGAATATGAATGCATGGCTGCCAGCAGCAGCCACTTTTTTTCACTTCCCTGTCCCAAGTCAGTTCCTGGGAGTTGGGTGGTTCCCCTATTACCCTCTCCTAGTTACACCACTGCTCCTCTTTATCAAATTGCCAACTCCTAACAGTGCTAGTTGTGGACGTTTGGTGTACCAGTATGTTATTTTTGGAGGACCTTGTTTGATAAAGGAGGAGATGAAAGGCTGGCATCCTGGGAAGCTAACATGTTTGTAGTGTGTGGTTTGTGGTTTGCAGTGCTTGTGGTATGGGTAAAGTTTCCAGTTGTCAGTGGAAGTTAAAGAGGGTATATACTTTTAGATGGCTTCAATTTCTATTTCGTTGCTTTTGAGGTTTTGTGTCAGGTAAGTGATGTGTGTAGTAACCTTGGCTCTCAACATTTTTGTGCTAATTTCCAAGTTGTTCTAATGTTTAAATAATGAAATTCAACAGAGCGCTTTTATCCACTGCTATAAACTTTCAGCTATAACAAACAGTGTCTAAAAATTACCCTTAATCCTATTTTTTAAATTGCTTGTTTGAGCAGATCTAGTCAAGAATCATCTCTCTATTGCTAATTTTTGTCTAGGGAAACAAACCTGAATCATTGCCCAGTTTCAACCACTCACTATTAAAATGTTATGGGAAAAAAATCAAACGAAAACTGCCTAGGAAATTCAAAGGGTATAAAAATGAACACTATGTAAATTCAAATGGAAAGGCCACCGACATGGAGAGAAGAAAAGGAATTTATTCTGCACTTTAAGCCCATTTCAGAAAGAAATCTTAACCACTGAGTTATATACAAGCAAATCTGTGTTGTTCAATAGAGAATAATTACTACATCTTAGCACCACTCAGCTCATACTTGTAGTTAAATCACACGGAGGTCAACAGATATCTCCTATCTTTGAGCTGAGGCTTTGCTGCATGCCTCTCTGGTAAACAGAAGTGTGCTGTGAGCTGGGAGAGATGCCCCATCTCTGACATCTTCCTCACAGCCTCACCTCATCCTTTCTATCCAAGACACCTGCAGTTTTGTTTGAAGGAAAGGGGACATGTAAGCCATTTCCCAGAGACACGTCAAGACATGGAGGAAAGAGCAGAGAGATGGATTCTGTCTGTCAACTTCTGATGAAATATAGTGATAAAACAAAAAAAGTTCCAATATTGTAGTTTGAAAAAAAAAAGAGAGCTTGGCTCAGTCTCTACGCCAGCTGCTTCCTACATAAATGAGAGGCATACACAGTGCACAAAAAGGAATATTTGACATTCTTAATCAATTAGACAAGGGGAAAAACAGTTCATTTTCCTGCTTAAAATACAATTCTTGTAGCTACTTGAGACTTCAAGGGCATTTTTCTTTCAAGTCAGGATTGAGATGCACTGGCAGAGCTGAGGACTGGTATATCAGGAAAATGGCTGAGCCGTGGGCCAGGACTGAAGTGAACTGGCACTCTTGGGTGAGGAGAGGTGTCTGGACAGGAATAGCAGAGGTGCTGCCAGTTAGGACAGGTGTGCATTGGCAGTGCAGTGACTATGTGTGTGTTTGTGAGGGTTGGGACAGGTCTTGAATAGTTAGTTGATCAGTGACAGGGCTGATTTGCTCCAACAAAACTATGCAGAGAAAGCTTGCCCAGCTCCTGTCTATGCTATGCATGGCTTGGAAAACTTTTAGTAAAATTTGCCCTGAGGAATGAAAGAGAAATCAAGAGGGGGCTAAATGATTCAGAGGACTGCAACAGACTATGGAGTCTCTCTCCTCTAAGTCCCATCCCAATTCAATTAACGGCATTTCACCCAGGACTGAGAGTTGCAACAATCTGATGTCTGTCGAATATCACATATAAAATGGTTGGGAATCTCTTTCCTGCCTTCAGGCCACCAGTGTCCATCACTACTAGCACTGACTGGCATCCTGCAGGAGACATGGGGTGAGAGGAATGGGGTATGGATGCTGAATAGGCCTGCTTCCCAGAGACCACCTCACAGGTAAGGGCTTAGACACAGATTCTGGCCCTAGCCATGGCCCTCCTATGCCATTCTAGCAGAGGGACTGGGAGGTAGCTTTCTGGAGCAGCTGAGAAATCCTTGGGTGTGAAGTAATCCTACCCCACCTCATTCCGTCTCCTTCCAAACCATACACAGGGGGACAGTTAAGGGGAGACATGGCAGGTTATGGGCCACCAAGACTGGGGGTCACCCAGGGTCAAAAGAAGTAACCAAGATCCGAAGGAACTGCACAGTCTGAGTGTAGGGGAACCAGGAAGATCCATCTGGGGAATCAAATCAGAGATGCAGAGTGTCAGGCAGATCACATGGGCTGGAGACCAGCCAGGTTGGGTATCTGGAAGATCAAACCCAAGTCAGGTTAAGGAGTCAAAAGGTCAGGCCAAATTCAGGGTCTGTGGGCAAGCTGGGTCAGGTAGCCAGACAATCCATCAAAAAGTCAGTAGGGGCACAAGCAAAGGGTGAGACAGCCTGAGTACAAGACTGAATCTTGCTACCCAGACACTTCCTCATCCAGGTCCAGGGTTTTTATAGGAAAGTGTAAAGGGCCAGATGACCTGGCTGGCCACTCTGGTTGCAGGGAGTGGGTGGCTAGGCTCAGATATCAGGTTCTGGTCACCTATATCCACCTGAAAACTCAGCAGAAGAGATGGCAGACTGGGATGAGTGGTTCTACTAAACAGGCCAAAACCCCAGGTTCAAGACTGTAGCCTGATAGTAGGAAGGTGCTGTGTTCCACAGATCTCAGCAGGTTTAAGTACTCTATGGAGGCTGGAAAAAATCCTGAGGCTATCCCAAGTTATGTTCAACTGACTTTGGATACCACACAGGGTTTGGGGCCTGCAAAGTAATTGAAGAAAGATAGGCCTAGAATGCAACTAAGGCATTTGGGTCAATGCACTACTCATTTAGGTTTATCTCATGATGGCTGTCAATCAAACACCAGTTTTGCACCAGCATTAGCAACCAGAGAATTATAAGTAATGTAGGGCAGCTTGACTCCCCCTGTCAGTGCCATACCAGTTCAGTGGCTAAGCAAAGAAGTTCAGCTTCCAGGGCTGTCACCAGCACTACGTACATAGCCTCAGAAAAGGACAGAGAAAGAGCTGAGATGACAGTCTCCAGCTCAGACCAAGTGCAGCCCTCAAGAGCATGCACTGGCTCTGAAATCATAGGCATATAGTGCCACCTAATGAGCAATTCCCCTCCACATCTGAGAACGTGGGGAGAGAATGCAAACCAAATAGAAACTGGGAGCACTTTACACCTCCTTTGCACTGGTAAAAATGACCACCCAAAGGAGAGGCCACTTTCACTGGAGCAGATGGCTGTGTGAAGCTAGAGCTCCCAGTGGGAGACAGGACACTGCAAGCATCACTGATCCCTGACTCCTTAACTTCAAAATAGTTCTTCCCCTGTTTGTGGAATGCATATCCCACATAAGGGGATCAGTTTGAGAAGGTGCTTCCCCAGATGAAACTCACTGGGAGAGTCTCACTCAGAAGAGCTCACTGGGCCTGTAAAATCAAAGATGACTGATACAAAGGGAAACTGAGAAGGCAAAGCAGAGAAAAAAAGACAAAATAGGATATAGCCCCTTTGACCAGAGATGACTCTCATGAGTTAATTTCAGAAATGGGATCTCTACAATCCTCTGTGGAGGTATGGTCAGATAGGATTAAAGCAGCTGTAGAAGGAAGCGTGCATAAAGTCAGAGATGTGGAGATAAATGTAGAGAAGAACCTGCAATTAGCAGTAAATTTGCAAAATAGAAGCAAAGAGGAGAGGAAAAAGGAAAAGAAAAGAAATTGCTATACAAGCTGCAAGGCAATAGTGAGTCAGGCCCTATATTCCTTTCTCTCTGTACTTCTGGCTCTCCAGCTGCTTCAGTTAGATTTATCAGGGACAAGGTGAGGTTTAAGGTGTTGGGTTTCCTAGAATTGCTGGCTCATGTCTTCCCAGAGTAATTCTGTACTGTGAAACAACTAGCTCAAGTACTAGAAGCAAGAAAGCTGCATTAGCACAGTACTCTTCCTGGAGCTAACTAGCAGTGCTGGGACGCATGGTATATTAGTCCCAGACAGACCACCATGCTAACACAGAGCACACTTGAACTAGCTCGCTCAGGGCTGGCTGGGGTATTTCCATATGGCACTGCATTGTCCCATTTGGGCCTTTTCAGACATTTTGTTGATAGCTTCAGAGCAATGTGGCACCAGTGCTCATATGCAAACATCAGCAAGGAACAAGTGATTGAAGGCTGTCTTTCCCAGTTTCGATCTGTGTGTTACTTCAAAGTACCATCTTTTCTTGTATACAACACACCCTGGAATATAATACATACTTTGTTTTTGAAAGGCAGAATGAAGAAAGAAAGATTTTCCAGAGTTATGGCTGCATAGAGCAGGAACAGAGCCTAATCTTCAGTGACTCTCCCTCCTCTCTTGCTTAACTGAAGCTGAAACCTGAGCTGTTGCTGAAGACTGATTTCCATGGGTCATTCTATGATTTTGAAAAGAGACCTCAAGGCTGGGTTGTTAAATAGATTGAGAGAGACCAGAAACAGCTAGCAAACAGCAATATTGCCCTAAGACAGGTTAGCTTGATTGGTGGAATATCAAGACGGTTAAAAAGGAGAGATGCATAGATACATAGATTCATAGATAGTAGAGTCAGAAGGATGATCATTAACAACTCTGGAGTGACGAACAAGGAGACAATAAGTCAATCAACTTTCGCAGCTTCCTGAATAGTAATGGAACAGTTTAGGCAGTGGAGCAGGAATCAAAGCAGGGTGCTTCTATCCTGGTCAAAAAATCAGCTTCCTTGCTTATTAATACAAGCACAGTGATCTTGAAGGGCTGGCTTTGGGGAAGGAAGTGTGTGTTGTATGTAAGAAAATATGTTATGCCTCCACAACCCCCAAGAATCAAGCACAAATCAGACAGGCTGTTATATATAGTGAAACCATGCAAAAGGTGGGTAATGCTTTATAATAACACTTCACACTTCTCTAGAGCCTTTCATCCCCCCTGTCTCAAGTGCTTTATAAACAATACTTAAAGAACCCTCACAACACACCTGGTAGCTGAGGAGATAATATGACTCTTGTTTAACAGACAAGAAAACCCAGGCATGAAGTTGGGTGACTAGTCCAAGGTCTAGCACATCAGTGGCAACACTGGGAATAGAACAGCTTCTCCATCTGCTCTAAGCACCAGAGTTCACTATTTGCCAAGGAACATTGAAGATACCCACCTCAATAGGGAAGGACAGAAATAGTTGTCTTTGCCTTGGGGCTATCTCCAGTACTCTTTGAGCAGATTCCCATGTACTACTGGGACCATTCTGAGTAATTGGCCACACCTCATTTGCCGTGTAGCAGGAATGGTTGGCTCCCAGCTAATTAGCTGGAGCTGGGTAGTAGTAGCAGTTATAAGAGTAGTAGTAAGAAAGATAGTGGTTTCACTGTCAGTGTATAAAGAGATGCATCTTTCAGGGGACTGAACCCCATGTGGTAATAAATTTAACCAGGCTCCTAACTTGACTAAGAAAACAGACAGAGACCAGAGGTGCTCATACTGCTTATTTCAGTTAAATGTTCTGAGATAAGGAATCCTGCATGCCTTGTTTTGTCTTAATATATTACCCTGTGTACGGATGTTAAGTTTATTTTTCCCTCTGAGAAACCAGAAACTGATAACTGTTTCTATAAGCACAATGTTTCACTCTTCTTTAAGTAAACTGCCTGTATATCTGTGTGTGTGTCAGATCAGTGATTTACTGTCCAAGGTCGTATTTTTTTCTCTCTCTGTCTTAAGTATAAATATGCTCGCAAACTTATAGAGTTTGAGGATTCCTTTGAAACAGACAAGTGGATGATTCCCCTTGCTGTATGGAATTCTCCCTGTGATCACAGTATAGCCCTAAATAAAGAAAAGCTGGCTCTGTCAGTTCTGATTCAACCACAAAGCGAAGTTTGATTTCTTCCACACCCAGCTGCAGGTAAGCAGCAGCTCATAAGCTGCCTGACCAGAAAGCTGGGACCCAGTTGCAACTGATGATTAGTAAATGAGGGTGGAACCACATAGAGGAATAAAAGCTACAGGAGAGAGTACAAAGGGAAAGCTGTGGTGCTGAGGAAAAAACATGGAGCTTGGGTTGCTCTCTCAGGGTCTGAAGAAACACTGCAAGGTTTATTCTGTCTGTCTATTGTTTGCACGTTTGTTTTATTGTTTGTTTTGTTTCTGTGGGGACAAATTTCCTCCATGAAAATAAACTGGCTGGAAACACAGAGGTGACTGGCCTTGAGAAGGAAGTTGGGTGAGTGACCCACTTACACAGTGGTTTCAAAATGTGAAGAAAGCCACATAAATGTACAGAAAGAACTAAAGACCTACTTTAAGTAACCAATTATTCCAGTAAATCTTTACCAGTGGGGACTCAACTGTTTACGTTAGGAAACACAAAATGAACCAATTTTCTATGCTGGCATAAAATTTGGTGCTGTTAGAAGTTGCTGGCTTGACAGACCCAGTCACCCAAATCCTCAATTTATCAACAGAATAGGTATGGCATGGGCAATATGTGGCTCCTCAGACTGTGCTATGACCAGACCTCAAGCTGGAGGGATCTCTGTAGGGTGGAGAGATGAGTTCACTTACATGCCTGTCAGGGCCTGGGACTCCAGAGACTCTCAACACAGGGGATACCTGTGCTGTTTCTCATGTTGAGTGCTTACTTACTAGCAACTAGGACCAGACCATCACATTTCTCAGCCATAACACTGAACAGCAAACAACTGCTGCTGCTGACCCAAAATTGGAAGGGGTTGCAAATTCAAAGGGATCTGGATAACATGGAGAACAAAGTAAATAACGTGAAATTCAATAAAGACAACTATAAGATGCTTACCCCTAGGGAAGAAAAAGTGAATACAAAAACATAGATAGGAGGTAACTGGCTTGGCAGAAGCATTCTTTAGAAAGATCTGCAGCTTATGGTGGATGCTGTCACAAGAAAAGCAAATGCTTAAATTGCATTAACAGAAGCAGTGTATGCAAGATACAGGCCTATTTGTTACATGAGGGGGACTGTGGGCCTGGGCCCACACAGAAACTGCTAGCTCCCTGATAACCCTTGAAGTGTGGATCAAAGGTTAATAACGAGTGTCCCAAGGGGAGACACCAAGGAGAACACGCCAGCCAGCACCTACTAGTCCTCGAATGAGTCCGAGGAGCCAGTGGACACCACCCAGTGAAACTCTGTATCAGACCTGTTGGATGTAGGCAAGGGCAGTGTCTGGCAGGTCAGTCTTGACCTCGTGGAGTAAGTGACAGTGCACCAATACCGGATTTAGGCTTAAGCTACTTAAGCTACAGTTTAGGGCCTTACAATATGAGGGGTATCTAAATAAGAAAAAAACTGGACATTTTTGTTCTAATATGACAAACATATACATATGAATGGCTCCACAGTTATTATTCATCCTGAGTTTATAAATTTGTGCAGAAATAACAATAATTCATCTTAAAATTTAATGAAAATCCATTTTTGTGGATTTTTTTATCATATGGGGCCTCTTGAGATGGACATAGTTTAGAGCAGTTCTGTTGCCAGCACCACCAGCTGTGGATTTTTCAGTAGGGGCTCAGCTAGGAGGTCAGCACCCTCGGTGACCCCATGTGGGAGCATGGAGATGGAGACCAGCCTCCAGGCCGTGAGAGGTTCCTGCCAGAACTCTGGACCTGGCTTATGCAAAACACAGGAAATGATAGTACCTTTCTATCTGAAACAGGTTAGGCCTCAGCTGCAATACCATGTTCAGTCTGGGGTACCACATTATAACAAAGATATAAAAAAACAAAAATGTGGAGGATACAGAAATGAGTGACCAAGACAATAAAGGGGTTGGAAAGCAAGTTGTATGGGGAAAACACTGAAGGAAATAGGTTTACTTTTGAGAAAAGGAGAATAAAGGGGGACACAAAAACAGTTTTCAAATATCTGAAAGCCTGACATAAGTAAGAAGGAGAAACATTGTTTTCCTTTACCACAAAGACCACAACGTGTAGCAATGGGCTTAAATTACAGCAAAGCAGATTTAGATCAAATCTCAGGAAAAACTCCTACCTCCAAGAATAACGGAACAATGGAACAAGCTGCTGAGGGAAGTTGTAGACACTTGTTGGAGGTTTTCAAGAAGAAGCTGGACAGGCCCCTGTTTATAATAGTTTAGGAACAGTGAATCCAGCATCTTTGGATGGGATTAGACCAAGTGAACTTCAAGGTCTCCTACCAACCCTATGGTCTTATGATAATAACTCCCAGTCACTATGGACCTGTTCAGATTTAGAAGCATCACCAACCTATCTGTCAAGGATGCTGTAGCTCAATAACTGTCCCCCTAACGAACCAAATCGTCATAATAAACTTGTGTGAGTGTTCGCTGCACAGCAAAACTGAATGTTACGCCAGTGGCTGCTTCATAAACAAGGAACTGGAAAAGCATATTTATCCCACACACAAAAATCCTGCATTAAAGGAAAGTTATCAGGTTCCAAAGTCAAGCTCTCAAGTATTAGGAAATCACAGAATTAAGAATAATTTTACAGGTTCCTTCCTGCTGCAAGAGGCTTGGAGCATACTTTGAGGTTGGAATCTCTGGAGATCTAAGCTGAGTCTATGCAGCACGTACAATTTAAACTTCTTTGAAGTCTTATGGGTGGATTTTCATGGAGATGACAAAAAAAACTGCCTGGCACAAAGCCTACCTCTTCCCAAATTTCAGGCTCCAAAGCATGGTTATACTAGAGATTTCTAAAGAGAAAAACTCACCAATTTAACATGGGCAACACAATGAATTTTTCTCATACCTTCCTCTTGGAAATAGGTGAATCATAGTTTCATAGTTTCTAAGGGTCGGAAGGGACCTAAGTAGATCATCTAGTCCGACCCCCTGCCATGGTAGGAAAGACTACTGGAGTCAAACGACCCCAGCAAGGTGTACATCTAGCCTCCTCTTAAAGACCCCCAGGGTAGGAGCCAGCACCACTTCTCTTGGAAGTTGGTTCCAGATCCTAGCTGCCCTGACCGTGAAGTAGCGCCTCCTGATATCTAGCCTAAATCTACCCTCTGCCAGCTTGTGACCGTTATTCCTGGTCACTCCTGGCAGTGCTCAGGGGAACAGGGACTTCCCCAGTGCCTGCTGGTCCCCCCTGACTAGTTTGTAACAGGCCACTAGATCCCCCCTCAGCCTTCTCTTCTGGAGGCTGAACAGGTTCAGGTCCCGTAGCCTCTTCTCGTAGGGCCTGCCCTGCTGCCCCCTGATCATGCGCATGGCCCTCCTCTGGAACCCTCTCCATGTTGTCCACATCCCTCTTGAAGTGCGGCGCCCAGAACTGGATGCAGTACTCCAACTGTGGCCTGACCAGTGCTGCA
>NW_017729022.1:62376968-62381062 GCF_001723915.1 Gavialis gangeticus
ATTGTATTCTCATCTGCCCACCCTTGTAACCTGTCTAGGTCCGATTGCAGCCTATTCCTCCCTTCTAGCATGCCCACATCCCCCCACATCTTAGTGTCATCGGCAGATTTGAACAGGGTGCTTTTTACCCCCTCGTCCAAGTCACTGATGAAGATGTTGAAAGTGCAGGCCTGAGGACCAAGCCCTGGAGGACCCCACTGCCCACATCCATCCAGGTTGAAAATGACCCATCCACTACCACTCTCTGGGTGCAGCCCTCCAGCCAGTTGGCGACCCAATTGACTGTGTATATGTCGACACCACAGTCCCCCAGTTTCTTAATGAGAACAGGGTGAGAATCATTTTAGCTGAAATTTACAGCTTGAAACCAATACCTCCTGTGAATATCAGCCCTGCTTACACTGCTCTAGTCATTTCAAGGATCATCCAAGAAAGTAGTATAGGCCATGACCACTTCTATGTTGTACACACTTTGAAAGTGCATGGCCTGCACAGAGGGAGGGAGGTACCACCAAACTGACTATTGCAGTGCCTAAATGTGTAGGCTCCAGCCTCCTGCAGCCAAACCCACTACCCTGGGTTTGGGGCTTTGCCTGCTTACACAGTGCATGGTGGGTTATGGACCTCAAAAAAGGATCTATAAAAGTCTGTGCACCAAACTGGAAGCTGCCATATTAGCCAACTAAAAAAGGCTGAGGACAGGGGAGTGGCTTAAATCTTGTCCCTTGCCAGGACTTGGGTTCCTTCCACCATTCACAAATCACAGCCCAGAACGCCCTCCTGAAGGTAGGTGCCTGAGTGCCTCCCTCCCCAACTTTTTGTGATGGATTCACAAACCCAGGGGGGCCCTGGGTAGAAAAGGGTTAATGGTCTGATCTGGTGACAGAGACTTAAATTAGCCCTGCCTCCACAATACCTGCCAGAAACAGGAAGCCTGGAGCAAGGATCTTGGAGCTGAAGCTGATAATCAGGAGGGAAGATGATATAGTAGGAGGCATAACCTGAATCCAGCTATGCTGATGCTGGGAATAGATCTTCCCAGAAGGGGCTGGGTTTATGGGAATGAAAATTATAGACAGCAGGCTCCCATAAGCCAGGTAGGGGTTCAGTCAACACAGTGTATCTCTACTCAACTGATGCTGAGAGATAATGACCAGATTTTTTGAGAACAGGGAGGGACACATTTAAACTGGGTTAGATACCCTAACTCCCCACACTTTCCTTTGGGATCTGACTCAATTTTCTTTCCAGTTTGGGCAGTGGTCTCTTTACACCCCATGAGTGGTAGGTGCATGTGTGTGAGAGCGAGTCCAAGCTGCTTCTTGTCTAACAGGGTATTTTCTTAGTGATGCCATTAGAGCAGTGGTTCTCAACCTTATTAGACTCAAGGCACCCCTTGGAAAACGCCAGATCTTCATTTTTCTTTCTTTTTTTGGACTACAGAAAAATAATTTGGAAAAAAAACCATTCTGTTGCAAAGAACTCAGAAAGACTAGAATACAACAGAATGTTTTCCTATTTCCTATTCCTTTTTGAAGTCTGCATTTATCTTGTGCATCCTGCGTAGGTGTTTGTATACCTAGCAGTGCTACTATTGAACATCACCCTTAAAAGGATCTCGTGGCACCCTGATTGGGCACCATTGCATTAGAGAGAGGTATGGCAAGGCTTTTGAGATGGCTTTCATGAGCTCAGGTGCTGATAGATGTGCAGGCCCCCACTCTAACTCATGGCACTTTACATAAAGTATCATGAGTTAAAGGATTCCTTCCCCCCCTCCAACAAACATTCACCTGCTGAGGGGGGAGGGGGAAGAATAAAGCCTGCCTGTAGCCTCCCTCCCCTAGCACTCCCCCACCCCCTGCGGTTCCAGTGCTGTCTGCAGGAAGGGAGTGGGGACCGAGAAAGGGGAGCAAGCTGCCAGCTGGGGTTTGCCTGGCCTGAGCTGAAAGTGGGGCTGGGGGAGCTGAAAGGCAAGGGGGCTCCAATCCACTCCCCCCCACCCCAGCTAAGGCCAGGCAAACTCCAGCCACAGCTTGTTCCCCCAATAGCCAATAGACGATGGTGAGGAGGCACCGTAGCCACCCCCTGCTTGCAGAGCTGCGAGGGCTGCAAGGTGCAGAGGGTCTGAATGGGGGGATAGTGTGTTTCTGTGCCCACTCCCAGGAGCAGGGCAGGGGGGGTGAGGGCAGCAGCACCCCTCTGCAGATGAACATGGGGTGGGGGGCTTGCATGCAGCGGGTGCTGCCACCACCCACCACCTTGCACCGCTGCCTCCCAGGAGCAGGGTGCTGGGGGGAGCGAGGGCAGCAGCGCCCCTCTGCGTGCTGCACAGGCACTGCCTGGCCAGCCAGATGTGGTGGGGCTCACACGTGGCAGCCACCACCACCACCCACCGCCCCACACTGCCGCCGCCCACCACCTTGCGCAGCTGCTGTGCACTGCTTTCCCATGGCCAGTTGAACGTGTAGCTCCACGGGCTGCTGAAGGGTGGCACACAATTGGCTGGGTGTGAGGCCCATCAGCAACCTGCAGAACTGCACATGCGCTGGCTGTGGGAAAGCAGGTGGCAGTAGCAGTGGCAGCGCGGGGCAGTGTGTGGTGGCAGCAGCGTGGGGTGGTGGGTGGCAACAGCAGCTATAGAGCCCCTCCCCCACCCCCCCACTCTGTGTCCAGCTGTTGCTACCAGAAGGGGTACACTTTTTAAAAAAGGTTGAAAACCCTTGCCCTAAGGCACTCCAAAGTGAAGTACCTTCATCTGATGCCTCATTTGGTGAGGGTTAATTTGTCGCATGGTCGGCCACTTTGAAAGTGCTCTGCAGCTGTGCACGTGTGTCATGGCACGGCTGTAGAGTACTTTTGAGGGGGCAATTGTACAACAAATGTAACTTCTGTCTACGCCCTGTCACAAGAAATGTTTATTTGTACTTCAGTAGGTGGGGTAGCTAATTGTCTGAGGACCTTGGCTTTCTAGTCCAGTATGATATTGATCTAATTCGTTGTGTCTGTTCACTGGCAACTGGCTCTGACATCCATTAATCATTCTATTTTTGTGGTGCCTGTAGCTGTTGTGAGGCTTATGTGCCTTGACTTTCTGAGTTGCTCATACAGATATATAATGCACATCTCTATGCAGTTAATAGAAATAGTGCCATCTACTGACGATAAAATATACAGTCATTGTCATAAATGCAGTAATAAAGCTGTTGACCTGCATTTGTAAGTGGCTTCCTCTGTGCAGCCCTTGATAGTTGCCAACTTTTGTGACATTGTGGAATAATAGCAGTATGGTGCTATTGTGTTGCTAGATCTTGCTTTTGTTGCAAGGTCATTTCTTGGAGCTTTACCAAACAGTATTGCTTCAGGGAGACAGACTCAACAGAACTGAGCAATCTATGCTAATCATTGCTGCAGACTATTTCCTCCAAACTTGGCAACAGTAGGATTTATAGAGTACGAACAACCCACAACAAATTTTCAGGATTAATGTTGGTGCCCGTATCAACTACAAGTTGATTCATTTAATCATAGTTGTAACCATTAAAATGGTAATCCCCCGAGCCACATTCTGCCTACAGTTCTTATTCAAAGCTGTCTTTGAAGTTAATTGGAATTTTGACTAAAGGCTCCTGGATGTGGGTCTTATGAATTTGTTGAGGGAGGTATTCAACGGCTGCTTTGTACTTAAATATTCGGTAGTCCTAAAACCACTTGTATATTCACAGCATGCAGTGCATCTCAATACAACAGCAAACTTCAAGCCATAACACGCACATCTTCAAAAAGACTTCTTTAATTTAGTTGTTCTGTTTTATAGCATATCTAGCCTCCCCCCCACCAAATAGATTCTTAAGCACTGCTAAAATAGCCTGCAGAATCTGCATAGTTTGGTTGTCTATCTTAATTATGACTTAGTTACTGTGAAGTGGTTGTTACTGGCCACTACTTTTGTAATCAAAATTGAAAGAATATGGTATCTTCCTTTCCCTTCATGCATTGTTCTGTGGGCAGGCAACCAAAAGAGAAGAATATGGGACCTTACTCAGTCTGTTGATAAGGGGGGTGCTATCTCCAAAGAGGAGTATACCTCCTCT
>NW_017729022.1:62383201-62388289 GCF_001723915.1 Gavialis gangeticus
CTTCCAACCCTACTTCTATGATTCTATGATTCTATGAATAATAACACCAATGTCCTGCCTCCCTTGGGGCCCCTCTGCCGCCCGGCCCGGCCACGCACATGGTGGCAGGACCTGGCATGCTGGGCTCAGCCGAGTACTCCCGCCCTCAAGGCCCCACTGCGACAGGACTTGGTGCAGTGTGCGGCGACTGCGCGCCGCACCCAGACGGGTCCTGCTGGCCCTGGGGCTGCTCCTGTCGCCTGGCCAGCCCGGAACATCTCTTTTGGAGGACTGACTCCCTGGCACAGTCTGGGACCATGCCTTGCTCTGCTCTTCTGTGGAACAGTTTCTTTAGACCCCTGGATATCCAGGGGTCTGATTTTCTCCCTGTGCTGCAAACTTGCAATGCAGGGAACCTTTTTCATTCCCACACGTGTCTCTTGCCCTGCCTCAAAGGGGTTTGAGATGGGGCAAGAGGCATGTGCATGCTCGTCTGGACACGCCCAATGAGACCAACTTAAATAATGTCCTTTCTTCTGCTCATGTAGCACCTGTGAATTATAAGGCTTAACAAAAATAATGTGATGACTTTAAAATTACAAGAGATGTAATATATATTGTAGTATATATAAAGACCCTTGCCTAAGGACTGGGGAGTAGTCAACAATTCTTACTCCCTGAAACTGGAATCAATAATGCAAATGGTGACTTCCTCTGGGAAGAACTACTCATGAGAATAAAGACTACTTGAAGGGGGGGAGAGGGAGGCAAATCTGTAGGATCAGGTACTTCACTATCACAAGCATCACATGAAAAGCAAGCAACATATGAATTTATTCCTGTCTGTGAATGTGACTGGAACTCTGCTGCACACTGATGTCATCTTGTGGCAAGAATTCATCAGCAGTCATTCCAAGCACCAATGTAAGTGCCCTTTCAATAACTGTAACGTCAGCAATGTGACATTTGTTGAACTCAATTTTAGACAACTGTTAATGTGTGTGTGTGTGTTGGGTGGTGGGGGGGTAAAAGTGAATAAATGATACTAATAGTGTCATATCCAGATAATTTCTATTGTTTGTCTCTTATTTATAGGGAAACTGTCAGGCAATTTGGGCCTAAAATGCAAAGTCTTTTATTGTAGTACTGACTTACTGATTTATTGTTTTTAAATGTTCACAGAACATCTTTTAAACATGTCTGTGAAAACAATGTTTGTTCAAATTTAAATGTTCATTTAAAATGTAACTATTTTATGCTATGAATGCTTTGGATGACTAAAAATTGATTTTTTTTTATGAGTCAGTTCTGTTCTTGCTTCAGACTCTACTTTTTTTTGTTTTTGTTTTGCTTCTGTCTCAGCCTGGACAGTAACATCAGTTATTCTCAGGATTTTATTGCTTCAATTATTTGGTTCTGAGAACTGCAAATGCACAGGATTAAAAGTGGTGAAAGAGGTGTTGCAATTCAAAAAGGTTTTGACAGTTTTTTGTCTGGGTCTCTCTGAGCTTGTTTATATCAAAGCTAAGCCATATCCCAAATATAGGTTGCTATTGTCCCTTCTAGCATTCTCTGTCAAATGCAGTTCAAAAACTGCAGCTCAGTACACATTCTTGAGAAAGGGAATAACTTAAATACAAAATGGAAAAGTCTTATTGCACAACACAGTTAAAAACATTAATGAAAGAAAATGATACTGTTAGCAGTAAGAAACTTTAAAAAATGCCTATTTAATACTTAAGACAAGGAACCGCAAACTCAAGAGACCATACAATTTGTGCAAATCATTTGAATGAGCAAGTAGCTGTAGCATATGCAAGAACTATTTTGGTAGTAAATGGTAATGTATTCAAATGAAATAGATCAGATGCACTGCATCTAAATAAAAGTTGACTGTACAATCTAACTCACTGTATTTATTAAGTTGCTCTTGGTATTTAATTTTTCCCTAATATTTTACATTTTTATACCAGAGTTCATTTAATTTCCTAAATCCCCCTCCACCATACACATACACATCCTAGACGTACAGTCACAAAAAGGTAGCAATCAAGCAGTGCACTACACAACAGTAGGAGGAAAGGTATAAAAGTGTCTCAGGAGACTCTTCTAGTCTAGAGGCCTACAAGTAAAATGCACATTTATGTTCTGTGACAGCATGCAAAAATATATAGGAATTTAACGCCCCAACTTACCTGATAGCTGTACTCCCATCTGCATGTACCTTGCAATGATTTTCTTGTAATGATTTTCATTCCTTTGTGTACTTTACAAAGGAAATAAGTGCCATCGTCCCCATTTTCCGGGTGAGGAAACCTATGCAGGCAGGTGAAATGAATGACTCAAGGTCATACAGTTATCTCCTATAGGAGCTTTACTAAATGAGTGATGTATTTGAGTGCCTTCCACCAGTGCCCTGCTATTATCTGTTGGGTGGTTTCCCATTTCTTCTCTTTGTGAGAGAAGTGTGTGCTGTACAGTGTTTAACTTGGAAGGGTCCATAAGACTGCTCTGCATTGGAGAATGCTAGGTCCAAGTATTGCACCTTCCTCTGTGAGTAGAGAGCAGTAAGTTTTCTGTGATAACCCTTGGTTGCTGGAGGAGTTTACTCCATGGCTTTGTACCAGTCCCTGAGAGAACTCAGTCTTGTGCACAGATGAGCTTCACATTTGCTATCAAACTCCATTGTACTGGTGGAACAAAGTTGTGAACCATGGTCTTTTGGACTATAGTTTCCACCACACTTTAGGTATCCTTGTTTCAGAGCTTATCTTCAAAACACTTGATGATTTGATTTAGGCCCTTGAACTTGAGTATATGTTCTGTGGAAAGCCAGGACAGAAGATGGAGGACAAAGCTGTGCTTATGGCTGAGATGCACTGCTGTTTCCTGTACCAGCTTGTATTTCCCAAGGGCTGCAACTTTACTAGGCACATCCCTTACAGGGCTTTAGTCCAACTGAGAAGTAACAAAGGTGTGATTGAAGTCAGGTTCCAGTCAGCCAGGATGAAACTGTCACCAAAAGGAGGGGTTAGAAAGCATTAAGCACACATGCTGCTCAGTGACAAAGCTGGGAAGAAAGCCCAGGCTTCCTGGCTCCTACATTGGTGCATTATCTACTGGAGTACAATGTAATGGCTCTATCTCTTTCTCTCTCTCTTTTTAAACTCTCCTTGCATTAAGTTGCACAATGCTGGGAAATGCTGGCGGGGAGCTTGAAGCCGGAAACAGACCTCCTGGGGGAGAGGGGGAGAGCAGGAAGATACACCTTATTCTGTTCTGCACCATGTTTTTGTCACCTTGTGGCTCCTTCACTCGTTTTCTGGTGTTAGAGAACTACATGCTTCATCGTTCCCTGCTTCTCAGGCTGCTCCATACAAGGGACATCTGATGAAGAGAAGTTGGGGTCACAACGGCTTGTGCTTTCTCTATATTTAGTCAGTCTGTAAAGATATGTATCTGCCCTGCCTTCTGACTTCATTGTAACATGGCTAGCTACCTCTCTCCATACAACAGGGGCCACACACAGGGTGGGGGGAAGGGGAAGGGGGGTGGCTATACAAAAGAGGCATCTCTTGATAAAGTGAATTTAGGGAGATGAAGGCTTATGCTTTCCCTATATTTAGTCAGTCCATAATGACGGGGGCTAGGGTGGCATGGGTGTTAAGATGCATGGTCAACAGCCCAGCACACTGCAAGTTTGAAGCCAGAAGCCCTCACAATGCAGCCATATTAGATTCCAGCAAATCTGTGAATTCTGCTAAGTACCTTGTTACAAGGATGTGAAAACAGAAGGAAAGGAAGTCTATAAAGACACATATCTGCCCTGCCTTCTGACTGCCTTCAGCCTAATGTGGCTAGCTACCGCTTTCCATGCACCAGGGGTGTACAGGTGTGTGTAACCACACACAACGGGCACTTGATGAAGTGAACTTGGGGTGATGAAGGCTTGTGTGCTCTCTATATTTAGTCTGTAAAGATGAGTATTTGCCCTGACTTCCACCTACCTCTCACCACATACCAGGGGACCACCGCACTAGGACTGGCTACACAGCAGGGGCATCTGATAAACTGAACTTGGGGTCACTAAGGCTTGTTTTCTCTCAATACTTAGTCTGTAAAGATGTTATCTGTTCTGACTTCATCCTGACATGGTTGGCTACCTCTCTGCACACACCAGGGTTACGTGGGTGACTATCTGATAAAGTAAACTTGGGGTCTTGAAGGCTTGTTTTCTCTCTATACTTAGCCAGTCTGTAAAGATATTATCTGCCCAGCCTTCTGACTTCAGCCTAACACGGCTAGCTACCTCTCCACACACAGGTGTGTTTTGTGTGTGTGTAGCCACACACAAAGGGCATCTGATTAAGTAAACTTGGTGTTAAAAAGGCTTGTTCTCTCTCTAGATTTAGTCAAGTCTGTAAAGATGTTATCTGCCCTTCCTTCTCACTTCAGCCTGACGTGGCTAGCTACCCCTCTGCACACACCAGGGGTGTGTGTGTGTGGGGCGGGAAACACCGCCCCACACACAAGGAGCATCTGAAGAAACCTTGGCATCACAAAGGCTTGTGCTCCCTCTATATTTAGTCAGTCTGACATCAACCTAACATGGCTAGCTATCTCTCTGCACACACCAGGGGGTCTGTGTGTGGCCACACACGAAGGGCATCTGATGAAGTAGCCTTGGGGTCAGGAAGGCCTGTGCTCTCTATATTTAGTCACTCTGTAAGGATGCATATCTGCCCTAACTTCAGCTTGACATGGCTAGCTACTCCCCTCCACACACCAGGGTGTAGTGTGAGTGTGTATACACCAGGGTGTGTGTCCACAGAGGTCGGTATGACTCCCCCCCCTCCCCCTTGAAGAGGCACCAATCTATACCGTGAGCCCATGGTTCCTGGGCAGGCCTGCCCTGCCCCGCGCGTGTGGGGGCCCAGCAGGGCTCAAGACAGACCCAGCCTAGGCCCGTCCCTTCAGCCCCAGTCCTTTAGCCAGCGCCAAAAAGTGCCCGGCGTTCGGCGTGGGACGTATCTCGCGCTGGCGGGAAGGGGGAGCTCCTGGCGCGCCGCAGCCGCCCGCTCGCGGGGGGGGGGGAGGGGGGGGGGGGGG
>NW_017729022.1:62388543-62396519 GCF_001723915.1 Gavialis gangeticus
GCGGGAGGCAGCGACCCGCCGCCGCAGGCACCGCCGCCGCCCGCCCTCCAGCGCGACGGGGAGCCGCTGCCACCGCCCCGCATGGAGCTGTCCGCGATCGGGGAGCAGGTGTTCGCAGTGGAGAGCATCAGGAAGAAGCGCGTCAGGAAGGTGAGGCGTCCCTGCCCCTCTGCCTCTTCTGCACGCCACCGGCGGGGAGGCAGACCCCTGTCACCCCCCCACCTGCCCTCCTGTGTTACCCCCGGTGTCTGGATGTCCTGCCAGCCCACCCCACCGCTCCCAGCACCGGGCAGGGCGGGGATCCTGTTATATACCTCTCCCAGCACACACATACGCATACACGCATACATGCATATATCTACACACATACGTGCATATATGCATGCATATACATACACACCCCCCAGGTCCTGGGCTGCAGGCAGGCAGGGGGGCGTGGTGGGTACTAGCACAGCGCTGCAGGCAGGGGGCGCGAGGGGGGGGGATCTGGTCCAGCTGCAGGGCACGGTTGTCGGCCACTTCTCCTTCTGCCAGGTTTAAGCAAGGGGGGCCTATAGTGAGGGTCACCCCATTGATGCTTTCCCCCACCCCCTCCTCTGCCTCCCAGTATTCAGGGAGAGCACTCCCATCTTTGAGTGCTGCCCTTTGCAGGGGGAAGGCGGGACCTTAATAATCTCCTTATCAAGCCCTGAGCAGGGCAAAGAGAGGCCCAGGAGAGGGGGAGACTCCCACATCCGCCTCCCAAAAGGAGATCATGTTGATCCCTCAGCACCTTCCCTTAAAGAAGTCCCTTCGTGTTGGAGACCAGGCAGCCTCCCCTCTCTGGTCCTTCCCTTCTTTCCTGTGGAAAGAAATCCCCTTATGTTGTTTCTCTTCAGTTCACTCAGGGTCTTAAATTGGTATGGAGGGGCTTTTGCCTTTGGTGTGGAAATGGGTGGGTGTGGAGGTGAGAGGCTCTGCTGGAACAGGAGTGTGGCTCACTTCTCTTGCTGTAAGCCAGTCATTTTTGCACAGCTTCCCAGTCATTGGGGTTTGAGTGTGCTGGTAGGTGCACATGTACACTGGTGTGGTTGGTGGGGTGATGGAGGAAAGCATGGGTCAACTCTTACTAATTTTGCATTGAGGTCCTGATGCAGGAGGGTTTATTGTGTAGGAAAGCATTGCCTTATGCTTAAAGGAAGTGAGAAATGGAAGAGCTGGCTTCCCATGTCTGGCACAGGGCAAGTTCAGTAGCCCTCCCCTCCCCTCCTCCTGCCCCCACATGCACCCTCCTAGCATCTTTCACTGTTAATGGCCACTAATTTCGGGGACTGTTTTTGGGTGCTCTATCTGAGGGTACTAAGACTTTTCTAGGGGAGCTGAGAAGCAACAGTGTTTGAATGGGAGGTCTTGGCATGCAGCACCCCTGAACATCTGAATTAGCATCCAAAATCAGATGCTTCTGCAAATTTGGGTTTTGATGTTAGTGACTCAGTTTCTCCAGCTGCAAAGGCCAGGATATTGGCTACCTTCATGGCTTGCTGCAAGGATTAATCCTTAAACATGAAGGGTCTAGAGATCTTCTAATGGGAAGCACCTTATAAGGCTGTGTTTTCAAATATTTGAAAACTGAGCTCCCATTCAGGAAAATAAAACCAATTGTGTGATGCCCACACATGCTTTAGCCATGCTGGAAGTTAAAGCTCTGTGTGCCTCTTAAATAATACATCTTCCATGTCTTGGCCATTTTGGCACCTATGTGTGAATGTATACTATGAGATCATGTATACTTGTTTTAACATTTCCCAAAGCATGGCACAGTGATCACGTGTTATACAAGAACACATTAGAGAACTTCAGCTGGCTTCCAGACACCCCCATTTCTTCCTATTTTTCTCAGCCCTACGTAGTGACCAAGTCATTTGATAACTTTAGATTTATTTTTGAATTTCTATTTGTTTAGGTTAAAAGGCTGAGGGGCTGTGAGCAGAGCTGAGTGTGAGTGGAGCATATAGCAGCTGGGAAGGAGCATGCTTAAGAGATGCAAGATTTTAGAAGCCCAAAAGTATTTCTAATGGCAGCAGGGAACTACCCCCCTGCACTCCTGACATGTGCCTTCCTCTTTGGTTTATGCTTGATGATTTGTGGTTGTAGGGCTGCTCATAGGTGCTAGAGCAGTCAGTACTTGGAGAGGGGTTGGGGCTCTGCCTGTCAATATGGTAGTTACTTAGTAGAAAGCACCTGCAGAGCTGTGCTCCATGGTTGATAGCAGAGTTATTAGAGAGGGCTTGACTGTAGAAACCCCTGAATTATTCATTTTAACCAGGAAGAGACTTCATTTGAAATGTAATGATGGGGAATAAGCTTTTTCAAGTGTATTGTCTGTAGGGAAAGCCAAAAGGGTTTCTGTTAATATCTCTTACTGCAGCACCCATATGGTTGCAAAGCTCACCTTTTTTTTTTTTTCTTTTCCTTTTTCTAGGGTAAAGTAGAATACCTTGTGAAGTGGAAAGGATGGCCCCCAAAGTAAGTTTTAATCTCTTGTTCTTTTTTTTTTTCCTTACTTGTCATCAGTGGCTTTAACAATATTTTGTAACACATTCTCTTTTGCCTCACCCCAAAAATTAAAATTAAAAAAGACTCGAGTCCCAAGCCTACCCTCCATACATGTCATCCAGACTGACTGCAAGACTGAGGTTGAAATATGGGCCCATATCCCTTAGTGGTCTAGTTGTATTTTACATGTATCCTTTCCCCTCTTAAACATTCAGCTCAGTAGTTTTTTAGATTGTCTCCATCTGTTTCAGAGAAGAGAGCTTCAGGGGAAAGTACAGGGGCTGAATGTGTATGTGTGTGATGTTTTTGTTTTGTTTTTAAACAGCTGTTGCATTCAGGACCTGGAACTTTTTCCTTCTGGGGAAATTCTAAGAAGACCCCAGTATATTTTTAGAAGTGATTTTTTTTTTTTTTTTTTCTAGAAGTGCTATATTTCAGATGAGACAAACAGGGAACCTTGCCTTTTATGCTTAAGGATTCCCTGTCACTTCACAAGAGAGGAGCTACCCATTCATATTTACTGGTCATTATCAAGTTGAGAGAATCAGTGTTGCCTGTTCAAGGTTTCTGCTCTGTTTTTCCCATGGGTCTGAGAATTTTCCTTTTGTCCCATAAATGGTTTGTTTTGTTTTTTTTAATGCTCCTGTGTGCTTTTTTGTATCTGCTCTATTCTTCCCCAGAAGTGGCTGCATTTCACTATGGTGGGACTGTCCCCTATGTCCACAGTCTGTAAAGTGCTTTGAGATGTAAAAGATTGTGGTACAAGTAATGTGTCAGCTGTGTGTCTAATAGGATCATCTACATGTAAGCATGCTGCATGGGCACATATAGATAGACGTAAAGACTGAGGTTTGTTATCACTGCACCAACCTTGCAGAATGACAAGGTTAGGGCTCCCTGTTCCAAAAGAAGTTTAAACATGGCCCTGGGTGCCTTACCATGGTGCATGCATAAATGTGTGCACATATATGGTCTCTGCCTGGAGTTGGAAGGGGAGATTTTTTCTCACCACAAAATTCTGCAATCTGCTTCACCCTAGGGAAGGGAATACCAATCATTCCTCTGGGCCTGCTGGTTTCAGACTTAGTTTCATCTTTGTGTATTCAGGCTTTCAGGGTTATAGATTGGCAGTTACTCTGCACCATTGAAAGCACAACCCTCTGTTTGGGTCAGAACACTTGTCTTTAGCCAATAGTGCTTTTTGGTGCAGTAGTACCTTTCTGCTGTGTTGCTGTGTCCTTTTGACAGCTATTTTATTTTTTTTACGTGGTCAGTAGTCAGCAAGACTGAAGCTTGATGTAAAATATTTCTTCTTAAAGACAGTGTTGTCTCCTGTTTTGTTTCTTTTACTCCCTATACCCCTTGAAATTCCCAGTGAACCAAAATGCTAGCATTGGGAATTTGAATCCACAGCTTCATGGGTTTGAGAGGCAAGAGGGATCACTTACTTTGCTACCATAATGCTTCCAAATAAAACATTGATTAACCTCATTTCTTTTTGAAACCTATTGCTTTCCTATCTAGCAGTGCTTCATTCCTAATTGCTTTTGATGTATACATTCTGTTCCTTCCTATTATTGCTCTGTGCCCTTGAATGCCATATACAGACGTCTAGAGAGGAGTGCAGTGTACATAGGTTTACTTTTTCACCTTTCAGCATATCATTCCTTCACCTTGGTTTTCTCTTTACCTCTTTGTGCAGGCTCTAGCTGATTTCGGTCTCAGTTATTCCTATCATGATTTGATGGAAGGTGGCAGGGGATCTGTGCAAGTACTGCTTCCCCTCCCCCCCCTTCTCTCCCATCCTGTATTTTTACCTGCCCCTCTAAAATTATCCTGTGTTGCACCGGTCAGATCAGTCTTTTGCAGTGCTGGAATTGGGGAACTGAAGAGTTACAGATCTGAGTCAGCTACAAGCTTGTTTACAACTTGGGTTGGAAGTAGGAGGGGAGGTAGAGGGGGAAGGAAGATCATATGATCTGTGTTTGCCTGAGCGCCTGCGCTCTGGGGTTCTGCTGCAGCCTGGACTCTGTGTGTGTGCGTGCGCGTATCTGTGTGTGTGTGTGGCAAATTGAGCCATGTTTTTTTTTTTTTTTTTTTTATATGCAGTGTTTTCCTCTGCAGCTTAAGCGTCCTGCTTCACTGCAGTGGCAAAAGGAAACACCCACCAGTGTTTTGTAATAAATCCCCCTGCTCCCAGAAAAGGAATCCTCTAACTCTTTCCCCTCCCCCCATTCTGGGAATAAATGCCAAAATCTCTGCATCTGGGAGAGAGGGAGAGAAGAAAACCTTCCTCAGGTCAAATAGCATCTTGACTTTGGCAGCTCACAGGCACTTAGGGGACTGGAGGCTTGGTCGAAAAGATACGAGAGATATAATTAGGGTGAGGGGAAAGGGAATAGAGGGGTAAACATTGTTAACCCTGTGCAGAGTCCACAGTCTCTGGGAGGCACAGCTTGCCTTACAGGGTTTGGGTTCAGTAGTTTTCCATCTCTCTGATAAATCTGTGCCCAGGTTTCTGGAACTGTTCTCAGAAATCTATAGTTGAGTCCCTCTTTTCTACCTGAGTGAGTACTCTGAAACCTCCCCCACCCTCCGTGCAGGCGCACAGCTTGTAGCTCTTCCTCCAGGAAACACAAGCCATTCTCCAGCACTTTCCACCCTGCCCTAGAGATGCTTGTACCAACACAATCACCTAAATCAAAGCAGTCCACCTGGTGGCCTGTGGGCCACATCCAGTCTGCAAGGAGTTAATGTGCACAGGTTCCTGCTCAGCCACCACTGCCCCCCATTGCTCCTGTTGCTGTGGTGGCGGCAGCCAGAGCTTCTGGGGCAGGACAGCTTGGCGGGAGGCCCAGAGAGCTCCCTGCTCCCACGACCAGCACTGTCTGGGGGTCTTGGGCAGGGGGCTGGGGTGCTTACACAGCAGCAATGGGAAGGAGGGAGGGGGATTGCTGACATGGTGGTGGCAGAAGGGGGTGCTCATGCTGCTTGCCTCCCAGGAAGGCTGCATGCAGCAGCGGTCCTGGAGAGCCGATACAGTCCCTGCAGCACGCATGGTGTGCATCCCAGAACCCCCAACCTCCCGCAGGCCCCCCACACTCTCTGAAGTTAGACAGCCCTGCCCTAAATGCACCCTGTGGTCCTGCTTCTCTCTTCCCCAGCAGAGAGAGAGTGTGGGCCCCCTTGTGTGGACTGCAGACATTTTGCGTTCAGGGCGTGGATCTTTCTAGAACATTTTGTCCTAATAAAGCTGTCCTCCTCCCTGCTCGGATCGGCATTCCAGATGCACGCCATCTCTCTTCCCCAGTTGCGCTTGTCCTCTGAGTAATGAGCCTTCCAGAATTGCCCTTTCTCTTGCATTTAGTGTTTCTGTGCTGCAGCATTTTCTAGCAAGCAGCTTTCATAGACTCTCTGTCCCATGGTTGTAGTTTCTCTTCTTTGATCTCTCTCTCTCCCTCTCTCTCTCTCTCCCTCCCTCACTCTCATACTCACACCTCCCTCCCTCCCTTGCCTACAGCCTTCTCACACTGTGAGGCTGGCTTCTTGATACTGAGCACAGAAGTGCTGCTTCTAGGCCTGTGCCGTAGTATCTGGCTTATGTTAGATAGCTGCCCTGCCCCTTACAGCTACATGCATACCCTTTCCCCAATTTACAGTTGATTGTAAAAGCTGGTAGAGGAAACACTTCTGGTAGCAGGAGGATAAATGAAGAGGGATAAAAAATGGCTGAAAGGTCTGAAGGGTCATTTGCTTTAGGCCTCAGATTGAGGTGTCTTAGAACAAGAGCTGGAAAAAGCAACCTAAGTACTGTTTTTTCTTGCATATCACGTGCCCTGGAATAAGGTACACACCTTGTTTTTTAGAGACAGAATGAAGAGGAAAAAGGTTTTTTTTTTTTTTTTTCCTTGTAGCAAGTAACTGAGTAGCAGTAGCAAGGGAGCCAGGTCTGCTCACTCTTCTGCTGCATGTGGGTCACATGCACGTTTTACTTTAGCCCTTGCCCAGAAAATGACAGAAACTGTTTCTACTGTATTTCTTGCACATAGTGTGCACTTCAGTTTCCAGGCACTGGTCTGGAAAAAGAAAAAGGTGCTGGTTTTGTTTGAGAATATGTGGTACTTCAATGCAGCCCCTCGGCTTCAGTGATCAAAGGAAATTAATAATACCAGTGAAGGCACTTGCAATGAAGAGTGCATCAGCTTCCTGTTTCCTTGCAAGCAAGGCCTGTTGGCACAGAGTTTAGTGTTTCACCGTGCTCTGGAACCTGGGTTTGTGTCCTGCATTGGCAGGAGTACTGCAAAGCAGGCTTGCTAAACCTTTGGTGGTGAAGGCAGCTTGTGATACTCTGTGCTGAGTGCTTTAGCTGACTTGCTAACGGTTAAAAGAGGGGCCCTGTGGAGGAAGCCCTCCCTTATCTGCTGTGACAAGCTGACAGCCCAGGGTTTTGATCAACTTAAGGAATGTCTGGCAGGGGTACAAGAGAAAACAGATGATGGGGAGTCTTCAGGCAGTAACTGTGGTACAGCAGGCCCCATTCATGTGCTGAAGAGTGACCGTGAGAGGTAGGTTCCAGGGAGCCTGGCCAGTACTGGTAGTGGCCCCAGGAGAGAAAGTATTTTATTGAAGTTGGGTGCATGTATTTGTTTTTGTGTTTTCTATATTCCTTCCTCGTGTTTCTCCAGATACAGCACATGGGAGCCAGAGGAACACATCTTGGACCCTCGCCTTGTGGTGGCTTATGAAGAGAAGTAAGAGGCTATGCAATGTTCCTTCCCTTTTCTAGAGACAAACCTAGTAAACTTAGACCCAGAACTTTTTGTGGCTGACAGAACAGATGTAACACGGGCAGCATGGCTCCTAACATATCTACTGTCCTGCAAGTGTGCCTCCAACCTCACCATGACCATGGTCCACCTCAGTCTCAGCCCTTGGATAATGCCACAGGGGACCTTGCTGAGACAGGTCTCTGATATCAATACCTGGTCCCCCCACAGCTTTTGGCACCAAGCCCTAAGCCAGCACTAGGTTGGTTTAAACCAGGGGTGGGCAGTTATTTTCGGCAGAGGGCCACTTACTGAGTTTTGGCAAGCCATTGAGGGCCGCATGACAGGCAGCAAGGGGCAGATAAATAATAATTTTGTAAATTATTTAGGGGCCCCGCAGGCCAGATAGAATGGCCTGGCGGGCCACTTCCAGCCCCTGGGCTGCATTTTGCCTACCCCTGGTTTAAACAGATCACAGAGAGGTGACGAACTTCACACCCCAAAGTCAAACAGCTAAGCTGTAAAGTTTCCCACATAATAAGATTTTCACTCCTGCAAGGCAGGGACTTTTGTTCTCATTTATGGTGCAGGCCAGTGACGTTTGGTGGTGCTTGGTGTTTGGTTTGTTGTCTTCTCATATGTTTTTTTTTTTTTTTTTTTTTTTCCCTTTTTCCC
>NW_017729022.1:62401519-62405754 GCF_001723915.1 Gavialis gangeticus
TCCCTTTCTCCCTCCCCTTCCCCTACAGGGAAGAAAAAGACCGTGCATCAGGGTACAGGAAGCGAGGCCCCAAGCCAAAGCGCCTCTTACTGCAGGTAACTTTTCACTCTTCTTAGGTGTATTCTCTTTTATCCTCAGCTTTTCTGTTATGGTATCCATCAATCTTCCAGTGTGGAGTTCTAATCCACTAGCTGGTTAAGGTGAGCCCTGGATTTCCCCCTTGCATTCATTTAAATCAGCTAACACATGTTACAACACCAGGGAAAAACTTCTTCACTGTCAGAACAGTGAGGCAATGGAATAGATGGCCTAGGGAAATTGTGGACTCTACATCATGGGAAGTGTCCAAGGAGAGATTGGACAGCCACTGGTCAGGGATGATCTAGGTGTACCTATGCCTAGCATCTCCTCCCCTACTCCAGTCCTCCCCCCAGCTACATGTTGGCGGTGGGGCAGTTGTTTTTTCTTGGTTTGGTGTTTTTTTTGGTATAAGCCTTCCTCAGAAGCATTGTCTGCAGCCAAGGCTGGGCATTGTGACTGGGGTGTGCCAATGCTCCTACTGGGACTTAAAGCCAGAGGTTTCTGGCTAAAGGGTCTTGCCTCTCTGCTCAGGGAATTTTATCCCACGGTCATATTGGTATGGACTGTAGGGTTTTTTGCCTTCCTCTATAGCTGGGGGTGTGGCTCTCTTCCTGGGATCTCTTGATCATAACAGATCATTAACAACCTTTCCAAGAGTGGGACGCTGACCTCTGTGGTCTCCGTGCTTTACCTGTGGCGAGTTAAGAGTGTTATATCTTGCGTAGTGTCAGGGTTCGCTGTGTAATTTTGATAAGGTGTTAGATGATGGATTTATATAGGTTGGTTTGGATAGGGCTGATCCTGTCTTGAGCAGGGGCTTGAAGTAGGTGACCTCTGGAGTTCCCTTCCAGCCTTAGTTCTCTAGGGTTCTAAGATTTCACCACTTTCCTTGTGGACACAAGAATTTAAAATGCATAGCATGACAGTAGAATGGCCTGGAATCCCTGGATTAGATATCTGTCCTGAAAGAGACACTCCTTGTTTGTGTGCTCTCTAAATTTAAGTTGAGTTATGGCGCTGTAGTGTGCCAAAGTCATTAGCCAAATGGAGGTAGAGTTCCACAGTAGCACACCAGTGACCCTGATTCTTTGCCAGTGCTGTATTAATGAGGTAATCAAATGAGATAGGAAAGATTCTGGGAGTAATCAGCTTTTCCCTTTCACACCTGTCCCCTGGTATTCTGCCCAAGGGCATTCTTTCAACTTTAAGTAGAGCAGACAGTGGGGTTTCCATCTACTCTTGTTACTATGGTAGGACTAATGGGTTCCAGTGAAAATCATGATTTTGCTGCTGTCCTTACCTCAGCACTTACAGGACAGGCAGTGAGTGTGAGGAGAGATGGGGCAGAGAGGTGACAGGGGTCACTCAAGATCACACTGGTCTTGGCATAGGTAAGACAAGAACATGGGTCCTCTGACACCTTGATCGTTGTTATGTCAACTGACCTTTCCTCTGTCAGGTGACTGTTCTGTGCTGCACTTGGTCTCACTGTTGGGCTTTGACTTAACACAGTTGTCTTGAGCCCTACCTGGGCTCAGTTTCTTCCCAGCATGCTTTTGCCCTTGATTGTTGTCCTGCCCCTGGTAGGGCCCCAAAACCCCCATTGCTTTTGTGCTGTTGTCTGGGATGTCCAATGCTCTTGCTGCACTCTTGCCCACAGAGGCTGTATGGCATGGACCTAAGAAGCACCCACAAGGGAAAGGAGAAGCTCTGCTTCTCTCTTTCAAGGAGATTCGGCAGTGGTGGCAGCGGAGGAGACAGCAGCTTGCCAGGGGCCAAATCAGGGCAGACAGAGCTATCGGAGAAGAGTGGGGGAGGGGTCTTGCCATTCCCACTCCGGAAGCAGCGCAAGAACCAAAAGTATTTGCGGTTGTCACGGAAGAAATTTCCACGTGTGTCAAGCCTGGAGAGCCGTAACCGCAGGCGTGAGTTCTTCCTGAAGGACCCGGTGGCGCTTGATGCTCAGCAGACTCCCAGTGACTGGGATGGTACGCAGCCCGCCAGCCAAGAAGGTAAGGCCCAAAGCCCCATTGGACTGTGAATTCAGGGGCATGAGCATGACCCTCTTGTCTTCCTCCTGATCCACATTGATCAAGATTGCAAGTTCTTCACAGTGCAGTCCCAGGCACCAGCTAGCGGTGTTATAGTCTCCATGTTCTCTGATGCCTTTGTGTGTGCAAATGGTCCAATTAACCAATCTGCCTGCCTCTGCTGTGTTGCTGACTGTTTTCTTATACTGGTAACCACTGCTATCCTAATACTATAAAAGCACAAGCTACCGCTGTTAGTGCAGATTCCCCTTCCAGCTGCCACACTAGAGGCAGGCTTATCTCTGTTGTGGCAATGAACTGTGTGTGGTTTGTCCTGTTTCAGCACATGTTCATTTAGCTCAGCTGGTAAAGGGAGCTTTTCCATGAAATAATTCATGTCTGAATCCTCTAGCAGTGCCACTTGAAGGCATGGGCCCAACTGTCCCTAGAAGTCCAGTTCTTCTCCCTTTATCGTCCCACTAATTCTGTCATTAAAACTGTGCATAGTTGGATTAGGGAGGGAGGGATGGGAAAAGGAATTGTAATTTACCTTACCTTACAAACTAAGTAGTGTCACTTTGTGGCCAGCACCTAAGCAAAACGCAGGAGCTGCACAGGGTGATTCTGATCCCTCAGGCAGGAGTGTACATTGCTCCAAGACAGCAGTGAACCATACATGATGCATAACACAAGCATTTGAAAGGGTAGCCTTCCTGGGGAGAGGTAAACCAGGGTTTGCCTCATTTCTGGTAGCTAAAAAATTGTGACACTCCTCATAGTAGTAAGTTGTTACCTAAGCTGGAAATAGACTGGACCCTAGTGCTAAGTAGCTTTGGTAACCTAAACTCTTCCCCACCCCCAGTCCTCACACCATCTATTTCCAGAGGAGAAATCCTTGGTCTCCTGTCTAAGTTGCTCATGCAGTGCCCATGTTATTGTGGGGCTGTACTGTTGCATGTGGGTGGTGGGTGATGTGATGCCTGGCTGAGCAGCCTGTAAACTGCTTTGGGGTCTGAAAGATTTTAAGCTGCTAGCAGTATCATATGGTTAATTTTATGTTCTCCCCTCAACGTGCATCCCCTGCAGGATTCCAGTTAGTGTCCGGGTGAGCAGATTCTTCTTGAGGTGAGAGCAGGCCCACTTCAGGGGGCTGAGACAAGCCAAGAAATGCCCCACTTAGGTAGCTGTGTACCTGAGTTGGGACAACAGGGTGCAACAGGTGCAGTAATGGAAAGGGGGTCTTCCCTTTCTCTCTCCACATAGTTTCATGGTGCTCTTTGGATGTGTATGTGGAGAGGGGTTGTCTAGTTTTGTTTTCCCACTGTGGAAGTAGGGGAGATTTTGAGGCCTAGCTTCTTTTAGCTCAGGGAAGGAGTTCAAGGGGAGTTAAACATGTGTTGAACTTTCTCTCCTCCCTGGGGAAGGAGTGAAGAGGGGAGAACTCTGTGCCTTAGACTGCAAAAGGGTGGCACAGGTTGGCTTTGGGGAGAGCCACATCCAGCCCTTCCCTGGGCTGGGTTGGCACTGCAGTGAAGGGAGGATCCTTCCCATTAACAGGGCAGATCTGTACCACCTCTTGGCTGAATCCAGAACTGACCCCAAGACTTAAGCTTGCTCCCACTCTCCATGTACTGAAGCCTGGCAAAAAGGTAGCGTAAACTGCCCATAGGGGTCCTTAGCCCACATGCCAATGTTGCTCTCAGGGCTTCTGTTTTGAGAGAACCTAAGAGCAATGCTGAAGCATGCACTCAGGCTGTCTGTTCTGCAAGGTGGAGGGCTTGGGTGCTCACAGTGGTGATGAATATACAGGTGGGGCTTTATCTTTTTTTCAATGGCAGGGAGGCAGAATAGACATGGCCTTAGACTGCCATGGAATAGGGTGTCTGAGAAGAATCCAGAAAGATCAGATCCTGCCTCTTGGACTGAAAAGAGTGGGGTTGTGGGATTCCTACCAAGCCACCAAACCTAAATGGAAAAACTTTGACTTAAATAACTGGAAACTGCTGACAAGACTTCTTACCTTTTAAGGGAAATTAGATTTTTTATGTGTTACACTGCCACTAAAGACATTTATTTTAAACAACATAGTAGCTTAATTTGCACCTCATGTGCAAAGTATAAATT
>NW_017729022.1:62410754-62415197 GCF_001723915.1 Gavialis gangeticus
GGGGAGTTGATTTTATGCTTGGGTGACACACTTGCTAACAAGGGGACTGAGTAGGATAAGGTCTAGTTATCAGATATACCCAAAGAATGAATATTTTTACTTCTGCTGCAATGTTTGGGAAAAGGATGGGAAGCATATAATAAAACTACTGATGGACCCATAAGTCTGGCAACGCTGCTGGGTCCTATCATCACCTGTGCAGTGATAACTGTGTATGTGATCCTTGCTGCTCTGTCTTCTCTCTCTCCCCTTGGTTTCTATACAGCAGCTTAGATACGCACTTGCGTGTTGGTGCATGTGCAGGTTTGGCACACACTGATGTCCCCTGCTCCATAGCCAGCCAGGATGCTTCGTTTCCATCCCGCCATCTTTCTTTCTCTAACCTACTCTTATCTGCCTCTCTGTCTGCAGCAGACATGGATGCAGTTGATGGCAGCCTCCCCTGGATCCCCACTGTGCCCCCCAGCGAAGTGACGGTGACGGATATCACGGCCAACTCCATTACCGTGACCTTCAGAGAAGCACAAGTAGCTGAGGGCTTCTTCCGAGACCGGAGTGTGCAGTTCTGAATTTCCATTTTTAATGTCCCTAATCAAATTCTCTTTGGGGGGGGAGATTATCTTACTCTTAAAAAGAAAAAGAAATATCCAAAATGTTTTCTCTTCAAATGTTTACAGAGAATTTTGATTTTATTTGACTGTTGAAGGCTCATTGATTTTTCTTTTCTTTTTCCCATTCAGATATGCAAAAACAGAGAGCTATGTAAGGGGTGCCTGTGTTGCTAGTTTGTTTTAGTATATATTCACTAGTCTGCTGCTTTGTATGTCTGAGAAGCTGCCACGCCTTTCCCTGGCAAAGACTTCCCTTTTAAGGCCGCTTGCAAAAAATCTCTGTCTCTCTCTTCCCTTCACCCCATCTAAATTAGAGAGGTTGTTAGCTGTGTTAGTGTGATGTCAGGCAGAAGGCAGGGTAGAGCCTGCACCTTACAGGCTAACTGAATCAGACATGCATAAGCTTTCAGTGGGTGCGTCTACATGAGATGCTTACTGTGCATTAGCCTAATAACACTGCACAGAAGCGCGTCATGGCAAAAAAACATTCTAATAGCTTACTGTGCAGTGTTATTAGGCTAATGCGCAGTAAGTGTCACTAAATAACTGTGCGCCAGTGCTACTGTGCAGTAACTTTAGGTACTGTGCATTTAGTTAGTACTTCATTAAGAAGTATCTAAGGTGCATTAGTGAACATGTAGATGTGCCTAATTAGTCTATAAGGTGCATCTCTACTCTGCCTTCTCTCTACCCTGCCTAATTTAGTGTCAGAAAGGGGATGGAGGTGCAGAGAGGCAGGCAGGAGGCCTGAACCCTTCTGTTCTCCGGTTGCTATTCCTTGTACAAAGAGGCTTTCCTTGTGCATTATTGTCCCTACCTTCTAACTCCTTCCCTTCTTGCAGCCAGGAGTGGTATTGGACCCTGCCAGTTGAAGTAATTCATGTCTTTTACAAGTCTCCTTCCTAAAGCTGTTTCCCCTGTGGCTTAGCCCTGTGGTGCATTTGAGGTACTGCAAACAATGTGCTTGCCTGGGAAGCTAAAGGAACCTTGTTGCAAATCATGCAGGTGACTGATCCTTACTGTGCAACTTCATGAAAAGTGAAGGGAATATTCCTTTCTCTGCATGATCCTGAAACACACAGTTTCATAGTTAGCAGGGTCGAAAGGGACCTGAGCAGATCATTAAGTCCGACCCCCTGCTGTGGCAGGAATGAGTACTGGGGTCAAACGACCCCAGCAAGGTGTCCATCTGGCCTCCTCTTAAAGACCCCCAGGGTAGGAGCCTGCACCACCTTGCTTGGAAGTTCGCTCCAGATCCTAGCCAACCCAACAGCAAAGTAGCGCCTCCTGATGTCCAGTCTGAATCTACCCTCTGCCAGCCTGTGACCATTATTTCCTGTCACTCCCGGGAACACTCGGGGGAACAGGGACTCCCCCAGTGCCTGCTGGTCCCCCCGACCAGTCCGTAAATGGCCATCAGATCCCCCCTCAGCCTTCTCTTGTGGAGGCTGAACAGGTTCAGCCTTGCTGCCCCCCAATCGTGCGAGTGATGGGGGAGAGAAACTACCTTCGTCACCTCTTACCAAATGTAGGTTGGTAACATATGCTCACTCTGGATTGCCTTTTATTAAAGGCAACGTGGTTAACTCATTTAATTTAATATATGCTAAAATTGTGACTCTTCATCTTCTTCCATACAGAGACCATCCCTGCCCCAACCTCCTCTGATCAGGATCTCTGCCACTTAGTGCTGTGAAAAGGGCAGAATGTTTGTGACCTTCTCTGCATACTAGAATATTTGCCAAACCTAGTAGTAATGCAGCTACTGCCCCCCAACTGTTCAGTTAACTCTGCCATCTCTTTGTGGAAAGAAGGGTTCACAGGATGAGTGAAATGCTGCCTGGGAGTACTGGAAATCCAGAGATAATCGCACAGGCCTGGCATGCAAGAACCAGTCAGACCTGAATTAGAAGTGAGCACTGATCACCTAGTTTTGCTCTCTGATCAGACTGAAGGGCACAAAGTAGACAGTAGAAGGACTGGGAAGAGGCTAGTAGACCTCTAAAATTCTTTCACTTTTATTCCTCCTCTAAAGTGAGAGAAATTCTTGGTTCAAGGGTCCTATTAATTATTTTTTCTCCACTCATTCTCCTTACAATATGTGTGACCCCCTGGAGCACTCCTCTTTGAGAGTTTAAAAAATCTTTGCCAAGGAAATCTGTCTGCAGTTCTACAGACCCTGCCTGATATTGCACTTAAAAAGGCCTTGATTTATAGTGGACTACCTGTGACACTTCTTTGGGGCTTTGAAGAATTGCTTTCCTTTGAGTTGATAGTTTAGCATCTGTTCTTGCACACGCTCTTCCTTTCTTCTTTATTTTTCTCTATTACCGTTTATATTTATAATTCAAGATATTTAAATAGATTTCTTCCTATGGAAAATAAGAAGGGTAAGATGATAAATCCTGAAGTGTGGACTGTGGAACAGTACAGGCTGAAGTGCAATCTTGTTTTCTTCTATGGTTTCACCTCTTTTACCGTCTCTGTGGGGTATTACTTTGTTGGGTTTGTGCTAGCTGCAGCTTCCCTCCATGCTGAGCTCTGGACCTCCACTCTTGTGGAGGTCCTAAGTAGTAAGTACTGCCTCTGCAGCTACTCCACTGGAGGGCTTGGCTTCTGGCCTGCAGAATTTAGCTCTTCAGCTCCAAACATCTGCTTTTTACAAAGGTTTGGAATGTCCCCAAATCTTTCATTGAAAGCAGGTTTTACCTCTAATTGGATGTGGCCGCTCAAAGTGTACAGAGATTCACCATCCGTTCAGAAGCTGTCAGGATCAAACTGATTTCCACCAGGCCATAGCACTTTCAGAGCAGTATGGCAGGCTCTGTATCTTGGGCGCTTAAGTGTAAATGCACATCAGACAAAGAATATGGGACACCTGGAATTAGGACAGTCTTAATGGGGAAGAAGTGGAGAGGAGGAGGCCAGAGAGAAGGTATGAGAGGTGGTGTAGTGAAGAATGAGGGGAGAAGGTGGCTTAAAATAAATACAGACCTAAGATTAAGTATGTCAAATTTGGGGCCTTTGAGTTGTACTTGTTTCCTGTTCTCTGTGTGTGTGCGTGTGCGCGTGTGTCCCTGAAAATGTGCTGGAGCACCTGTATCTTTCATTGTTTATTGCTGGAAGTCACTGGTCCTCAACGGGGGCATCTACACATGCATTAACGTGCTTTTCATAATGTGCATTAAATTTAATACCTCCAACACAAGGTACTAAATAAATGCACATTAGGCTGTGCTAATGTACGCTAGCGCAAGCACGTGCTTTTCAGGTGATGCTTAATGCACAGTATAGCCTATTCTACTGCTCATTAGCTTATAAGCACATTTTTTATGTGCTGCTTTAATGTGCGGTAGACTAGGCTACTGTGCATTAAAGTGCACATGTAGATGTACCCAAGGTATCTGAAAATCAGGGCCACTGATTGAAGTGACTGGCCTTAGAAGCTTAATTTCAGACACCCAAGTTTGAAAAACTTTTGGCTTCAATCTGTCATTCTGAACCTTTAGAGGAGGTTAGTTTTGACTGACTTTTTAAAAAATACAGCTGTGATTGCCTATATCCTTCCACCCAACTTAGTCTTTTAAATACTGAAAGAAAACTCTTGGATATGTCTAGGCTTGGCCAAAATCCGAGAAGCAGCAGAAATCTTGTGTAGGGAAAAGACCAGACTTGTTCTTTCACTGGAACTTCGTTCTGCTTTTCTCTCTTTGACACTTCACTGCTTACCTGCTGAGATTTCTGAGACCAAAGAATTGTCTCAACACTTTTCTTCAGATATTTTTGTGGGTTCGCCCCCCCCTCACTCCCAAACCCCATACCTCCCGCACCC
>NW_017729022.1:62415331-62417115 GCF_001723915.1 Gavialis gangeticus
CCCCCCCCCCCCCCCCCCCAAATCCAACTGAAAATGAAAACAGTGGTACCCTTGCAAAGGAGACTTAACTGCCACTTCCTATTTTGAACCTTTGCAAATTAGGTTACTTTTGTAACCTAATAAATCTTCCTCTGACATGAAATGGTTAACAAGATGCCTTGCTGGCCAGTACTTCTTTGTGCACAAGTGAGTGAGGGAGTTAACTGTTATCCGGTTGAGATGCAGAACCTTGCAGATATGTGGGCTGGCTTTTTGAGTGGGGGGGGGGGAATGTTTTGTGGTAGGAAACTGAGCATTTATCTTTTTGATCATGACACACCAGCAGCAAGGCTTGCCTATTTTAAAAATCAGTCTTAAAAGGATTGTTTCTTCCTTTGTTTTAGTCTCTCTTTTTAAAATATAGTTCTCTTCTGAAAAATGACTGGAGGACTGTCATTGTGGGGTTTCACGGTGATATCTCAGTGACTTTCAAATCATGTGCGCTCACTGTACAAGTGTAGAAATGCGGTATTCCCCCCCTCCTCTTTGCAAACCCAGACTGAGGCCTGAAAATCCAAACTAGGCCCTTTCTGGCTAACGTAAGAGAAACAAAGATTCATGAATTACAACTTTGCCAGCCATTCTGCTCAATGCAAAAGCCAACATTGAATCCAGTCAGAGTTTAGTTTCATGATTCTATTTGAAACCTGAGCCAAGAATGGAATCCCGCTGGCTCTCCCATGGCTCTGTTGCCTCTGTAGGGCTATAGGCAGTAAAGAGTGACTTCAGCCAGCAGAAACAGCAGAAGCAGAGCTGGTTGAAACGGGAAGTGCTGTTGTAGTTGCCCATCACAGCAGCTCTGCACCCGTGAGGACGTGCCAGTAGCTGTGTAGGGCAGGAAATGCTTGTTTCATGCACCTCTTTTTCCCAGTACTGTTTTTTTTTTGTTTTATGGCAGGACTGTGGGGCCTAATTGGATTGGAGCCCCGTCGTTCCAGGCTTACTGAAAAGATGTTGTCTTTTTTTTTTTTTAACCCAGATTGTTTCTGAACTAGCTAGCATTGCTCTATTAGCAATACTGTTAGGAACAGCAGCTTTAACAAAGGAAGACTGGTGTCTCTAGCACACCCCTTGTTTTCCTGCATTTAAGTTGGGCTCTTTAAGTCAGTTGGAGTTGTTTTTGAGGGCAGCCAGGATATTATTGCGGGAACACCCAAACACCATTCTATTTGCCAAAGTAAACCTAAATCTGCAGGCAGAGTGACCGTTACTTAGCCAAACCTTCAGGCAGAGAGAAACCTATCAAGAACTGAGTGTTCTTGTAGTTAGTGTTGTGAAAGTGTCTGGAAAGATTATTTTGGTGTTTCTAACCGAGTGTATGAACTTGGTTTCAGCCCACAGGGCCTGTGGCCCTAGTGCTGCTTCCTGCTCTGCCCCAGCCCCAGCCCCACGGTTTGTCCTGCTTTGATGGTTTGACTGGAACAGCATGACGGGGCGGTTCACACAGCATACTTGAGGCAGCAGCCACCTCAGAGCTGGAGCGAGGTGTAGAGCAAATGGTTGGTGCCTGCAGCCAGGTACAACAGCTAGAGCTGAGCACTCTCCAAGGTTAAATTTGGGCTTTTGAGACGGGGGGGAGGTTCAAAGACTCGTGCGTCTCGAGGGGTCCGCGCGGGCGGGCACGGGGAGGTCTGCCGAGGGAGGGCGGGCACGTGCGGACGTGCCCGCGCCCTGGGCGCTCCCTGCCCGCGCGGCCCCCGGGACGGAGAGGGGTTCCACCCTGCCTCCCTCTCCGCAGAGGGGCC
>NW_017729022.1:62422115-62424632 GCF_001723915.1 Gavialis gangeticus
CTGTTTCATGCACTCTTCCTGAAACCTAGGAAGTGGCAGGGGGTGTAGAGAACAGTGTGGCTTCCTGGAGAAGTAGCAAGGGCGACTAAATGTGCTACAGCTGATCTGTGGGTTTGGCCCCCGGAGCTGCTCCTTACCCTTGTTGCCAGTAATACCCTTGCTAGACAATTCAGGGCAGACCATGGTGCAAGTGGGCTGTCATTTCAGGACGAGTGTATTGGAATGCTGGGAGCATTCGCTGAAACTCAGGGTTCTTCCAGGGTCTGTCTGCACCAGGCCAGAACTTCATGAATGATGGTGATAAGTCCAAACCCTTTGGTTGTTGATGGTAGTTTAGTTAGTCCTCCATTCCCAGTGTTGCCAGTACTTACCGGTTTCATTAAGGTAGTTCTCAACCCTTTTGGATTCAAGGCACCCCTCATTGGACTCCTAAGCTCTGCATCATAATGTTTGTGAATGAAGTGGCACCCAATTAAAACAACTAATATGTATATATTACAGTGCCTACCTCCTTGCCCAGAGGGGCCCAGCCATGAGCATGGGGGACCATCTAGACAGGGACAAGTCTAAGCCTGTGTTTATCTGCTTATCTCCTAATACCTCACTTATCTCTTCACATCTTATGGCACCCTTCAAAAGTTCTGGTGGTGCCCCATGGTGTCCCAGCACCCTGGCTGAGAATCATTACATTAAGGCAACTAGATCTTTCTGGACACCTCAGGCTGCCACTTCACAGTTGTTGGTTTTGCTGAAGATTTGCTTTGTAGCCTTGGAATAGATGAAGGTGCATTGGGCAGGGAAGGATATGAGGAATGCAGGCAGCTAGGAGGTAGACAGTGTCTCTGACCATGGGTAGCCACTGCATTTGAATACAAAATCTTCCTCTGTTCCCCCTAAGTCTGTTTGGCCCTTTATCAGGATTTCAGAAAGGTAGACTAGTGCTGCTCAGAGTTCTGGATGTGTATAAGAAGAAGCACTTGTCTTTGTGTTGTGTTGCCATATCTTTGAGGGTGAGGGAAAGCAGAGACCAGTTTTTGTGCTCTAGACAGCAGGCCAAGAAGAATACTGATTTAGAGTGACTCTTAGGGCAGGGGGAGGGAAAAGATCATCTTGGCAAATTGCTGCAGTTTTTCCCTCTAGGCACAATTGATTGCTTTTGAGACAGTCATGTTGAAAGACTGTTCATGTTATCCTTTGCCCACATAACTTCAACCAAGGACATAACCTTTACACAGAAGTGAGTTTTGTAGACCTTTAACCTCATAGATTCTGCCTGAGCATTGGGCTGGTAAAAGGGCCTGTGGGACTGTCCTATAAGTAAGCACTTGTAATGCAGAAGAGGTTGCTAACAGTGTTTGAACTGTCATTCAGCAGTGGGGAGAAGGCAGAAAAATAGTTGTGTGAGTGAGGGAGAATAGAAGGTTCTGCACAAATGTTAAAATCCAGTTAAAATTCTTCCTTAAAATGAGAGGTGCTTCCTGGGGAGTTGAGCACTACCTTTGCGCCTGAGACTTCTGAAAGTGCAGTGGCAAAAGGCAGGTCTCCCTGGTGGATCAGAGGTAGAGAGGATCAGTCCAGTAGTGGAGGCTGATAGTGGCTGGTCTTTGGAGAGGGGATGGGACTAACTGGACTTCCCAGGTTAGAATGGGTAGAAACCACACATTCAAAGATAAGGATTGTTTCCCTGAATTGTGGGTTGCTTATTACCCTACCTGTCTCGTAGGAGGTGTAGGCATGGGGGGTGTCAGGAAACCGCCTTTTAAAATCTGTCTGTTGGGACTGATTTTAGTGTCAGCAGTGGAGCAGGCTTGAGTGGGATTTAAGGTTTGGGAGGGGTACATTAGCCAGAAATGTAGTGGTAGCACAAAAAGCTCTTTACCACTCTGTAAAAATGTTAATCTGCTTTTTGGCTTTTCTTAAGTTCGTTTGAAGCACTTCGAAAATGCAAAGCACTGGGAGTGTGGAGTGCTCTTATCTCTCCTAAAAAGTGGCATTTGAAAAGACAAAGATGTATTCAATTCAGCCGATTGGCTTGTCCTTGTCCCCCTTCAACAGTAACCATCCAATCCTTTTGTGGATGAAGGGTGAATCCATTGCTCTGGCCAGACCATGTGAATAAGGGCACCCGGAGGGAAAGGAGAAGACTTCATCATTTCAAATTGGCATTCAGAGCACATGTTGCTTTCACCTCCTGCCACTCGAGAGAAGGGGACAATTAGATTTTGCTGTTTTAAGTTCTTAGCCCAGACTGGAAAGATAGCCAAGTTGGGACCCAATAGGCAACTTCTGGCTCTTCCTTTGGATACATCTTTTTTCAAAGTGCTCTGTTTCTGACATATTGCACTTTAGTAACGTAAGGGGACAGGAGGTTTCTTACTCTTTGTTTTGGAGGCAACCCAGCAGCAATTCTCAGTGGCTTCTGGTCTCTTCCATGGCGTGTGTGGTTTTTTTTTGTTTGGGTTTTTTTTTTTGGTTGGTTTTTTTTGTCCCCCCCCCCCCCCCCCCTCCCCAAAAAAA
>NW_017729022.1:62424803-62432594 GCF_001723915.1 Gavialis gangeticus
CCCCCCCCCCCCCGTCATCTCCAACAGAATGACAGGAAAGTAACTGTTTAAAAAAAAAGCTTCAAACAAATTTACTTGGCCATTTTTAGCAACCTGAGTAGGGAGATTTTTTTTTTTTTAATTTCTTTGGTAGCCAGCAATTATGTTTGGAGGAACCTGTCTTCTTGCTGTATCTCCAACACAGACCTTCTCTTCTGACCCCCCTGCACCTATCTGGACCCTCTCAAGGCCAGGGCGTGACTTTACTGTCTATCTATTTTATATCTTTGTTTTTCACCAGGGAATGGGGTCAGGAGAGAGTGGGGATGGGAGGGTGGTTCTTGTTGGCACGATATAGCACCTGAGTGTTTGCACAAGAAAGCTTCCTTTGCACAGAATGAGCGTCTAGCTTTTGTACAGACTAATTGAATGTACTTGGGGCGGGAGGGAACCAGAGGGAACTAATCAATTCCAGACAAACAGCAGATATAAGTATAATGCCTTTTCTGAGTGAGTACTTGTTGTAAATGGAGATTGTAATACAAATAAGAGGGTGGGCTGGAGTATAATTTGACGCAAAGTGTGGTTTTATTTTTGTACTGATATGGATAAGAGACTGTACAGCATCTATTTATTTAGATGATTTATGTGGTAAATGTTGCAAACAAAATTATTAAAATATTAAATATGAGACCTGACATTTAACTAATGGCCTGTTTCTGTGCTGTTATTTTTCCCCTTGTTTCTTCAACTCTGGTCTTTCAGTCTCTGACCCCTTCCTTTTGAGATGAATGTGCTGTGCTCTCAGGCCAGGAGAGATGGAAATTGCATACACGGCACTCCAACAAGAAGAATCATGTTTTCCCTGAAAAATGGGGGCAACAAGGGCATTGTCTGACATCCCACCCCCTTGTCACACTATCGCAGGGACCTTAGGGGGTTTTATTAATTTCATAGGGAAAGTGTGTTGGAGTTGCTAAGAATAGATTCTTTTTAACACAAAATGAAAGCCTCTGCAGGGATCGGAATAAAAAGGAAAAGCCACTCAGTGTGTGCTTGGTTGGTTCTGAGAAACTTCCACAGGTAGCACCAGCGTCCCTACAAAAATGACAGTGGGGCCAGATTGCTCAGTGCAGGCATGGATCTCTCCATTTGATCACTTGTTTGTAGAATTGGCCAGCAGACACCACAGTGCAACTGCTCCGTGGCCAGAGGGAATCTGTGGTGCTGGCATCCCCCATACAACACACTGTGCATGGACAGCCTTAGGGACAAGCTGGTCTCCACACAGCCACAACAGAGAGAGAGGGTGACCCTCTCCTGTTTCTGCAGGGAAATCCAAGAGAATTATATTTCCAGGAACCTGTCTTGTTGTATTTCCAAGACAGGTTCCTCCAAACTGTTTCTGGAGGGAAATCCAAGGGAATCCATGAGTATCCTAACTGGAAGAGGCTCCAGGGGATTTTCAGGTGGTCACTTGCATTGCTCAGCTATCCTTGGTTCTGTTTCATCCCTGTAACATCACTTGTGAGACACCTTCTGTCCTATATACTGGTACCTGGTTATCATTATACTGTATTCCACTTCCATGAGCATAAATGATCACTTGCACATCCATATAACTGCGTACTTGGGGTTGTACCTCTTAGGTATAATTAAAACAAGTATTGTACAGTGTTTGCAGGTAGATAAGTCCCAGGCCTGACCACCCCGTTGGTTTCAAGCCCAATGGGGAGCGTACCAGGATTTCTATTCCTCAAACCTGCTTTCATTCTATTCAGCCTTGTTATGGTTGCAAAGTGTGTAGTGGTAAAGCCTCTTGCTATGGCTCCAGAGGGGTGAGTTGGAGTCCCTCTCTAGACTTGCACTGAAGACCACCCACAGTTTACCCAGCTGGAAATGGAAACTCAGCTATTCAAGCAGGGGGAGTCAGAGGCAGCCAGATTCGACACTAGCTACATCGCATCACCTGTGTACCTTTATCTATAGAATTGGAGAGCTTCAACCATTCCAGCAGAATGAACTGCTAGGCTCAAGGGGGGGGACTTTGCCTTGGCTTGACTGTCATGGCAGATACTCTTGCTTATACTCAACCAGTTTCCCTGTGACTTCTGCGTTGCAACCAGGCCCTCTGATGAAAATATTGCACTAGCTGCACTGATAGGGTGGACATGGACGAAGGCTCACAACTACCCTTTGAAATAAGCCCATGGGAGGCCTCTGTGGCAGGATCTTTTGAAGGAATGGCAGCCTCATGGGTGTAACTAGTTCAGCCCTCTGTGACCAGGAGTAAAGGGTGAGAGGCTGTTTATATAGCACTGCTATGGCCCCTGTTCCTACTCAAATGCTACGCACTTTGATCCCTGTTCCCTGGCATTCTCAGCCTGTCCTCCTCAACCACCTTTGTGTACTGCAAGGCTACATCTCCAATGCTTTGCTGCCCAAGCAATCAATATCTCAGGGCTTGTCTGCACTTGAAACTTGCTGCAGATACTCTGTAGCTGCATTAAGTCTGCTGGAAGTAGTTTGCATATATAACATGGTTCGCCTGCAGTTGAGCTACATTTGTCTCCTTTCATTGCAGCTCTGCAGCACTTCGATGTTTTCAAAGGAATGCTTAGCATTCTGATCAGATGCCCCCGGGTGCATTGCTCCACTGGTGTGCTACATGCATTCTGGGATTTTAGGCATTACCTAGAGGGAGGCAATGGCAGTCACAGGTTGGGGGTCAAACTGCATAATGCCTGTGATTCTTCTTGTTTAATCCTATTATCCATCTGGTTTTAATGGGCAGCCCACTGCCCTTTTCAGTCTGGCATCTAAGGGAAAATATTGGTGAGTGCTATGACTTCCTTCCCCCCCTTGCCCCCACAATGTATGATTTCCTTCCCCCAGTGATGTATGTGAGCAGGTTGCTGCAAGAGTATCTCAGTTCGCGCAGTGATTTGGAAACCTGGGTGATAGGCCATTTGAGGAAAGGAAGAGTGAAATCCAACAGGCACTCCAAGTTCTCTTTCTGGAGAAGCTTCACCTTGCAAAGCGCTGCTTTTGACCTCTACCTCCCACCACCGACTGTTGGCACAGGTACTGGGATGACCAGCAGTGGCAGCAGAGATTATGAATGTCAGTTTTTTCCCCCCCTAGAAACCTGTGCAGTGCTCACCCTGGAGTTGCAGAACTAGAACATCTCTCCAGGATTTTCCCTCATCTCATAGCCACTGCTGTCTGGAAGTGCACTATACTTGATTGCTACTAGGCCATGGCTAACTAGCTTGGTGTTCGGTAGGTTAATCATCAAGACCAATGGTGTTTTAATCTATCCAGCTCTGTGGGCTGGATGGGAGGTGTGGAGTTAATCTTGTGGGTTGGAACCTGCATACAGGGTCAGTCCACAGGCCCATATCCAGTGTGGGGTTATGTGGGGTTGGTCTGCAGGTGAGACCTAGCATGCCAGCCTAATCCTGTGTGCTGGCTCAGCCCTGCTAGCTGAATCTGGCTGCGGATTTTTCCTACAGGCTATAGGTTGAGCATCACTGATCAAGACTGTTCTAATGGAGATGTTCACTGTTATCAAGAAAGCGCTGTCACTATAGGTCAGAAGGCTGGGCAAGCCATAGGATATTGTTAATGCATGGCACAGTTGACATTTTCCAAGTGTTTTGGGGATCCCTGATGGGATCTGTGGATCTAGTCTTCATTCTCCGCCTTCTCCCCTCTGCTTCAGCGATCCTCAACATGAAAAGGATATTTTTCCATGGTTCTGCAAGACCTGGTTGATCACTGTGAAAAAGGCTCACCAACACTAATGGCAAGGTTCAGCAGGGTCCACAGCACTAGGAGTTTTATCATCTCTTGGCTGCGAGGTGCTGAGCAATGGAACTTTTCTTCTCTATTCTCTATGGATGAGGATGGCACTGTCATTTCTCCAGTGGCTCTGGGAGCTGCGCCATACACTCTGCTTCCCTGACTTAATCTTTTCACTGTACATTAAGGTGGGAGAAAGCTGTTTAATTCTACCTCGAATAGATGCAGAATGTTATTTGGAAGACTGAAAGGGAGATGGAGGAGGTTGATGTCAAGGCTGGAGGGTGATGAGAAATGTGTCTACTTGATAATACCTCCTTGCTCTGTTTTGTACAAATCTTTGTGACAGCAAGGCAGAGAGGGTGGGAGAAAGAGGTAGGCAGACGTTTTGAACAGCCAGAAAAGATGCCTCTGTGCAATGCTGCAATTACTCATGAGCGCAGCAGTCAGGTGTCAGGCACAGTGCGCCTACGGTGAGGTGAGATGCTACTTGTAAACTACACGTGTGCTTTTGTGGGAAGCTTTAATCATGCCTACCACACGTGTCTGGGTATACGGGCAGTGGTACAAGGATTTCATTTTACTTTGAGTGAGGAGCTTCGTGGACTGCGTGTGGGGATTTATTATCATGTAAATTTGGATTTTATGAGACTGAAAGTTGGCATTTAAATTAATTGTTCACAATGGAACAATGAATGTAGACATTCTAAAGTGAATTGTTGAATAAATGTAATGAATGTACCTATTAAATGTGAACAGTAAAAAATACTGAACATACCACAACGTGCAAGGTCCAAAGCTACAGCAAGTCAAAACTGTAAAACAAACACAATATTAAAAGCCACGTTTCCTCCCACCCCCAGTTAAAAATCTGCCAATCTGCCCTTGTATGGTGGAGATTGCCTATGAAAAATCTTCATCTTTATGCACCGTTGGAGTGGGTGTTCTGTCACAGGACATGGAGGAATTGGAATGAAAGGGTAACAGGGCACACCTAGGTTGTGGCACACTTCTTAAGCAGAAAGCCACTGTGTTTTCATATCATCCACTATGGCTGTTGCTAAGAGATTCTAGCCATTTCCCTGTTCTTTTCCTCTTCTTTTCAGGAATTTTTCCCTCTTCCCATCTTGGCTGGTGGTAAGGGTTGACCAAGTACAGGGAGAGAACAGTAAGCATGAGAATAGGGGAAAGTTGAACAGGACTCAAACTTCTGTGGTGTTTGTGGATTTGTATATGTGAAGTGGCAGTGTTCTCCAACACAGCTGCTCTTTTAAATGTGGGTCTGGGAGATATTAAGAGCCCAAGTGGGAATGAAAGCAGACTGACATGGCAGCATCCTAATGCTACCTGAACTAAATTTAAACAACACAAACTCCTCTATTAAAACATTCAGTTTAGAACTCTGCCTGTGATTCAGGTGGATCTTCTAGCTGTGATCTGGGGGGAATTCTGGGGCTGAGACATGTCTGCCTTAGGGTTCACTAGACTGATGAGACCCTGAATTCTAAAACTGATCTCCCCCTGGCCTGCAATCTTGTCAACCTTGGTGGAGGATGGAGAGAGCATTTGCAGAAAAAAAAATGTGATGATTGAATAGTGGGGCCTCTGGCAAGTACACAGTTCAATGCCTTATAGTAGCTTTAGACCAGTTTTGCTTACCCTCCTGCCCATGGGCCAAAGCTGGCCTGGGGCTATGTCATCTGGCCTGTGGGACTCCCCATGGGTCTGGAAATGTGGTGGCAGGGGAATGGTGGCAGTGTTAATTGCTATAGCTTCCAGAGCTGTGGCAATTAACATTGCCCTCTGCTCCCCTGCCCCAGATTTCCAGACCAAATGCCAAAGCCCCACGTACCAGATTGTGCCAGCACATGGGGTTGCTTTGCAGACAGATCTGGTGCATGGGGCCAGGGCAACGTGTGGCAATGGACCCACTGACCAGTCCTTCATGCCCCCCCAATTCTGGATTGGGTTTGTGGGACTGGCCCCATGCCACTTGTCTGGCCTGTGAAGCCAGAAGGTTGAGCAACACTGTTTTAGACTGGTAGGGACCAACCTGTTTGGCAGGTATGGCATAGATTAGCTCTGCACCCTCCTCAAGTGCCACTCCAATCCTCTTCCCTTGCCTGATCTGCTGCTCTGCTTTCTGCTCCCTGCTCACTCTATTCTGTTTCCTCCCCCATGGTCACTGCCTGCTCTGCTTTCTGTCCTTTCTGCTATGTGCCTCTTGTCCCCTCCTTGATCTCCTGCCTGCCATGCAGAGGCACTCCATGCCACTTGGCCACCCCTGCTTTAGCCCATGAAAGCTCTCCCAGAGGTTCTGTCACTGTCCTTCCCACTCTTGTAACCCAGTAGGAGCTCCTTTTCCTTGGTGCTGCAGTAATGTGGCTTCCTCCTCCAGAAATGGGTTTGAGGCTCTCCTCTGCCTACCTAGCTCCCATTCTCCCTGGAAACTACCCTAAGCACCAGGTGGTAGGTACTGTTGGGGGCACACTTAACCCTTTCAGACAAAGCTGTTCCACCTTAATTAAAAAAAGTAAAGATTGAATGGGCCAGAAAGAGCAAGTGTAAAAGTGGGAATGACCCTGGCTAGTGCAGAGGGCATGTACGTTGCCAGGGAGTCCTGGCTTCTAGTCCATGCTCCAGGGGGTGTTCATGTGTGTTACCTAAGGACTGTTTCATGCAAAACACACTGGTAATTTTTGGGACAGAGTTTGTAACCCAGGATTCCCTTGCCCCAGGGAGTGCCCTAACCTCCGTGCAAGTGTCAGACTCATTCTTGCAGATTCTGTGTCATTAGAGTCAGAGATGCCAGGCTAGAAGGGACCTCTAGAGGTCATCTAGTCTGACCTGCCTGAGGCAGGATCATCTCTACCCAAACCATTCCATACAAACCATAATCTAAACTCTGTGCAAGACTGCCATCAGCCCTGACACAACACAGACCTAACACCCTAACCTGCCACAGGTAAAGCAGGGGAACCACAGAGGCCAACATCCTGCTTTTATAAAATGTTCTCAATATGGTTGACAGGTTTTGTTACGTTTTAATACTGCCAATTCCTATTTGACACTGCTGGGTCCATCTTAGGACTCATGTGTATGCACCTAACACCGCTGGCACCCCACACAGGATCTCAAGGCCCTCCCAGGGTGCCACGGCCCCAGCTGAGACTCCCTGAACTACGCAAAAGCAGGTGTGTGGAGCTAACAGGAGCAGGCTGTGGAACAGGCCTTGCCCCATTGGGTGGCTTTAGACAAGCCACTGTCTGGCTGCTCACTGATGTCTGACAGGTGCATGACACCCAGCTGGGGCAACCCCAGAGCAGCAGAGGTGAAGAGCCAGGCCAGCTGTGCGGGGGGCAAGAGCCAACCACACAGGTGCCTCCACTCTGCTGTGCGGTAAGTCCTGCTGCCTCTGTGGAGCTCCCCCATAGAAAATGAGGGCTGGAAGTGACCTCTGGGGGCATCTAGTCCAACCTGCTGCTCCAAGCAGGACCATCCCCAACTATCTCAACCCAGCCAAAGCTTTGTCTAGCCAGGTCTTAAGAACCTCCACAGACGGAGATTGCATCGCCTCTCTGGGCAACTGGTCCCAGTGCTTTACCACCCTCCTCGTGAGAAAGTCTGTCCTAATATCCAACCTAAACCTCCTCTGCTACAACTTGAGCCCATTGCTCCCTGTTTTGCCACCGCTGAGAACAGTCCCAGCTCCATCCCCTTTGGATCCCCCCTTCGGGGACCCATAGACTGCCACCCAGCCCCCTCGGTTTTCTTTTCTGCAGACTAAATCAGCCCCCCCACTTCACAAGCCACGTGCCCCAGCCCCGGAGCCATTTTCCTTGCCCTCCTCTGGCCTCTCCCCAACTTATCCCCAGCGCTTCAGCAGCAGGGCACAGGCCTATACCGCCCTCGCTCTGCCTCCACTCCCCTGGGCCACAAGGGACAAGAAGCCTCAAGCCCCCAGGCCCATTGCACTGCAAAGCACAAGGGAGCACACCCCCCCCCCCC
>NW_017729022.1:62432644-62432864 GCF_001723915.1 Gavialis gangeticus
CCCCCCCCCCCCGAGGGGGCACCTGCCCCGCGGTCCCTTTAAGAGCCGGCGCCTGCGCCCTCCCAGTTCTTGCCCTAGCAACCGCCCCCGGGGAGGCCCTAGTAACGGCGGGAGACAGGCCGGGCGGGGGGAGGTCACGTGGCCCGCGGCCGCAGAGCCTGCGCGCGCCAGTGCAGCGCTACGAGCGGCGGCGGCGGCGGAGCCCTGCGAAGGGGGCGGG
>NW_017729022.1:62432937-62440080 GCF_001723915.1 Gavialis gangeticus
GGGGGGAGGGAGGGAGTATTATGGGCTGTGGGAGCCGCCGCGGCTGCTGCTGCTGAGCAAGATGGAGCTGTCTGCAGTGGGGGAGCGGGTCTTCGCGGCCGAGTCCATCATCAAGCGGCGGATCCGCAAGGTGAGCCGGGGCGCGGTGAGGCCGCTGCGGCGCTCGCCCCTCGCCCGCCCGCCTCCAACCTCCCTCCTCTCCTGTCTCCGCAGGGGCGCATCGAGTACCTGGTGAAATGGAAAGGCTGGGCCATCAAGTGAGTGATCGCCGGCTCCTGCTCCCCCGGCCCCCTTGGAGCAGGGCTAGCCTTGATACCCCCCTCCCCCGCCAATGTTGCCCCAGGGTTGCATTTTTTTTTTTAATCCTCTGTGTTAATCTGTGCGTGTGCACATGTGTTTCCCTCTCTCTTTGCCCCCCCCCTTCCCTCCCGGCAGGTACAGCACTTGGGAACCCGAAGAGAACATCCTGGACTCCCGGCTTATAGCAGCATTTGAGCAAAAGTGAGTTGAAGCAGCCTCTAGGGAAGGGAGCAGTCTTGGCCAGTGGGGTAGGAAGCAGTGTGGCGGGAGGTTTACCTAGTTGGGAAGGAAGGAGGGAGGTGGTATCCGAACTAAAAAAAGGCCCTGTGACTTTTATGTATTGATCTATTTATTTTAATTCCCCCCCCTGCTTCTGGGGAAAAACTTTTGATGTCTCAATATTTGGCTCCCTAAAGGGAACGGGAGCGGGAGCTGTATGGGCCCAAGAAGAGAGGACCCAAGCCTAAAACTTTCCTGCTGAAGGTAACTATATTTAAATAACTTAGGCCCGCTTAGACGCATTCAAAAATCTCACTGCCTCTGGGCCGTAACTCTTAAATGCCTTCTGGGTGCCTAACTCTAGGGCCCCCAGTGCAATGCAGTAAAAGGTGGGGGAGAGGGGGTGTGAATATGATGTGTTGGGAGGGAACGTGAATGCAGATATGTCCTGGGAGTATGAATCTTTTTGGCTAGTCTTCTCCCCCTCTCTTCCTCGGGCTGATGAGGATTGGTCCTCCCTGCTCCCTATGGCTGGGCTCTCAGTCTTTCAGCCCTTTGCATGTCTGTGAAAACCTAGCAGTGCGTTTTAGCAGTCACAGGAATTTCTGTTTTAAACGTATGGCTGGGGTCCTGCTGCTGCCTCTGCTGAAACATGCCTGTGGTTTAGGCAGCTCTGGGTGCCATAGTTACCTACAGGGTTCACTGCTTGTTCTGAAAATCCCAGAACGGTCCCACCTTCTAATGGGATGACAGCTAAAGTCTCTAGTTCCTTCCCCCTGGCAGTGGTATTGTAATAACAGCTTCATGCACAGATGTGGGTTTTATGTAACTGGGCAGATTAAAAAGGCAAAGGAAACCCCTTCCTTTCCCATGTTTTGGCAGTGACTCAAGTTAGAGAATTCTCCTGTGAACTGCTGCTATCAGCCATGTTTTGCTTGACGCACATTGCAATGCTTCCCCCTCCACCCTCCAACTCCAATCCTGTATGGCAAGGGAGGGCCAGGAGCATTTCACTGAGTGGCAGGTACAGTTCAGGGAATGACCACGGGCATCAGGAATTCCTTAGTCTGGATCTTAAGAGGTGCCCAGAAACTTTGGGGCTGGTCACTTTAACAGTGCATCCACTAATCCTTTCTCAAACAGTGGTTCTGGCCAAGCCTTTTAAAACCTTGGGTCTGTCTCCCTCTCTGTAAAACAGGGTTAATAATTTCTTTCCCTGCCTCTTCAGGTTGCTGAGGGGCTTCCTTAGCTACTGTTTGTATAAGGCTTTGCAGGTGTGAGCTGCCAAGTCTGAACATTCAAAATGATTCTCCAGAAGAATTGCTCCCCTCCTACCTGTTTGGGAGGGCCATAGAAATGTTTGAAAATTTGGGTCTTCTGGGATGCTCTGGTTTAAAACAAGAATGGGAAGCTCAGTTAAGATGATATGTTGGCAATCAAAATCTGTCCGCTCCCACCAGCCTTACCTATATTGTTGCTAACCCATTATTACAGACAGCAAATAGAAAAAGCCTGTTCTCTGTTCTCCACCGCACTGACGTGCGTTATTGTTTACTTGGTGAAACTGAACTAGTTTGGTTTCTTTCTCTGATTCTCCTATGAATTAGAGGCTTCCCTTGTTTCATTTTTCCAATAATGGAAAGTTTAAGGGGATGCTGTTACCTTAAAAATAGCACTTCCACCTGTTTTTTTTGTTTTGTTTTTTTTTAAACTGTTACAAGTAACACTTGAAATCTTCAAGAGTGATTAAGGGAAAACACTTCTCTGTTTTTGTTTACATTATGCATGTGACATTGCACTGTATAATCAGTTCCACTAGTTTCCCTGAATAATCAATCCATTTCCTCCTTTCTTTGTGTAGTTCTTTTGCCTGTCAGCACAGGACTGGGGCATTGAATTAAAGTAACTTAAATACATAACAGTGAGCTTGCAAACTTCATTTAGAATTGTAAATTCTCAGGAGCAAGTGTAGTATAAGGATCTACCTGAATTTAGGCAGTGTTTTATTAAGCAACTTGATTGGAGTTCCAGTTAATGGGGAGTCGTTAATGTTTCCGAAAGGAAAACACAACTTTAAAACCCTTAATTTGGTGCGTCAGCACATTGGCAATAAACTTCAAATGGTGTCTTGATTTGCCCTAAAGCTCCTCAGCTCCTTGAATGTTACTGATAACCCCCAATGAATTATAGCTGGGTTGACAGTCTAGAAAGGAGGGTGAAGTGTGGAAAAAGAAATTGTCATGGGAAGGTCACTGGCCTCTGGTCGGGGAGAAAATGGGGGAGGGGAAGCACTAAGTAGGGTGGGAATATTTGTCAGGTCCACTTTTCAGTAGACAGCTCCCTCTGGGAAACCAGCCTGGTGAGGCTGTATTGGTGACTTGCCTTTGTGGCTGGCTTCTGCAACTACTGATCCAACCCTAAAAATAACACCTGAGGCCAGGCAGTGAGAAGTAACTCTATCTCAGCTAGTCCCAGCTGAACTTGTTCAAACTCTGTCCAGGCAAACTGTGGTTCAGTGTGGTTATGAGTAGAAAAGCCACTAAAATGAGACCTTTTGTCCTTTTTTTCTCTTTCTTTTTGGCTCCTTGTATGTATTTGAGGTATCTGCCTGCTTGACAAAGCCAAGTTTTTGGCATCTGTTCTTCCTGCAGAACCAGTGCCATTACAGGAGATGGTGCTGGGTTCTATTCCGTCTCGCGCATCATTAACAATGTTGTCAGTTCTTTTGATTGCAGAATCTATTGCCAATGAGAATTTCAGAAGCCGGGGAAGAAATTTGACTCCTGGATCCCAGAGGGAGTCTGCAGAGCTGGCACTTAGAACAATATTCTTTTTGATTTGTAAATCGGACAGATTAGAACTGGAAGGCATGACGTTTAAATACAGAACCAAGCCATGACTGTTGTTAGACTAGCCGGCATTCTAAATGAATGACCTAGTATGTAATGTTTCTGGCTAGTGTTTTGAAATAAGCTCATGCATAAAGTGAGGCTTCTAAATCCATGCTTAAGAATCTGAATAAGTGGTTTGGCTTGAAACTCGGGTTACTTGTTTGGATGATTTACTATGGATTTGGGGCAAGACTTACAAAAGTATTAGGTGTCTGAAGAGGATAGACACCTAGTGGGGGCTTTCAGAAGTTTCCAAGCAGGCTAATTGATGGGAATTAGGCACCCAACTTGTTTGGTTACTTTTGTTTGTTTTGGTATATTGTCCCCAGGGTCACTTAATGCCTTTTTGTCTTAGTATTCAGGGTGTCATCAGAGGAATGGGCAGATGCATCTTTTAGCCACTTTAAAAAGGGATGGGGAGCTGCTCTTCTGATCTAGCTTTTCAGTCTGCATGATCCTGGACACATTTGAGCAGTTTAGTCAACTTTGATCCTCAATGAAAGAGAGTTAAAGTTGCAGCAATATGATTCTGTGGAAGCACAAGTATAGTCAAGGAGAGGGAACAGCTTCTATCCTTATCCTTTGATATTGATACAGTTGTTTTATTTGTCTGTATTGTAGGTGCTTACCTCAGGGATACGACTGACCAATGGGGTCTTAAATTGACAAGTCTGGGGAAGGAGAAATATTGACTTTATTCCCTGAGTATGAGAGTGGGGGGAACTTTCCTGTGATTGAGCTCAAGTTCAGAGGAAACACTTACTTAGTGGGAATGATCATACTGCATGGTCAGCAACATGGTGAGATGTACCTAGGGGAAACCCTTGTCTGGGGAATGGATGACACAGGGCAGTTCCTTTCAACCCTGCTTGTCTGTGCAGGTTTTATAAGCATTTATACCAGTGGTTCTCAATCTTTTTGGACTCAAGGCACCCCTCACTGGATTCAGGGCACCCTCTGTAACGTCTGTGAACTGAGTGGCACCTACTATCAAAAACTACATTAGTGCTTACCACTTTGCAGAGGGGCCAGGCTGTGGGGGTAGGGATCATTTGGGCAAGGATAAGCCTGACCCTAGCTTATCTGCTTATCTCCTCATGCCTTGTGGTACCTCAGGGTTCCCCAGCACCCTGGTTGAGAATCATTGGTTTATATTTATAGGCAGGAAAAGCCAGTGAATTTCAGATTAGGTCAAAATGGAAACTCCTGCAGAGCTAGATGTTAACTCACCCTTGTTTCATGCTCCAAATGTCTTCCTTTCCGTGCCCTCCTGGACTGCTTTCTCTTCTCAGGCCGTCGATGTAGGGAAGTGCTGAGCTTGAGGGGCATTCCATGAAGTCAGGAAAGTACTGGTGGAAGATGTGTCCTGGTCCTGCTGCCCAGTGCCTGGCTTGCAAAATTCTGCTCTCTTTTTTTTGTTTGTTTTTTCTGGGGGTTACACTGTAAATACCAGTGTAGAGGCTGGAGGGCAGTAATAGGGGCAAGAAGAGGACCTTGAGAGCACTTTTCATGCACCTACAAAGGAATTTCTCATTGCTGTCTGCAAGACTTAGCTTGCAGGGAGTAGCAAGCAGACTTTCTCCTCTAAAACTTTTATTTGCTTTTGATCTCTGCTCTCTGTTCTGTAATTTACCCCTAAGCAGTTGGAGACTGACATCTGTACCTTTTGTGATAATTGCTCCCCACTCCAGTGAAGGAAGATGAGGGTTGCTTGGGATAAGTGGTGTGCTACTGCTTTCTCCATTTATGATTGTGGAGTGAAAAGGTAGAACACTATCCAGACAGGCAAAGGGGGGAAATGAAGGCTCTTAAATATTTTATTTGGAGATGGGATGGACAAAGCAAAGCAGGCATGCTGATAAATGAGGTGAAATTGTGTGAACATAGAGCTGCTGAAAAGTTCTTATTTTGAAACAACTAACAGGAAAATTGGGGCATACAAGGTCATTGTTATTTCCTCCTCTTAGTTCTTGATACAAACCAGGTGAAGACGAGCAGCTTTTAAAGAACTTGACTGTATGCACACATCTGCCTGAATTCGCTATGTGTATTTTAGAGTCCCAAGAGGGTGGACTAACAAATTGTCTTGGTGTATCCCTGACTGCATTGATTACAAAAAAAAATAATGAGGCGGCACTTGTGGATAGTAATTGGAGTGGCTGCATAAAGATAATACAGGCTTCCAAAAAAGTGGGAGGGAAAAAGTGATCCTAGCAACTTCAAATTTAACCTTCCTCCTCTGTTCAGCATGATTGCTAGAAGTTTCTGTCTTGGCAAACACTGGTCTGTGAGGATTAAACAAAATAGGCTGTGTAGAGCACTCCACATATCCTTGACTATAAGCAAGTTACAAAGATGGTTCCTGCTCCAAAGAACTTGCAAGTTTAAAGGAGGCAGAAGATGCACTGGCAGAACTGAAAATAGCAGCAGTTGTTCTCTCAGAGTGTAACAAACTCTCACAGCTCGTGAGCATGGTAGAAGAATAGAGCTTTCAGCAAGAAGAAGCAGGGGTGGGTTCTTTTGCCAGAGATCTGAAAGGAAAGGCAGTAACTCTGAGACATGGGGTTAGGAGGTCACCTTGTGCATAGAGGGCAGCAGGGAGATAGGCGCAGAGCTGGGAGCAGGAGACGGGAACAAATGGGACGGCAAAACTCCTTCATGGGGAAGAGCGGGGAATTTCTGCTGAGGATGTCTGACAGACATGATCGTACTTTTGGTAGAATTACGGTAGCTGATGGAAAGAGCAGGGGAGTCAAGTTCCCTGGATCGTAGATAAAGCACCTGATACTAATGTGTCTTGAAACCTTAGCTGAAAAAGAAATTTGAGGTGAATTGGAGTGTGTATGCTCCCTTCTTCCAGACATGTTGTCCTTTGGGTTAAACTAAGTAATGAACAACTACAATTTAATGACTTGGAAGGAATGTAAACTTGTAGCTTCTCTGTGACTAGCCTGGCAGAGGAGGGAAAGAGCATGCTAATTCCATTCCAAGCACAGGGAGGCTTTGGGAGGGCAGAGATGCAAAATAAGTAGGAAGCAAGAAATAGATATAATCTGGAAAAATGCAAATCAATACCTTGTGCTCTAGGTGTGAAAAGCAAAAGATTTTTAGTATTATAGCACTAAGGAACCCCAGCCATAGACTCAAAACTCTACTGTACCAGGCTGAGTGCAAGCACTGACTAAAAACAGCCCATCCTCTAAGAGTCTACAAACAAAATAGGAGAGAAGAGGTAATTGATTAGATACCAACAGATGAGAGAAGCCAAGGGAGTGGTCAGCCTGGTAGGGACAGCTATTAGCCCAGCAGCAGCCCAACAAGCAGTTGTCAAGTTTCTTGTTGGCATTATGGCAGAAGAGCTGTAGGGAGACACTGAAAGGAGGCTTACAAGGTAGTTTGGCAGGCATTTATAGGCTCTCCAACCAAATGGGGGGGACAGCATGGGGGGAAAGCACAAAAGTGCTTGTTGGAAAACAGCAGGTGGGTGATGGAGGCTGGCATCATCAGTCAGTGTGAGGTGACCACTCAACAGTAAAGCAGAAGGCAGGGCCAGGTGCCACCATAGAGACTAATTGATTCAGCAAGGCATGAACTTTTAGAGGTGATGGCATCTGAATTCGGTTGTCATCTATGAAACATCGTACCTCTCAGAACCAACTGGTCTCTAAGGTGTTACCCTGCCCTGCCTCCTGCCTGACTTAGTTTCTTCCAGCCTTGCTTCTCTATGATACTA
>NW_017729022.1:62445080-62472502 GCF_001723915.1 Gavialis gangeticus
GGCCAGGTGCCACCATAGAGACTAATTGATTCAGCAAGGCATGAACTTTTAGAGGTGATGGCATCTGAATTCGGTTGTCATCTATGAAACATCGTACCTCTCAGAACCAACTGGTCTCTAAGGTGTTACCCTGCCCTGCCTCCTGCCTGACTTAGTTTCTTCCAGCCTTGCTTCTCTATGATACTAAGAGGTCATCTAGTCCAACCCCCTGCCTGAGGCAGGATCATTCCTATCCAAACCATCTCATACAAATGCATAACATAACCCAGACTCGTGTCAGACTCATCTGGCCCATGGAGCTGGCCCACAGACCAGATTGGACCCCCAGGCTAGCCCTGCATGCTGAATCTAGTATGTGTCCTGAGGTGGCTGGAATGGGTGCTGTGTGCAGCATGGTCTTGCTCTGGCCTCTAGGGCTGTACTGCACACAGCAGCCACTCTGGGGAGACATGTTGAAGTGGACATTGGGGCGTAGTGGCCACAGTGGGCACCGTGCAGCACACAGTGCTCTCTGCCGCACCCCACAGGCTGCCCATGGGTCAGTTCTAAGACCCCCAGGCAGCACTTGGGGCTGGATGAAGGGGCTCCACGGGCTGGACCCAGCCAGTAGGCTATGTCTTTGACACCCTAGTTTAAATCTGTTAGCAGAACTACACAGCCACAAGGCATAACTCACTAACCTGCCCCAGGTAAAGCAGGGGAACCACAATGATCAATGTCCTGCTGCTCCAGGGGTTGTTGAAATATGCTTAAGAGATCCAAGGAAAGACTTCAGACTACCCAGCTAATTACAGTAAGATACAGATTCTGAAGGACCGTGAAACTGAAGATGAAAGAAATGCTGTGGTTGGAGTTTAACAGCAGACAGCCAATTACATATGAGATTACTGGGATATACCAGCAAAAAAGCCAAAGGGGTGCATATGGTTGTGTAGAGCAGTGGTCTCCAACCTTTTTAGATTGCGCACCCCTATCAGTAAAAAATTTTGAGCACACACCCCCAATATATACATTGCAATATACTGAAAGCGAACAAACGAGTGAGGGCACCACTGTCAACCCCTCCACACTGTGGAACTCCCACTCTTCCTTCAGATTACCTTCCGTACCGTACGTGACGTGTGACCGTCTGACATACGGGCACCAGTGTCGATCCATATATTAAATATTAATAAATCTTAATTTCTTTCTTATTTTTTTAGATAAAAAATAAATATAAATAGAAGTTCTAATATTTTCTTCCTGCACCCCAGTGCATGGTCTTGCTCACCCCGTGGGGCGCGTGCATCCCACTTTGGAGACCACCGGTGTAGAGTCATGTCCTGGATCAGGGGGTTTCTCTTCACACCACATCCATGTGACTGTCTTTCTACTTGGACATTCCAGTCCAAGCACCCCCACAACCTGGTAATGTGCAGCTGAAGGGAGCTTGAAGAGCAGCAGAAATGGCTGAGGGGCTAGGGCAATGTGTGAGAAAAGGGGATAGAATGGAAAGCAGGCCTTTGCTTGGTTAAGTGATGTCCGATAGGAAACTTAACTATGAGCGTGACTTGAAGGGTGAAAAATAGTGAGTAGTCATTCAGTGCATGCTGGGCTGCAAGATCTTTGGGACAGCAGCCTTGTCTAATTAGCCATTCTGTGAGGTGTGTAGGAATAATGCATGAACCTGAGAGAAAAGAAACTCTAGCTGGCTCCTGGGATACTTCCCCCAACAGTGATGCCTACTAAGGTTCATCCGTGCTAGACTTTTTTTTCTTTTCACCTTCACCTAAGATAAATAGCTAGTATTGGCAGTGTGGGACAAACATTTGGAGAGCATCCATTCCAGCCTTTAGAAGCATGTGTTATCTAGTGTATTTTATTTGTCAGCCAGTTTAACTGAAGGTGTAAAATCTCTGGCACAAACGAGCCTTTAGAGTGCTCTCCCAGAGTGGAGTCAAATGTCACCATATTCCTAACTTCTTTACCCATGGGGGAGGGGATCGTGGAAGCTGTACTTAAATTTGGGGCTGTGGTCGAAGTGCACCCAGGCAGTGGACTCTTCTGAGATAGAATCAGGCTGGAGGTACAGGCCTGCTGGTAATGATGGGTGTTTGTTCATGCGCTTCCCTTCCTTTCCCACGATGAGGGTTCTCCAGAGGTCTGTGTGAAAGGGGAGGAGGAGTGGCAATGTGAAAAAATGAGATGGAAAGGAAGGCATGTTCTGGGGGCTGCACTTCTCTCTGTGGTCACTAGATGGTAGAAATTGCTCACTTGATTCTTAACTGGCAAGTTGAATGGTGGGTGTGGTGCCAAAATATCAGGTTACTTCTAGCCAGGGTTGGGTTTTGGAGGAGAGAGGTGCAAAAGAGTCTGTTTTGGGTAAAGAGGTGCTGTGTTTCACATAGGTGAAGTGTTTAATGTTAATAGACACCATTTACAGTGCAAATCTGCTTTGAGAAGTGATGGAAATTACACCATGGGACTCCATGTTCATTGGGTTACTATGTCTCCAGCTCAAACCTGCTCAATTTGCAAATGCTGGCCTTTGCGAATGATCCTGCTCTGGCTCCAAGAGCTGTCCTTGCAAAGAGCAGATGAAAATTCTTGTCCCTAAGGTCACCTGCCATGACTCCCAATCTGTTTGTTTGGGAGGATGACCCAAGAGCAGATCTGAGGATGGAAGGTGCCTTTCTGCACTTTTACTACCTTATCTGTTACTTGAAACAGATATTTGGTCTGCATGGGACAACCTTTGTCGGGGTGTAATATGAACATGGGAACTGTCAAATTGAATCAGACTTAAGGTCCCCCAAGGCCACAGTTGGCCAGTCTGTGCCATGGGTGCTATAAGTGGCATGGAAAGCCTGTGTGTGCAGCACTTGGCAAACCTGGGAAGGAGAAGGCAGCACAGCAGCAGACAGGGAAGGGAAAAAAAGCAGATCAGCAGCAGGGGAAAGGGGTCAGAGTGGCACTCGAGTATGGGACTAGTTTGTGGCAAGCCTGCTAAAAAAGGTGGCCCCTGCAGCCCTAGACCATTCTCCTCTTTCTGACAGTGGCCAGAATCAGATGCTTCATGTAAGTGGAAGAACCCCTGCAACAAGCAGAGGTGGGATAATAAGCCCACCATGTCACCTTTCACTTGTGTGTAATGGGGAGAGACTGGCTTAAGCCCTGAAGTACAAAGTTCAGTATTCAATTCAAGATTCTTGGTAGTGTTGGGGTGATGTTGCTGCAATGATGGTCCAGGAGATACGCAAGAGGCAAGAATTCTTGTGGGTGATACCTTTTATCAGACAAATTGTATGGTTGGTATAGATGGAGCTTTTGGGTATTGTAGTAGGCCTGAGAGAGGGTACTCTGATGCCTGAGAGCTTGTCTATATCTATACCAAGCATATCATTGGTCCAATAAAAAGTATTGCCCTCAAGAATTCTTGCCTCTGGAAATTCTTGATTTTTTTTTTTTTTTTGTTGATTTCCCCCCCCCCCATAGGAACCATGAATTTGTGAACCATGAATCTGAGATCTTTCCCCTCTTTCTAGTCTGTCAGATCACTAATGCCTCCATTACCCTTTCACAGGCTACATTTCTTCCATGGCTTGTATAGGACATTAATATCTCCGTAGTGTGGGGTACTAGGGAATAACACTTCTGTCACCCTGCTTTTGTCTCCTCCATGAATCAAACCCAGTGAGCTGTTTATGCAAGCTTTTGCTCCCTGTTTGGCAGTGCCTTTTGAATTTGCAATCCAGATCTTAGTGTTGAACTGCCTATCTCCAGATGTTTATTGGGGTGACAGGCTGCACAGCCCTCCTGGGAATCCACTGTAACTCAGCATCTGTGGTACTGGGTTCTTCTGAGCCCTTTCCCAGGCACTCCCTCATTCAGGGGAGATGTCTATTCAGTAGTCCAAAAAACAGATATTAGGAAGGCCTAAAATATAACCAACCCTCCTGCCATAAGTTCCCTCATTTGCATGTGTGCATCCCACAGCAACTGATAGTAAGCAGGCTGCAGCCCAGTCTACTCTACTGCTCCCAGATTGGATTCCTAGGTTGTTTTCATTGTCATTGAGCAAAATGAATGTGTTGGTTTGTATTCAGCTATCAAAAATCATATAATGGTGATAGTCACTGCCTTAGCTGACATATTGGGGTTTGAACTGGGAACTTAGGGGTAAAAGCATGAACAGCCAGAGCTTGACCTAAAAGGCCAAGGCTGTGGCAGAGAGGGGACTTTAATAGGCCTTCTGTCTGATCTACAGAAGAACACCAGTTACCTCTTACACACCAGGGAGGTTATGTAACTGTAGAAGTCATGTATTTATTGTTATACTCTATGCAAGCAAGGTTGCAGCCCTTGTCTCCTGACAAGGTGTGGCTAATGTGGCCTTAGCCACAGGTCATCCCAAGTTGAAGAGCCCTTGACTTGTGGCTAGCTGGGTCTTGGGTGCATCTCTAACTACTCTTTTTTCCCCCTCCCCCCACCACCGCAGGCTCGGGCCCAAGCGGAGGCCCTCCACATTGGGGATGTGCACTTCTCTGTCAAGCCTGGCTCCAGCACCTCGTCACCCAAGCTCCACTCCAGTGCTGCGGTGCACCGGCTCAAGAAGGATATCCGGAGATGCCACCGCATGTCCCGCCGCCCCCTGCCCCGCCCAGACCCCCAAAACAGTGGGAGTATGGGCGGGGCAACCGGCATCCGTCCTCCAGTCTCGCCTTTCTCAGAGACCGTCCGCATCATCAACCGCAAGGTGAAGCCTCGCGAGCCCAAGCGCAGCCGCATCATCCTCAACCTAAAGGTCATCGATAAGGGGGGGAAGACCACTAATGGGTCAGGGGCGCTGGCTCGGCCAAAGATCCCTTCCCGAAACCGTGTCATCGGCAAGAGTAAGAAGTTCAGTGAGAGTGTCCTCCGCTCCCAGATCCGCCACATGAAATTCGGCACCTTCTCTCTCTATAACAAGCCGTCTGCCACACCAGCCTCATCACTGGAGGGGAAGACGGAAGCAGAGGGTTCCCAAGCAGCCTCCTGTGGGCTGATTGTGGGCTCCACCCCTTACGATGCCCGCAGCTCCAGCTCCTCTGGCTGTCCCTCACCCACCCCACACTCCTCCTCTGACCCAGATGATTCTCCCCCAAAGCTGCTTCCCGAGACCCTCAGCCCTGCCATCCCTGACTGGCGTGAGTCAGAAGTGCTCGACCTCTCCATCCCGCCCGAGTCAGCAGCCACCAGCAAGCGGTCACCCCAGGGGGGATGTGGCGGGAGCCAGACACCACCATCATCATTCCTCTCCTCCTCCGACCCAGAGCAAGAGGCAGGCGACTGGCGCCCTGAGATGTCCCCATGCTCTAATGTGGTGGTCACAGATGTCACCAGCAACCTCCTGACGGTGACCATCAAGGAGTTCTGCAATGCGGAGGATTTCGAGAAGGTGGCAGCGGGTGGAGGTAGCAGCGGCAGCAAGTGAGCAGCTGGATCCCTGCACCGGGGTGGGGGGAGGCTCTGCTGCGAGAAGTCATGGTGTGAATGGCTTGTGGTTAGTTTTCTCCTTCTCCCCCCTTCCCTCTCCCTTTTTGTTTTTTTTCTTGTTCCTTCCTGCTTGGAGACTGGGGTGGGATGGGGGTGAGGGAGGCTAGAAATCTGAGGTTCCCAGATGTCACTGCTGTGAGTGGGTGGGGGTGGGAAGCTATTGGTCCCAAGGAACATGTCAAATTAGTGTGGAGCCTTGGGGGTGGGGAGAGAGAGAGAGAGTGTGTGTGTGTGTGTGTGTGTGTGTGTTTGGGGCAGGGAAGGATCTCTACGCCACCCTACCTGAAGGTGCTGGTGAGCTTCTGCTCTTGGTAGGGAGGGGAAGGGGCATTGAAAAGGGAGCCCATGGCAAGTATATGATCCCTTATGGTTCTTCTCCTTGTCTTCTCCTGAGGCAGCTCCTAATCTTGTCCCCTTTCTGTGGTATGGATTGGCGCTCTCCTGACTTCTGGCCAATGATACCTGACATTATCAGAAAGACAGACAAGAGATCAGACCATAAAGCATTGTGGCTAGAGCCCAATTGCAGCACGGCCCACATATGGGTGTCTGCTCTTGCAGTTCATGACCCAGGCTCACTTCCTTCTTGCTCTTATGATTGGTGCTAACTTGGCAGTTGTATGGGCATTTTGAGACCACCTGGGCCCTTGCTCCTTCCTTTCTTCTGCTTCTTCCCTCCTGGATCTTCCAATATGTTCAGCCTCTTTGGGACTGTTGCTTCCATTCTGGATCTTCCTCCTAGTGTTCATCACTTGCACTTGCTTGGGTACAGGGCATAAAGTAGCCTTCCTAAGCTTTTCCGTGGTGGAAGTGGGAGAACTGCACATCCGTCCTTCAGTCCAGGGGGAGAAATGTACATAGAGTGATGGTGCCCCAGCAGGGTGTGGCCAACAGGTCATCTTGCACAGAGCTCCACCAAATCATTTTACTGTCCTTGCCCTGCTGGTGGCAGGAAGGTGGTCTCCTCAGTTTGATCTGTTCGGTTGGTGCACTGGAGTGGATTCACCTCTGCCTTTCCAAGGTCTGAAATTGCCTCTACAATTGTCAACCAAAGGTGCTAAGAACCTGTTGTAAGATTTACTGGGTCTCTTACACATGTGCGTGAGTGTGTGTGCATGCATATGCTTCTCCCAACTCCCTAGTTTCTTGCTGAACATGATTAAAAAAAAAATCTGAAATTGCCCCCACCCCTTGCACCTGGGAGCAGGTGAGTGCAGCTTCCATCATTCCCCTTCCCCTCTGTGCTGTTAATTTCCAAGCCACAAAAGGACTCTACTCTGTTTTGTGAACAAGCTTGGTGGTAAGATGCCGTTCTCTTGTTTTTTTCCGCTGGCGTGGTGCTGAATCTGAGGAAAGCGGAGACAAGGGGAAGAGAGGCTGACACAGTCCATCTTCATTTGTGTCCTTGTATCTGCCTTGATCCCATTATTGTGAGCGGGAGGGTATTGGGCCCTCTCATTATAGGACCCATACATTATCTTACCTTTTATATGCATGTGGGGTGGGTGGGAATGTGAGAAAGGAACTCTGTCCAGATGGCTCATCATCACCCAAAGAGCAGATTGAACTGGGTAGAGTTCACACTTTTTGCAGGTGGCCACACCAGAATTCAGGTTCTAATCTGAAATAAGTGTCCACAGGGATTTGCGTCAAAACTACAAGAAGTGCGAACTAAAACCAGTTTAATTCAAGCTTCATGTCAGCCATCTGAGAGATGCTTCCAGGTGCTGTTAGTCTCACCCTGTGTGCACATTATTATTATTTTTTTAACACACAATATTTAGCAGCTATGTTTGCAGGGGAGTGGGGAGAAGGAGGTTTTTTTTTCCCCCCCATTCATACACCAATTCAAGGCTTCCTGTAATGTGCGTGTGTATGCGTATGTATGTGTGTATTAATATCTGCCTGTTGTCTTTGTGGGTTTTGAGTTTTTTGCATCTTTCTTTCACCTTGTGCACCCAGGATTCTCTTATTTCTTGACAGCTTATTCTTATGGCTGCAGCTTCATGGACAGGTGGCTTGGGACAGGGGAAGAATATCTATATTAGGGGAAATAGCAAGGAGACCTGTATTAAAAGGAAAAGTTTTTTAGAAAATAATTATTTTATGAGGCTGCAAGATAAGAGGAACTATTTTATGGGGTAGATGCATACTGGCCAGTCACTTTTTTTTTTTTTAGTCGTTTGGTTACTGTTTGGCGTGTATGTGGTGGTGTTCCTGTTTTGTGGTAATGAAGTTCAGAAATGTTCAAAAAAGTTTGTGGGAGATAAAAAGGGAACTTGTAATAGGAAACTCTTGATGTGTTTTAGCCAAGAATTGTTTACTTGGCCAAATTCTTTTTTTTCCCCCTGCCCCTGATGTCTGTTGCTCGGTGTTCTTGGATAGTTTCCAAACTGAAGGGTTTTCGCCTTCCTCTGGAGTGATGAATAACAGGATTGTCCATTAGGAGCTGCAGGTGGGTCTGTTGTAGGGAACCTCTATGAGGACCAGACAGTTGGTGACCCTTCTCTCTGCAGTTGGGAGGTGAGGGGGCTACTGGGCTTTGGAAGAACTTGCATCCTAGATCCATTTTGTATTGGAAAGAAGTATGATTCAGTCAGCAGAAGTAGCTAGACCACTTTTGGGTGATGTCCCTACCTTTGGGTTATCTGCAGGGACTGAACCTCTGGATCTAAAAGCATGAGCCTCTCTACTGCTTGAATTAAGGACCATCTCTGAGTGCAGTAGGACCCTCAAGCTTTGTGTGGTCCAGTTACCAGAGACTGATGAAGATTTATGCTGGTATAAAAGTGGCTTTATACTCACCTTTGTGAATTTTTCTCCCCACTCTTAACCGGGAGATAGAAAGGAAGGTCCCACCCATGTCCTTTAGGAAGGGCATGGGGTCAGACGAAGGGTTTATTCAAAAGCATTCCCCCCCCAAAAAAAAACAAACAAACAAACAGGGAAGCATTCTCTGTGTCTGTGCCATGTATGTTCTCTTGTTGTGTTTTTAGAGATTTTATGATGGAGTGGAAAAAAGTGAAATGATTAGTTTTGCAAAAAAGAGAAAAGTTTAAAAAAATGACATTTCTACAGGGAGAGAGAGTTTTAAAATGAATAATAAATGCAGTGATTGCACAAACTGTAGTGGTATTAGATGGTCCTTAGAGAAGAGAGTATTTTGTAGTATTAAAGTGTTTGTGTGTCTGGGATGGTCTTTGGCTCACTTAAACTGGAGAAGGATGTTAAGGGTAAGCAGCAATTTCTGATCCGAAGTGGCAAGTCACATTTTGGAGGAACCCTGGATATTTACCCTTCTCTTTGCCACTTCCCCAAACCTTGGAGTGACCTCCATCCAGCAACCTTACCAGACCTAACCCCCCTCCCCTATTCACTCCTCTCCACAGATAAGATGGAGACTGAACTGTTGCCCCATTCCTTCCTGGGTGCAAGGGTGCCAAAGTTGTAGCAGAAGTGGTAAATCCTGTTCTGGCAGAGTCCAGGTGAGGCTGATGGCATGGAAATGGTCTGTTGACTTTCTCTGCATGCAGGTTGTGCCACTGAGACGTTCAGGCTAGCTTGCACCTTCCTTGCCAAATAACCACTGCAGGCAGGAGCAGAATAAAGGCAGCCCAACTCCCCTCCTAGTCTCTTGGTCCCTGCCATGTAAGGGAATGGCATGTTACATATGGAAGGTTGGAGGTTTTTAAGCCCAAGCTAGACAAAGCCTTGGCTGGGATGATCTAGTTGGGGCTTGTCCTCCTTTGAGCAGGGGTTGGATTAGATGACCTCCTGAGGTCCCTTCCAGCTCTCATTTTCTATGATTCTTAGTTGTCACCCCAGCATTGAAAGAGCAGAGTCCCATCTGAGTTGGTGTCCCATCTCTGGCAGTGGCCAATGCCAGATCTTCAGAGGAAAGCGAAAACCCCTGTGTGTACTTGAAGTTTCAGACAACTGGGGAGCGCCCTTTCCTTGGGAGTGCTGGGGTTCACAGGATGTGGGGGGGACAATGAGTGACATGGGGTGGGGTGTTGCCAAGAGCAGGGCTGTATTCTGTTGGTGGGGTGCTGCTTCACTGTCTCTTGAAGTAAAAGAGGCTGCTGTTGCCATCACGCCTCATGTCTGCTGCATGGTGGTCACCGGATCTGTTGGGGTGACCATAAGAAAGAAGACAACCAAACATTGGCCTCTGAATGTAACAAAAGTGAGTGGATGGAGGTCATCTGGCAAAATGTTTTGTTCTGTTTTTTCCCTTGTCAGGGTCTCTCCTGTGCATTCTGGGTAAAAACAAACCAACCAAACAAACAAAACTACTTCCCTTGTCTGGGCTGGTCTTGGGAACTCACTTTCTCTTCTTCTCCCTGCCCCCTGAGCTCTGCTATTGCTCTTCCCTCATGACCTGCAGCTTTCATACTGAACAAACATACGTGCCAGGGGTGGGTAAAATGCGGCCCGCCAGGTCATTTTTTCTGGCCCATGGAGCCCCTAAAAATTCAGAAAATTAATATTTATCTCTCCTTGGCTGCCTGCCATGCGGCCATCGATGGTTTGCCAAAACTCAGTAAGCAGCCCTCTGCCCAAAATAATTGCCCACTCCTGGTATATGCCAATCTCCTACCTTCGCCCAGTACTCCACTCTAGACTGATTGGAGTTGGGATAGTTCCATGAAGCTGACAAGGATGCAATGCCTTTTCCAGGGGTGGGAGGATGTACGTAGGCACTGTGGACTCCAGAAGGTGGTCCTGGTTTCTAATCCTGGGTGAACCACTGATTCTCTTTGTATTTTCAGGGGTGAGGGGAGTTTCTTTGTCTCCCAGTGCTTTAGTTCCACATGTACCACCACCCCTTACTCCCCCAAGCTGAGGGGGAAGGTCAGACCCTCCCTCTGTTATCAAATAGGTGCTGAGCTGAGTCTTCCTGGGGAATGAAATCCCCTTCCTGGCCCCTGCTTTTAGGGGAAGTTTCAGCAGCTTTGCAATATTTCCAACAGCTGGTTTAATCACCTTCCCAGGTGCCTATCCTTCTGGGAGTGGAGAGGCACCCTAAAGAATACACTGAGGTGTAGCACTGGTTGGGGGCATGGAAGCATTTTTTTCCCTCACTCCTGCCCTTCTGGCCACCTCGGTAACTGTGGCGTTGGGGGGGGGAAGGAGGGTAATGAAACCGTTGGGGGAGACCCTTCTTCTCAAGTGGTGTGAAATTCTAGTTGTGTAGAGGGGGCATGTGCAGGGAGGTGTGACAAGCCTAAGATCGGGGAGAGGGTTTATGCTTGCTGGCTTGTCCGGACCCCCTCTTCCCCCCTGCCCCACTTGCCTTTTATCCCAAGGCCTTGCACTTCTTGCCTGGCACACCCTGTACTCCAATATTGCTTGCTTTGCTGCATATTTCAATTCTGCCCAATAATCGTGCAAGAGCTGGGATCTTATTTACTTTTTTATATAAAAATATATATAAATATTAAAGAATCCCCCACGTAACCCGTCCCAATCCTTGTACTGAAGGCAGCATGGTCCAGAGGGTTGATCTTGGGGCTGGGAACTAGGTGCTGCTGGGTTCTTTTCATTTGATTTGCTGTGGCCTTGTCCCAGCTGGTTCACTGCCCTGTGTCTCCATTTCTTGTACTCTGCCATGGGGAGAAAGCATCCTCATTCGTACAGAGCTATCCAGGTGCCAGATATTGCTTCAGAAAAGCCCCTTGTTTGACCTCAACTCATTTTGTTGCTGCTCTGGTGTTGAATACGGCAGTATTTGGGGCTCTCCCCCAAACATACATTTTGGGGGAGGGGAGAACCTACCACCACTACTTTCACCATTGTTGCCCAGAAGTGGCCTACATCTCATCTGTGTCTTGGCAGCTCCTACTTGTCTTCCTCCATCTATGGCAAAGCAGTAGGTCTGACACAGTCTATTATGCTCTGGGATTTGTATGTTGGCTAAGATGTGCTGTACACTTCCAGGGCTGAGAGAGCCCTTACTGGCTTTTAAAGAAGACTGGGGATTCAATGACTTCCCCCAGCTCCTTTAAAATGTCTCCATCAAGGTACAAAGTGGAGATACCAGTTATCTCCATGGTTGTAACCCTGGCAGTCCTGTCCCTCCCATCTTCTGTGTAGCACAAAATGAAACCCCCTACAGGATTGTGTAGAAGTGTGGGGCTGAATCCAAGGCAGGCTTTCCACCTTAATGGTACACATTATTCACCCTTATGAGGTCATTCTGCTCTCATGTCCCAAGGGCTAGAGAGTGAGAATCTGTCTGGGAAACTCTACAGAGGCAGTCCCAGCAATGGGTGGAGTGGAGCAAGGAACCCCCTGGTTAGTGTGAAATGGGTGGGGAAAAGGAAAAACAATGACATGAGAAAATCAGTAAGAATAATTGGAGTGGTGCCATCTTAAATGGTGGTGGTCGTGGTGGTGGTGGATGGCTTGAAGTATCAAATTCGGGGAGGGCACTGGTGGCTGCTAAACAGATTCAGGGTTAGTCCCCTGGGGAGATAACACCTCAGGAGGACCTGATTCCGCAAAGTGTGCATGCTTAAATCAAATTGTCTTTAGCAAAAGCACTTAAAGTATGTCCTAGACTTTAAGAAGTCTGTCATTTATATGTCAAAATGCTTCACAGAATCGGAGCCTTGCCAGTTGTTGTTTTAAGAATCAGAGTGAAAAACATGACCGCAGTCTTTGTGCTTCCTTCAGCAAGGACAGAGGAAGTAGCTGGGTCAGCATGTATCTGATGCTTCTGACACTAGGGGAAGGTAAGGGAGGGGTTGGCCTATGTCCTTGTTGGAGGAAGGAGCAAGAACTAGTCTCTAAATTCAAGTTCTTAAACATAATTTTAAAAAATGTACTGACCTCTACATTTTGGAGATAAGCTACTTGATACATCCCTACCCTGTTTCCCTGCCCTTAAATCCCCTCCCTTTATGGCAGATTTTTTCATCAGAAATGTTTTTTTTGTTGGTTTGTTACCTTCTGCATAGAAAATTGCAAGGTGCTGGTGGGGAAATCAGGGTTTCCCCTGTTTGCCTTTTGTTTCCCATCTCCTGGTGCCAGGCTTTGGCTCCGATCCTGCAGACTTACGCACACAGTTTCAGCATCCAAGTACTCATGGATCTCTGTGGTACTTGGCTACTTTGGGTTAAGCATGTGCTTTTGTCCTGGCAAACACTTTTATCGCGGATTTGTGTAATGGTGACAGTCCTAATACAACCCAGTTGTCTTTTCCCCTCACTTGGCACAGAGTGGAGGTGGTGACTTTTTTTTTTAATTTAAAATAAGCCTAAATATGTATCTTGTAATTTTTTTTTAATTTTGAAAATGCATTTAATTAAAATCATGCCCAGATAAATTGTATATCTATATATATATCTATATATATATATATATATATATTATTTTTTGTCTTGCAATTTTCATTTTTAAATAGAGTGTTTGCATTTTTTTTGTTTTTGTTTTGTTTTTAAATCCAGTTCCCAGCTGGCTAAACTCTGTCTGGAGTGGATGGATGGGAAGCATAGTCTGGGGGGGAAAGTGATAGGATCATCCCTCCCATTAGCGTTTCCAACGGAGAATGGGTTTGCTCCGGGTCTGGGGTAGGAGGTTGTGCTAATTACACTTGTATTCTTGTACATTTTGTTCTTTCTGCTGCTCTTGAATATTGTATCAATGCCAGAAATGGGGAATTAAAAGAGGAAAAAAAAAACCCCAATAAATTGTTACATTCCAAAGTCTCTTGTCTGCCTTGAGTGGTCGTGATCTCAGTTGTATATGGAACTGATGTCTTCATTTATTGATCAAATCTGTCAAGGGAAGGAATGGTGGTGGCCCCACTGCCTAAGGGAATTACAACTGCTTTGGCCCAAGTATGAGGGAACATACTGCAGGGAATAACTTCTGAGTGGCTCTGAGTGTCACTTTAATTAAAGCACCTGCAGCATCATGTGTATTCAGCATCCTGTGCTTCAAAATGGCAGCAGGGGTTCTTTAAAGCTCATTCAACAAGCTTTAGTTATAGCCTCTCCCTCCACCATTTTGAAGTGTGGGGTCACTGACTGCATGACACAATCTCCTAGAGGGTACCAAAGCACTCATCACCTCTCCTTCACGTCTAGCTTGTACCCTATGGATTGCCATAACTTGGTTCACACGTGACAACATCTTCCCCCATTCCTTTGTCAGTGTGCCAGAGGCAAGAAAGCAAGGAAGAACTGCCCTGCATAAGGGGAGAGTTGTTTTCCCTGCCAACCCTTTTCTGGGGCTCCTCCAATGGCATTCCTTTCATCAGGTGGCCAAGAGTTTGGGCTGAGTGGGCAGCCATGTGCTCTGTACCTCAGCCCCCAATTTCCTACACCAGTGAGTCCCCCTTGACTTTGAGCATAACTGGAGCCAATGGCTCAAGGGAAGGGTTTGGTACACAAAGCCTAAGTCTTTGAATCATCCAGGTCCCTATGATTCAGGGCTGCACTGGAGCTAATGACCCTAAAAAGAAAGTTTCCAGCACCTACCATGTTTCAGGCAAGAAGGTCCATCATAGGGAAACAATCTAGGCGATAGCTGCCTATCGCAACAGCTGAACTTTTTAGCTCTCTGCTCCTACAACCACCAGCACCTCACCAATCTGTTCCCTCTTTCAGGCTTCTTTTCCTGATGGTCAGTGGTTAGGTAGATGGTGATCTCCCCACTTTACTTCCTTGTTCCTTTTGCCTTCCATCCCATTCTGGCTTTTCAGAAAGGGTAAAGGGACCCTGGGGGGGAGAGGGGGGTCTATGGAGGTAGTATATAAGGAGCAGCTTCCCCTTTGCAGTAGGGCAAAGCCTAATAAGGCACCCACTTGTCCCATCCTGTGAGTGAGGAAGAGAAGGCAGAGACAGTTCAGAGGTAAGGGGAGACCAGAACTGAGCTGTTCTGTGGATTTGAGTGGAGTAGCAAGGACATGTGGAAAGGGCTGGAGAGAAATGGATCAGAGTGGCCAAAAACCAGCATTTTGATGGTGAAAAGAGGAAATGAGACATAGGATAGAGTGGGGGCATGGATGGAGGAGGAAGTGAGGTACATGGTGAGCATTAGAAGGACTGGGAGGGTAAATGAATGGGGTAGGGACTGGGTCAAGCTGATCTGGTGGTTCCTGTGCAATCACATGATCAAGCCTCTGGCTGCAAATCCCAAGAGTCACCATGTAGCCTCCTGGGCTACAGCCATTTCTTAGGCTCTGCCAGCTGGCAGGGGAACCCAATCCTCCAGGTGTATGGAGAATAGAAACCGCGTCCAGCACTGGGAAGGTGTTCAAGGAATGTGAACTGGGAGAACTTTCCTATTCCTTGGAGTCTTAAAGCGAGGTCGTTCATTCCACACCATGTGGCCCTGGGGCCATAGCACTGCATCGTGCTAGGACTGCAACCTGTCCCTGGCAGGAAGGAGTTCTTCCTGAGCCAGGAAGTTTGGCAGCATTTGTCTGAACGGTCTCTCAGGAGCTGCAAGAGCATAGATGGGGAGAAAGCAATTTCCTGGAAGATGGGGAGTGGAAATGCTCTTAAAGAGTATTTCCAAGAGCTCAGGGCATATGGGACCTGTAGTTCAGGCATGCAGCGTACTGGTAAGTTAACAGTGTGATTTGCCCCTGACAGACTCTTGGAAAACGTTCCTTATAACCACCTGATAGGCTTCCTCAGATGCAGACAGCCTTATCTTGAAAGAATTTAAAAATCTTAAAACGGAAATTGCCCCTGGTATTTCATTGTTCCCTTCCCCAACTTTTTTGTGGGGCTTGGAGGGGAGAGAGGAAAGAACTCCAGGCTAGTAACCCTTCTGCTTCTACTGAATTTCCCCACATCTGCCCTTAGCTCACCAGCCAGCCGGACAGAAGGGAGGGGGAGCTATCTGGTCCTCTGCTGTTTTCCATGGTGACTGCTTTATTGCAGTTAGTGTGGCTGCCTGGCACAAGGTCAAGCTTTGCTGATTTCTTTCCCCTCGTGCCAGCTGTAGTGAGCCAGGGTTCCCTTATCTGCATCTCCTAATGCAAAGGCCACAGCAGGTCTGGTATGCCCAAATTAGATTTGCCCTTTCGGACTCAGATCCTCCAGAAGAGCTGCCAGCAGGAGACACTGACTGGTTGTTAATTGCAGATGGACGTGGGAAAGAAATCCTTTAATCTCCCTCGAGGTTGATGCTAAGAGCTGTTGTTAAAATTGGCTTCTGTCACCAATCCTGCTTGTCACCACTTCCTACTTTCTAAACCCGGGGCAAGTCTCTTGGTGCTCTGCCCTCCACAAATAAAAAGGTCAGCAGGTAGGAGATGACAATCAAGGCCATGCCTGATGGAGATTCTGGTTCTTGAAGCTCTTCCAGCACTGCTCACAGGGCCAGGAGGCCCTTTGCACCTGGCTAAATGCCAGCTGGAGTTGTTACATCCTATTAAACTCCATTCCTGCCTCCTGTTTCCAACTGGAGAATCTGTTGTTTGTAGCATAGCAGTGCCTGAAGAGTTCATCTGAGATCAGGGCCCCACATACTTGGTGCTGTGCAAATGCACAGCAAGCATTCCTGCCTTCACACTCCAAATAAACAAGATGCATAAAGGAAGCTTCATTTCTCTCATTTCATATGGGAGAATGGGTGATGAAGTGGGGTGGAGCAGAGAAACAGCACAATCTGCCCCAAGTGATATAAGGCACCTGGCACACCCAGGACCTGCCTGACCCTTGCTATCCTGAGTCCCAGTCTAGTGCTATAAGATCATCCTTCCTCTTTAATAACTTAATCCTCACTTCTCTGTTGTTTGACTCCTTTGCAGTGGAAGGGGACCAGATACACCTACAGACAGATGCAGTCTGTAAAACTTAAGATGATGCTCCAGAAGGAAAGATCTGCAAATATTGACACTGGGCCTTAAAAATCTTGCAAGGCACTTCATTATTGAAGAGGCAGGGAATACACTTATTTTAAGGGATGGATCTTGCATTATCAGGCTGTTTGGAGTACCAGAATCCCTTGGTGCTATAGGTCAGGGGTTGTCAACTGGGGGTACACATACCCCTGGGGGTACTTTGAAAGGTCCCAGGGCGTATGTGGGGGCAGGCAGGGATGGAGTGCCACCACCCCGTGCCACTGCCTCAGAGAAGCAGGGCTGGGTCAGGGCTGCACAGACACCATGCTGCTACCACTCACCACCCAGCCACTCAGCATCCAGCCACTTGACAACCACATTCCTCCCTGCTTGGTGCCTGGCTGGTCACCCCCCCCCCACACACACACACACACTTAGCATTCAGTTACTCACCACCCTCCCTCCAGGGGTATGCTTATTAAAAAGGGGGCTGCCAGGGGTACACTTATTAAATAAGGTTGAAAGCCTCTGCTATAGGTCACATGTATACCACATCCAGGAGGGCTGTGCTTAAGCCTGCCCTACCCACTTGCTAAACCAGGAAAGATGGTGGTGCATGCTTGCAGAAACCAGGATCATCCTGGGACAAAAAGAGAGGCCTGTGTTCAGACCACGGCTGCTTCACAGTGAAGAAAGAGCAGTGCTCTAGCCAGGCTAAGTTAGCATGGATTCTTGTTGGTACTATAGGCTGCCTTTCCATGGCTTGTGAGAGAGAAGAACATTTCTCCTCTCTTCAGTTCCTACCCCCGCTGGGGAGGGTGGTTGTAGGTTGGTGTCTAGTTCTCCAGCCTGGACCACACCAGTCAGCCATCTTTTTGCCCTACCTACTATTCCTAAGCAGTTTCACATCCGGTACATCACATCCAGAATGTTCTTCATAATTTAAGTATCTTGTCATTGCTTATGATCTGGCACACTCTCTCAGCCTCTGCTGTCTTATCTCTGTAGACTCTCTAGCCTTCTGCTCTGCTCTGCAAGCCCTTGTCACCCTGCTTCAACAATCTCCCTGGCCGCCTGCTGTGGACTTTGGCCCCTTCAATAGGCGGACCACAAAAGACTCTTGCTTCTGGCTCTCCAACTATTACTGTACTTATTCACATACCACATGCACCTGTTCACAAAAAATAACTCTCCAAAATTGGGGTGTGTGTCTTAAACAAGGACACTGATTTCTGTGTCAGGATGGAAGCCTGGGCATAGTGGAATGGTTGCTGGAGGCTGCACTGGCCTCTGCACTGGGCTCCTAGCCACATGGAGGAGGGTCAGAGTGTATTCAGTCAAGAACTATCAGAAATTCTGCAATGGCTAAGATAAAGATAAGCTTATAGCTATGGAGCTGCACAGAGAGGCTGAGTGATGCTGAGGAATAAACTCTGCCCCTCCTCCAAGTGGACAGAATTTACCTATGTTGACACCATGTGGTGGCAGGTAAGAGTCTGGAAAAACCTTTTTTTCCTTCATTCTGTCTTTCAAGAACAAGGTGCATGTCTTATTGTGAGGCATGGCATGCGAGCAAATACGGTATAATCTCTGGTGCGGGCATTTTCAGAAGTAGGTATTCCATTCACCCAGTCCTCCTTCAGTACTCAAGTAATGGGGAAGGGGTCCCTGTTGCAGGTGCACTGTCTACACTTAAATTTCCTTTAACCATCCTAATACAGTCAGATAAGCAAACCATTTCCTGTTGTATGTATACAATTAAACCAGTATAAAAACCCTTGTACTATCATGGTTTATTCCAGTTTAAAAACAGACATAAGCTATGCCAATGTAATGGTATAGCCCAGCAGTGCCCAACCCTGCTGGGCCCAACCTTCTGGGCTGAGCAATGTGGGATTGGTGCATGGGCCCAGTACCCCAAACCCAGATCCAGCCACATGCCAGCCCAATCAGGTCATGTACCTGGTTCCACCCGGGCACTGGCCCAATCTAGCTGCATACCAGCTCAGTCTTGCATCAGTCTGACCCTGAGTGTGCTCCTAGATCCAGTCATGTGCTGGCACCTTTTTGTATACAAGACCATGTTATCCAGCTTTTGAGGCTCCCTATGGATCTAGAAATTTGGCAGAAGGGGAGCCGCAATTAAGACTACCACCACTTCTCCACAACCAAATTTCTGGACCTCTTTGGGGAGCCATACAGGCTGGATGACATGACTTCACTGACCAAATCCAGCTCGCAGGCTCCCTGTTGAGCACTCTAAGTATAGACAAATCAATACTAAGGGCTTTTGTTGTCAGCAAACTTCTTACATCCCTAATGATAATTGTTATACTAGTAAAACTATATTGATAGACACTATTGAAGAGTGTAAGGATCCCACTAACTTCTATGCTCACTGCTGTCACGTTTGCTCAGCACTGGCTTTTAAAATAATAGGCCTGACCCTCTTCTGGTAGTAATTGGCCTGCCCACGTTGGAACTCCTACACCAGATGGGAATTTGGGTTGTTTACAATTAAATGTCCCTTTGTCTTTTTAATTTATTCCTTTCCAAAGCACATTTGTCTTCTATTTATGCAGGAATGATAAGGACACTTGGTGAAATAAAATGATGATGGATTTAAAATGTAACAGAATGTTCCTCCTCACCCTCCCTCAGAACAAAATTAACACATGGGACTTACAGCTACAGGGCATGGAGGCGGATATTTAGTAGACTTTTACAAAGAGCACTAGGTGTCTATATCACTTGAAGTAGCTTCTGCAGTGACCCTACCTAGCATTGAATCAAAGGCCTCCATGCTTCACAGCAATACAAACTGATCATCAGCTGAGGTCAGGAAAGATCCACCTCCCAGTGTTTGAAATATAAAATTATAAATACTGATGTCTTTCCCTTGTGCTCCAATGTTGCTGATAGCATTTCTGTCGCTACCAGCAACTGCAGTCAACCCAGCATTTGCTGCTCATCTCCCATTTTCCAAAATGCTACATGTTGTAGCTTTTCTCAGCCTTTAACTATGTTGACCATTTTTTAGCTTTTCTCTTGTTGTAGCCATTTCATAGAACCATAGAATCATAGAAAATGAGGGCTGGAAGGGACCTCAGGAGGTCATCTAGTCCAACCCCCTGCTCAAAGCAGGACCAGCCCCAACTAAATCATCCCAGGCAAAGCTTTCCACATGGGTCTTAAAACCTCCAAGGATGGAGATTGAACAACCTCTTTGGGTAACCCATTCCAGCATTTTACTACCCTCCAAGTGAGAAGGTTTTTTCCTAATATCCAACCTATACCTCCCTTGCTGCAACTTGAGACCATTGGTCCTTGTTCTGTCATTTGCCACCACTGAGAACAATCTAGCTCCATCCTCTTTCAGGTAGTTGAAGGCTGCTATTAAATCCCCTCTCAGTCATCTTGTCTCCAAACTAAACAAGCCGAGTTTCCTCAGCCTCTCCTCAGAAGTCATGTGTTCCAGCCCCTGAAACATTTTCATTGACCTCCACTGGACTCTCTCCAATTTGTCCACATCCTTTTTGTAGTGGGGGGGGTCCCAAAACCAGACACAGTGATCCACATGTGGCTTCATCAATGCTGAACAGAGGGGAATAATCACTTCGCTTGATCTGCTGGCAACACTCCTACCCATGCAGCCTAGTATGGTGTCAGCCTTCTTGGTAACAAGGGCACACTTGGCTTATATTCAGCTGACTGCCCACTGTTATCCCCAAGGTCTTTTCTGCAGAGATGCTGCCCAGCCAGTCAGCCCCCAGCCTGTCCTGGTGCATGGGATTGTTCCATCCTAAGTGCAGGACTTTGTACTTGTCCTTGTTGAACCTCATGAAATTCCTTTTGTCCCAATCCTCCAATTTGTCAAGGTCACTCTGAATCCTAGTCCTACCCTCCAGCATATCTACTACTCCCCCCAGCTTAGTGTCATCTGCAGACTTGCTGAGCATGTACTCTATGCCATCTTCCAGGTTGTTGATGATGATATTGAACAAAACCAGTCCCAGAACTGACCCTTGGGGCCAGGACTGTCCTTAGAGGTAGGTGAATCGGGGTGACTGCCCTGGGCCTCGCATTTGGGGGGCCCCACAGAGCCAGGTGGAGCAGCCACGGTGACTCCACGCCACCAGTGCCGGCTTCGCATCTGGCCACTTGCTACCTCCCCCCGCCCCTCTGATTTGCCCCAGGCCCTGCACCCTGCTTGGGTCGGCTCTGCCTGGGGCACTCCATTTGATATTAGCTACCAACTAGACATCAGGCCATTGATTACTACCCTCTGAGCCCAACAATCCATCCAGTTTTCTGTCTACCTTACAGTCCATTCATCCAACCCATACTTCCTTAGCTTGCTTGTGAGAATCTTGTGGGAGACTGTATCAAAAGCCTTGCTAAAGGTATATAACATCTACAGATCTCCCCACATCCACAGAGCCAGTCATCTCATCATAGAAGGCAATCGAGGTTGGTTAGGCATGATTTGTCCTTGATGAATCCATGCTGACTGTTTCTAATCCTCTTTTACTCCTCCAAGTGCTTGGAAATTAATTCCTTGAGGACCTGCTCCATGATTTTTCCACAGACTGAGGTGAGGCTGACCAGTCTGTAGTTACCTGGATCCTCCTTCTTCCCTTTTTTAAAGATGGGCACTAGATTTGCCCTTTTCCAATCATCTGGGACCTCTCCCAATCACCATGAATTTTCAAAGATAATGGCCAGTGGCTCTGCAATCACATCGGCCAACTCTCTCATCACCCTTGGGTGGATCCCATCTGGCCCCATGGACTTGTACAGTCTCATCTGTCTTCAGTCTTTCCCTTCCTTTCCATGTTCTCTTTCATTTGTCTTCCTGAAGTTTCCCTCATCTCTCTTTTTTCTGGTTTTTAACATCTCCTACACAACTCACCCTTTTGCTTTTGTCTTTACACAGATATTTCCAGACTCTTCCCTGCCTCTCCTTTCTCCTCCTTGCCCTGATTACCATTCCATGGTCCCCTCTCCCCTTCATTCTCCTCAGATTCATTTTGCTTGGCAACATCCTTCTTGCCCTTCCCCTCAGGATCGCAACCATTTCATGTTTCCTTTGAAAACTAATGACTGCTGCCTGTGCTTCTTTGGCACCAAGAATACATGCCTTGTTTGTTTTTTCTTCAGTAGAGATGTATTACCAGCAGCAGAAAGATGGTGAAAACTTTGCTGACACAACAGAGATTAACTCTCTGCAAGTATATCTGAAAGGTGTAAACCACAAAAAAAGAGACATTCTTTATGATGGGGCTAAAGGGGGCAGGAGGCTGAGCTGGCAGTAAACATATAACTGATGATAATAACAGAGAGCTAGAGACTAGCAGGAAACAGGTACAAGCACATCCTGCCTTTTGGCAAGGCAAGTCAAGCCCCAGGCTAGGATCTGTGAGTCAGTTCTCATCTCTGCTCTCGTAAACATCCCTGTGACACAGACATCTGTGGCTCATGCTTTCAGGACTGAGCCAACTGGTAACTGATGGGATTAGATAGAAACTTTCCATATGAACTATTTCAGAGGCAGGGTCTTGCCCTATGTCAGGAGTGAGGGCAGCAGGCAGGCTAAATCACCCCCACTGGCCCCCGGTTACCTGAGTGAACCTGGCTGCTAGTGACGTAATTTCTACCACCTGGCGCCAATTGTCTGCATGGGTGGTCCAGGGGAATACTCAATGGAACAGATGTTTCTTTGTCCTTGGGTTGTTGACTCAATGTTCCTAGTTTCTTGGGTCCTGCTTGTTGGTGTCCTTACTTTACTCTGGTTCCTGACTACCAGCTCTTGCCTCCAGACTGACTTTCTGGTTCTTGACCCCTTTGGTCCAGATGCTAATCCAGCCCCCTGCCCTCTGACAGTTAGCTCCTGGCTTGTAGCTTTTTTGGTGATTGTCTGTGTCCTGGTCCGGTACAGCTACAGCTGCCTGCTCTGGACTCCCTGGCTTTTAGTTCTATCTTGGGTCTTGGTCCCTTACAAACTTTGGCTTCCTGACTCATCCCCTGTTGATCCCCTGACTCTAGCTGGGGACCCTTGCTTCCCTGACTGTGTCTGTTACCAGTTCCTCTGGGGTCAAGTCCTAACTGTCTGTGTCCTAGTCATACTCCCAACACCAGGTCTTTGAAGCAATGAGAACTGGCTGGTGTTTGAAATGTTGTATTAGACAAGGGGGAGCTCTTGCTTCATCTGGCCTAACAACTGTTGTGAATGAACAGGCACAGTACAATACAGGGAGCAATCACCATGGCTAGGAAGAATGATCTTGTTTTACAAGCTCTGTTCTGGACAGAGCTCAGAGTGTTTCCCCTACCCTCCGTGTTTCTAAGATAACATGATGTGTGTAATTCTGGCCCTGAGGAGGTTTCTGTGCCTCCTCATTCTGTTATATCCAGTAAAAAAAAAGCCTGGGGGCTTATTGCTTTTGGTACTGAAGATATAGTCTTTGGTGGTGTTTCATTTCCAGTCCTAGAGCTATTTTTATGCGTGCACACACACAGAGGCACAATTCTCACCCATTTGCCAGCTAGGAGATGATTTCCTGTTATTATCAAGCTGAAAATCAATTACATTTGGTTTCCATCCACATCTCCCCTTTGTCTTCCTTCCTTGTTTGTGTAGCAGCATATTGGTGATATCAGTCTGTCTGGGAAGGGAAAGGAGGGTACAATGTGGCTGTTGTAACAGGGTTGGTTATTAAGAGTAATCACTATTTGCAAAGCTTTTGTATCATGGGAAACCAATAAGGAGAGTGCCTGTTACTGAGGTAGAGGTCCCCAGAAATGGGAGTCATGTTTTATTTCTCAGCCTCAGAAAACAAGCCTTCTCTGGGTAGCATTAGGTATGAGTGCAAGAGCAAAGTAATGGCTGTCTAAACCTGTAGGAGGAACCAGTGTCTGAATATGCTCATTGGATATATAAAAAACTCTTGGATGAAATAGCTGTGACTTCTGCACTTGCAACTTATAGTCTGATTTCAGAGGTGTGTGGAATGAGGCAGTGCAGGTAGTGTAGGGTAGGAAAAACTATGTAAGGGTTCAGTAGTCAAACATGAAGGTGCAAAAGACATATTTAAGTGATACTTAAGCTTTCTGACTATGAGGGTAGTCAAGCATTGGAACAGGCTGCCTAGAGAAACTGTGCAATCTCCACCCTTGGAAGTTTGCAAGAGCAGGGTAGACAGACACTTGACTGGGATGGACACTAGACAGGGATAATCCTGCTTTGGGCAGGGGGCTGGACTAAATGACCTCATAAGATCCCTTCTCGCCCTACTTTCCAATGATTCAGACTATTAGAAGGGAGACATTAACATAGGGATACTGTCCTCAGCATATCACCAGGTCTCTTTATACCTCCAAGAAAAGACTTCTTTGTCTGAAATTCTCAGCAAAGTTGCCTAGACAGCTTTCCTCCAAGGAGGAGACCACTTGCTCACATCTGCTTTCTCTACCACTGAGGTTAGAGAAATGGCTTTTTACAGTAAGTCACTCCTTCTCTGCACTTCCCTACCTCTGGCTAGGCAGATCTGTACCCTGCAGTAGTTCCTGTTGTCATCTGTCCAATTCATTTTTAAATGGCTCCAGTCACTAGCCTCCTATCACTTCCCTGGGGAGATTGTTCACAGCCTAATAGATCAAACCATTACAAAACATTTCTTCAGAATCAGCTGCAATGTTGCCTTTGCTGAGTTTTCATCCCATTACTTCTAGCTAAGTTTCCTACAGCCCAGCTGTGCATGTTCTAGTTTCAGCCAGAGGCAGGAATATTAAAGTAGAATGGGGAAAGACTGCTCACAAGGCATTTCTGGATCAGCTAAAACCAGAAGGAACAAGGAGGAGAGAACACACATCTCAAAAGATTTCCAGCCTCTTTCATTTTCAGATGAAAGTGGAACACCTGTACCAATGCCTTCTTCACTGGGGGTTTAACACCTATTAGATGCTTATGAATGATTACCTTCAGGGAACTTTTCAAGGACACACTTAAAGACTTCAAAAAGGACCTCTCTTTGGTCAGCGTGGAGAAATTTAAGGTACTTTAATCTTGCCTTGGAAGTTAAGTCTCTGCAAAAACAGACAGACCACCAAAAGCTTCTTTGTTGTCCTTCCATTTTTTTTCTCTTCCCCTTGCTAGTGTTGAAGTCAAAGCAATTTTGCTACAGCCAAGGCCAGTGAAGTGATTCCCTTGGTAGAAGAATTGACAATGTGATTTCCTTCCTCCACGTTGCTATGTGAAAGTAATTGATTTAACACTTTTTCTGTTGGGAATTCTGATAACTTCTTTGCCTTAGTGTTTTCAGATTTGTGGGGATATTTATATTTGAACTCAGGAAGATTTAATTTCCTTGATAAAGCATGAAGATGTGGGAAGAATATAGAGGTGAGTAGGTTTACAACATCCAGCTGGAGTTCATTTTATGATGGGAATTTTTTTTTTTTGGCTTCTTGGCCTCTCTCTGTCACTGTTTATGGGGTCTTCACTGCAAAAAGCTCATTCAGATCAATGGGCTAAATTCAGAAGTGACATAAACAATGTGGCAAGTTAGTGTTGTTAAGTCAATGTGAGATGGTTAAAGCAGAGATGCTTACACTGCTGCATGGGGACCAGCAGGCACTGGGGAAGTCCCTGTTCCCCCGAGCACTACCAGGAGTGACCAGGAATAACGGTCACAAGCTGGCAGAGGGTAGATTCAGATTACACATCAGGAGGCGCTACTTCACTGTCAGGGCGGCTAGGATCTAGAACCAACTTCCAAGAGAAGTGGTGCTGGCTCCTACCCTGGGGATCTTTAAGAGGAGGCTAGATGAACACCATGCTGGGGTCGTTTGACCCCAGTACTTTTTCCTGCCATGGCAGGGGGTCAGACTCAGTGATCTGCTCAGGTCTCTTCCAACCCTAGAAACTATGAAACTGTGAAACTATGGCAGAAGGGTACAGCACAACAAGCAGCTGACAAGAGAGTGTCTGATAAAACCAAGAACCACACAGCTAATGACAGAGCCCATCGTGCTCCAACACTCAAGCACACCCTTCACACATGTAATCCTCCTCCCATGTAACAGTCACATGTTCCATCTATAATCAGGCTGACACAAACACATGCACAGAGGACATTTCTCTCTCTCTACCCCCTCCCTGCCAATCTACAGCCTGATCCAAAACCATTGCAATCAACGGAAGTCTTTCTGGTGACTGCACTGGTCTTTGGCTTAGGTCCAGAGGCTCCACATTGACATATCCCTCTGTTCCTGGAAAGAGTTCCCTGTGGGCTGCTCTTATTATCTTGTATCATTGTCTTTGGATAAAAGCCCTCTTGAGCCAAGTAGCCCATCAGGTTTGTGTGGTTAAGGCTCATCAGTTTTTGTAGCCAAGGACACACAAGGGAGTAACATAGCCAATGTCACATCTGGCAGCTGCTGACTTCCCCATCTGAATGGCCAAGTACTATTAACTGTTGGAGGGAGCCGTTAGCATGAGTCTAGAGCTTGAAGCAACCCCTTCAGAGTCACAGCAAGATGCCTTAGTCACTACCATCCCAGCAGCCACTGGGAGCTTGAGACCAGCTATACTTCTGCTTTATCTGTATGGCTAGAGCTGTTTACCTGGCATGCATTTACTCTTGTCCCCTAGAGCAGTGGTTCTCAACATTTTGAGACTCAAGGCACCTCTTGAGAAAATGCCAGCTTTTAATTTTTACTCATTTTTTACTACACAAAAATAATAGAGCATTTCTTCTGTTACAAAGAACTAAAAAAAGACCATAGCAGCTCAGAGTGTTCTGGATGCTGCCAATTTCTATTTAAAATCTCTGGGTTTATTTTGTGGATCATGTTTGCACACCCGGCAGGGCCAACATTGTGTGGCATTGCATTGCACCCTTACAAGGATCTCAGGGTGCTATGGTACCCTGGTTGAGAATCAGTGTCCTAGAGCAGAGATGTCCAACTGGCAGTCTGTGGCCCACATGGCCCACAAGCAGTTAACATGTAACCCCCAGGCTCCCACCCAGCAAGAAGCAGCAGCTAGGGGCTTGGGGCTCCCCTCTTTCCTCCAGCTTCCACTGCCTGACTCAGCCCTGTGGTGCTGGGTCAGCTGGAAGCATGGAAAGCCTGTGTAACAGTGCCATGGGGAAGCCTGCAGGGAGCTGCAGGTCATATGGAGCACTGTGCTGTGCACTATGCCTGCCCCCTTGCATGTGGGAGCATCCATCCATGCTTAGCGCAGCAGGGTGGTGGAGCACCTGCTGGCTCATGTGCAGCCTTCAGCCTGGGGGGCCTGTAGCCCCTGCTGCTCTGTCCCCCATGCTGTGTGGTCCCCACTGGTGTGGCTGGTGGGCTGTGCAGCCCCTAGCACAGGGGTGGGCAAAATGTGGCCTGCAGGCCGGTGTGGCTCACCAGGCCATTCTATCTGGCCCATGGGGCCCCGGAAAAGTTTAGAAAATTAATATATATCTGCCCCTAGCTGCCTGTCATGCAGTCCTCAATGGCTTGCCAAAGCTCAGTAAGTGGCCCTCTGCCCAAAATAATTGCCTGCCCCCGCCCTAGCAGCTGAACAGCCCTGCCCTAGAGGAAGCTCACAGGCCTGACAGCAGCCATAACAGCCCCACTATTGTGCTTACTGTTTTGGGATGTTCAACATCTCCCAGAGGGAAAAAAGAAACGTCCCTCCTGTTTGACATGAAGAGCATAAAAACAGAGGAGAAGCAGGGCCTTGCTGACCAGCTCTGGAAAGTGGGATTGGTTCTCAGTGCTTCTTACTGCGATTCCCCATCTCCACCTCCTTGCTTAGAGTAGCGACTCTCACCCAGAGGTGCTGCGAGATCCTTTTAAGGGGACAGCGGGTGTGATGCACAGTGCTAGCACTGAGAGGTGTGCAGACACCTACCCACGATTCACACAAGAAACCCAGAGACTTCCAATAGGAATCCATGGTGTTGAGACAGCTGTGCCCTGCTGTGGACTCCCTGAGCTCTTTGTCATAGCCAAATTGCTCCGGTATTTTTCCGCAGTCAAAAAGAAACAAGTGGAAGGGAAGAGCTGGCATTTCCCGAGGGGAGGCCTCGAGTGCAGCTGGGTGGAGAAC